>NW_026453180.1:5258693-5568028 GCF_025200985.1 Drosophila gunungcola | reverse complement strand
TTGTCTCTTTCTTGCACACTTACCAAGCGGAGCTGATTTCTCTGAATAATTATTTAAAATGGCGTACTTCTAGTGGGGCGGGTACCTAAAAGAGAGAGAGAGGAAAGAGCCAACGTCATTCACAGCGAAAATAATGCATGACAAGCAAACCGCCTATTTACTATTTCTTTGCACAGCGTCATCTTTACTTTTTATTACAGAGCGCTTTTTTAATATGTGTATATAGCGCGCCCTCTTTTTTTTTGAATACAGATTTTTATTTTGGTATATGTAATGGCTTCCTACGCCATTTACAATGGCAAGCCTTTAGTAGTTTAGTGTACAGCGCCTCTTTAGTATTTTAATGCGCAGCGCCCCCTTTAATAGTTCAGTGTACAGCGCCCCCTTAAGAAGTTTAATATACAGCGCCCTGTTTAATAGTTAATGTGCAGCGTCCTGTTTAGTATTTCTGTTTACAGCGCCTTCTTTTGGTAAGTATGTGTATGGCGCCCCTTTACTATTCTCTACCAGCGTCATCTTTACTTTTATCTACACAGCGCACTCTTAGTAGTTGTGTATAGAGCGCCCTCTTTTTTTTTGTATACGCCCATTTATTATGGTTTGTGTAATGGCTTCATACGCCATTTAAATTGAAAAACATGTTAGTATATTTGTCTCTTTCTTGCACACTTACCAAGCGGAGCTGATTTCTCTTGAATAATTATTTTAAATGGCGTACTTCTAGTGGGGCGGGTACCTAAAAGAGAGAGAGAGGAAAGAGCCAAACGTCATTCACAGCGAAAATAATGCATGACAAGCAAACGCTATTTACTATTTCTTTGCACAGCGTCATCTTTACTTTTATATACAGAGCGCTTTTTAATAGATGTGTATAGAGCGCCCTCTTTTTTTTTGAATACAGATTTTTTATTTTGGTATATGTAATGGCTTCCTACGCCATTTACAATGGCAAGCCTTTAGTAGTTTAGTGTACAGCGCCCTCTTTAGTATTTAATGCGCAGCGCCCCTTTAATAGTTCAGTGTACAGCGCCCCTTAAGAAGTTTAATATACAGCGCCCTGTTTAATAGTTTAATGTGCAGCGTCCTGTTTAGTATTTCTGTTTACAGCGCCTTCTTTTGGTAAGTATGTGTATGGCGCCCTTTACTTTCTCTACACAGCGTCATCTTTACTTTTTATCTACACAGCGCACTCTTAGTAGTTGTGTATAGAGCGCCCTCTTTTCTTTTTTGTATACAGCCCATTTATTATGGTTTGTGTAATGGCTTCATACGCCATTTAAATTGAAAAACATGTTAGTATATTTGTCTCTTTCTTGCACACTTACCAAGCGGAGTGATTTCTCTTGAATAATTATTTTAAAATGGCGTACTTCTAGTGGGGCGGGTACCTAAAAGAGAGAGAGAGGAAAGAGCCAACGTCATTCACAGCGAAAATAATGCATGACAAGCAAACCGCCTATTTACTATTTCTTTGCACAGCGTCATTCTTTTTATATACAGAGCGCTTTTAATAGATGTGTATAGAGCGCCTCTCTTTTTTTTTGAATACAGATTTTTATTTTGGTATATGTAATGGCTTCTACGCCTTACAATGGCAAGCCTTTAGTAGTTTAGTGTACAGCGCCCTCTTTAGTATTTAATGCGCAGCGCCCCCCTTTAATAGTTCAGTGTACAGCGCCACCTTAGTAAGTTTAATATACAGCGCCCTGTTTAATAGTTAATGTGCAGCGCCTGTTTAGTATTTCTGTTTACAGCGCCTTCTTTTGGTAAGTATGTGTATGGCGCCCCCTTTACTATTTCTCTACACAGCGTCATCTTTACTTTTTATCTACACAGCGCACTCTTTAGTAGTTGTGTATAGAGCGCCCTCTTTTCTTTTTTGTATACAGCCCATTTATTATGGTTTGTGTAATGGCTTCATACGCCATTTAAATTGAAAAACATGTTAGTATATTTGTCTCTTTCTTGCACACTTACCAAGCGGAGCTGATTTCTCTTGATAATTATTTTAAAATGGCGTACTTCTAGTGGGGCGGGTACCTAAAAGAGAGAGAGAGGAAAGAGGCCAAACGTCATTCACAGCGAAAATAATGCATGACAAGCAAACCGCCCTATTTACTATTTCTTTGCACAGCGTCATCTTTACTTTTTATATACAGAGCGCTTTTTAATAGATGTGTATAGAGCGCCCTCTCTTTTTTTTTGAATACAGATTTTTTATTTTGGTATATGTAATGGCTTCCTACGCCATTTACAATGGCAAGCCTTTAGTAGTTTAGTGTACAGCGCCCCTCTTTAGTATTTTAATGCGCAGCGCCCCCTTTAATAGTTCAGTGTACAGCGCCCCCTTAAGAAGTTTAATATACAGCGCCCTGTTTAATAGTTTAATGTGCAGCGTCCTGTTTAGTATTTCTGTTTACAGCGCCTTCTTTTGGTAAGTATGTGTATGGCGCCCCCTTTACTATTTCTCTACACAGCGTCATCTTTACTTTTTATCTACACAGCGCACTCTTTAGTAGTTGTGTATAGAGCGCCCTCTTTTCTTTTTTGTATACAGCCCATTTATTATGGTTTGTGTAATGGCTTCATACGCCATTTAAATTGAAAAACATGTTAGTATATTGTCTCTTTCTTGCACACTTACCAAGCGGAGTGATTTCTCTGAATAATTATTTTAAAATGGCCGTACTTCTAGTGGGGCGGGTACCTAAAAGAGAGAGAGAGGAAAGAGCCAAACGTCATTCACAGCGAAAATAATGCATGACAAGCAAACGCCTATTTACTATTTCTTTGCACAGCGTCATCTTTACTTTTTATATACAGAGCGCTTTTAATAGATGTGTATAGAGCGCCCTCTCTTTTTTTTTTGAATACAGATTTTTTATTTTGGTATATGTAATGGCTTCCTACGCCATTTACAATGGCAAGCCTTTAGTAGTTTAGTGTACAGCGCCCTCTTTAGTATTTAATGCGCAGCGCCCCCTTTAATAGTTCAGTGTACAGCGCCCCCTTAAGAAGTTTAATATACAGCGCCCTGTTTAATAGTTTAATGTGCAGCGTCCTGTTTAGTATTTCTGTTTACAGCGCCTTCTTTTGGTAAGTATGTGTATGGCGCCCCCTTTACTATTTCTCTACACAGCGTCATCTTTACTTTTATCTACACAGCGCACTCTTTAGTAGTTGTGTATAGAGCGCCCTCTTTTCTTTTTTGTATACAGCCCATTTATTATGGTTTGTGTAATGGCTTCATACGCCATTTAAATTGAAAAACATGTTAGTATATTTGTCTCTTTCTTGCACACTTACCAAGCGGAGCTGATTTCTCTTGAATAATTATTTTAAAATGGCGTACTTCTAGTGGGGCGGGTACCTAAAAGAGAGAGAGAGGAAAGAGCCAAACGTCATTCACAGCGAAAATAATGCATGACAAGCAAACCGCCTATTTACTATTTCTTTGCACAGCGTCATCTTTACTTTTTATATACAGAGCGCTTTTTAATAGATGTGTATAGAGCGCCCTCTCTTTTTTTTTGAATACAGATTTTTTATTTTGGTATATGTAATGGCTTCCTACGCCATTTACAATGGCAAGCCTTTAGTAGTTTAGTGTACAGCGCCCTCTTTAGTATTTTAATGCGCAGCGCCCCCTTTAATAGTTCAGTGTACAGCGCCCCCTTAAGAAGTTTAATATACAGCGCCCTGTTTAATAGTTTAATGTGCAGCGTCCTGTTTAGTATTTCTGTTTACAGCGCCTTCTTTTGGTAAGTATGTGTATGGCGCCCCCTTTACTATTTCTCTACACAGCGTCATCTTTACTTTTTATCTACACAGCGCACTCTTTAGTAGTTGTGTATAGAGCGCCCTCTTTTCTTTTTTGTATACAGCCCATTTATTATGGTTTGTGTAATGGCTTCATACGCCATTTAAATTGAAAAACATGTTAGTATATTGTCTCTTTCTTGCACACTTACCAAGCGGAGCTGATTTCTCTTGAATAATTATTTTAAAATGGCGTACTTCTAGTGGGGCGGGTACCTAAAAGAGAGAGAGAGGAAAGAGCCAAACGTCATTCACAGCGAAAATAATGCATGACAAGCAAACCGCCTATTTACTATTTCTTTGCACAGCGTCATCTTTACTTTTTATATACAGAGCGCTTTTTAATAGATGTGTATAGAGCGCCCTCTCTTTTTTTTTTGAATACAGATTTTTATTTTGGTATATGTAATGGCTTCCTACGCCATTTACAATGGCAAGCCTTTAGTAGTTTAGTGTACAGCGCCCTCTTTAGTATTTTAATGCGCAGCGCCCCCTTTAATAGTTCAGTGTACAGCGCCCCCTTAAGAAGTTTAATATACAGCGCCCTGTTTAATAGTTTAATGTGCAGCGTCCTGTTTAGTATTTCTGTTTACAGCGCCTTCTTTTGGTAAGTATGTGTATGGCGCCCCCTTTACTATTTCTCTACACAGCGTCATCTTTACTTTTTATCTACACAGCGCACTCTTTAGTAGTTGTGTATAGAGCGCCCTCTTTTCTTTTTTGTATACAGCCCATTTATTATGGTTTGTGTAATGGCTTCATACGCCATTTAAATTGAAAAACATGTTAGTATATTTGTCTCTTTCTTGCACACTTACCAAGCGGAGCTGATTTCTCTTGAATAATTATTTTAAAATGGCGTACTTCTAGTGGGGCGGGTACCTAAAAGAGAGAGAGAGGAAAGAGCCAAACGTCATTCACAGCGAAAATAATGCATGACAAGCAAACCGCCTATTTACTATTTCTTTGCACAGCGTCATCTTTACTTTTTATATACAGAGCGCTTTTTAATAGATGTGTATAGAGCGCCCTCTCTTTTTTTTTGAATACAGATTTTTTATTTTGGTATATGTAATGGCTTCCTACGCCATTTACAATGGCAAGCCTTTAGTAGTTTAGTGTACAGCGCCCTCTTTAGTATTTTAATGCGCAGCGCCCCCTTTAATAGTTCAGTGTACAGCGCCCCCTTAAGAAGTTTAATATACAGCGCCCTGTTTAATAGTTTAATGTGCAGCGTCCTGTTTAGTATTTCTGTTTACAGCGCCTTCTTTTGGTAAGTATGTGTATGGCGCCCCCTTTACTATTTCTCTACACAGCGTCATCTTTACTTTTTATCTACACAGCGCACTCTTTAGTAGTTGTGTATAGAGCGCCCTCTTTTCTTTTTTGTATACAGCCCATTTATTATGGTTTGTGTAATGGCTTCATACGCCATTTAAATTGAAAAACATGTTAGTATATTTGTCTCTTTCTTGCACACTTACCAAGCGGAGCTGATTTCTCTTGAATAATTATTTTAAAATGGCGTACTTCTAGTGGGGCGGGTACCTAAAAGAGAGAGAGAGGAAAGAGCCAAACGTCATTCACAGCGAAAATAATGCATGACAAGCAAACCGCCTATTTACTATTTCTTTGCACAGCGTCATCTTTACTTTTTATATACAGAGCGCTTTTTAATAGATGTGTATAGAGCGCCCTCTCTTTTTTTTTGAATACAGATTTTTTATTTTGGTATATGTAATGGCTTCCTACCCATTTACAATGGCAAGCCTTTAGTAGTTTAGTGTACAGCGCCCTCTTTAGTATTTTAATGCGCAGCGCCCCCTTTAATAGTTCAGTGTACAGCGCCCCCTTAAGAAGTTTAATATACAGCGCCCTGTTTAATAGTTTAATGTGCAGCGTCCTGTTTAGTATTTCTGTTTACAGCGCCTTCTTTTGGTAAGTATGTGTATGGCGCCCCCTTTACTATTTCTCTACACAGCGTCATCTTTACTTTTTATCTACACAGCGCACTCTTTAGTAGTTGTGTATAGAGCGCCCTCTTTTCTTTTTTGTATACAGCCCATTTATTATGGTTTGTGTAATGGCTTCATACGCCATTTAAATTGAAAAACATGTTAGTATATTTGTCTCTTTCTTGCACACTTACCAAGCGGAGCTGATTTCTCTTGAATAATTATTTTAAAATGGCGTACTTCTAGTGGGGCGGGTACCTAAAAGAGAGAGAGAGGAAAGAGCCAAACGTCATTCACAGCGAAAATAATGCATGACAAGCAAACCGCCTATTTACTATTTCTTTGCACAGCGTCATCTTTACTTTTTATATACAGAGCGCTTTTTAATAGATGTGTATAGAGCGCCCTCTCTTTTTTTTTGAATACAGATTTTTTATTTTGGTATATGTAATGGCTTCCTACGCCATTTACAATGGCAAGCCTTTAGTAGTTTAGTGTACAGCGCCCTCTTTAGTATTTTAATGCGCAGCGCCCCCTTTAATAGTTCAGTGTACAGCGCCCCCTTAAGAAGTTTAATATACAGCGCCCTGTTTAATAGTTTAATGTGCAGCGTCCTGTTTAGTATTTCTGTTTACAGCGCCTTCTTTTGGTAAGTATGTGTATGGCGCCCCCTTTACTATTTCTCTACACAGCGTCATCTTTACTTTTTATCTACACAGCGCACTCTTTAGTAGTTGTGTATAGAGCGCCCTCTTTTCTTTTTTGTATACAGCCCATTTATTATGGTTTGTGTAATGGCTTCATACGCCATTTAAATTGAAAAACATGTTAGTATATTTGTCTCTTTCTTGCACACTTACCAAGCGGAGCTGATTTCTCTTGAATAATTATTTTAAAATGGCGTACTTCTAGTGGGGCGGGTACCTAAAAGAGAGAGAGAGGAAAGAGCCAAACGTCATTCACAGCGAAAATAATGCATGACAAGCAAACCGCCTATTTACTATTTCTTTGCACAGCGTCATCTTTACTTTTTATATACAGAGCGCTTTTTAATAGATGTGTATAGAGCGCCCTCTCTTTTTTTTTGAATACAGATTTTTTATTTTGGTATATGTAATGGCTTCCTACGCCATTTACAATGGCAAGCCTTTAGTAGTTTAGTGTACAGCGCCCTCTTTAGTATTTTAATGCGCAGCGCCCCCTTTAATAGTTCAGTGTACAGCGCCCCCTTAAGAAGTTTAATATACAGCGCCCTGTTTAATAGTTTAATGTGCAGCGTCCTGTTTAGTATTTCTGTTTACAGCGCCTTCTTTTGGTAAGTATGTGTATGGCGCCCCCTTTACTATTTCTCTACACAGCGTCATCTTTACTTTTTATCTACACAGCGCACTCTTTAGTAGTTGTGTATAGAGCGCCCTCTTTTCTTTTTTGTATACAGCCCATTTATTATGGTTTGTGTAATGGCTTCATACGCCATTTAAATTGAAAAACATGTTAGTATATTTGTCTCTTTCTTGCACACTTACCAAGCGGAGCTGATTTCTCTTGAATAATTATTTTAAAATGGCGTACTTCTAGTGGGGCGGGTACCTAAAAGAGAGAGAGAGGAAAGAGCCAAACGTCATTCACAGCGAAAATAATGCATGACAAGCAAACCGCCTATTTACTATTTCTTTGCACAGCGTCATCTTTACTTTTTATATACAGAGCGCTTTTTAATAGATGTGTATAGAGCGCCCTCTCTTTTTTTTTGAATACAGATTTTTTATTTTGGTATATGTAATGGCTTCCTACGCCATTTACAATGGCAAGCCTTTAGTAGTTTAGTGTACAGCGCCCTCTTTAGTATTTTAATGCGCAGCGCCCCCTTTAATAGTTCAGTGTACAGCGCCCCCTTAAGAAGTTTAATATACAGCGCCCTGTTTAATAGTTTAATGTGCAGCGTCCTGTTTAGTATTTCTGTTTACAGCGCCTTCTTTTGGTAAGTATGTGTATGGCGCCCCCTTTACTATTTCTCTACACAGCGTCATCTTTACTTTTTATCTACACAGCGCACTCTTTAGTAGTTGTGTATAGAGCGCCCTCTTTTCTTTTTTGTATACAGCCCATTTATTATGGTTTGTGTAATGGCTTCATACGCCATTTAAATTGAAAAACATGTTAGTATATTTGTCTCTTTCTTGCACACTTACCAAGCGGAGCTGATTTCTCTTGAATAATTATTTTAAAATGGCGTACTTCTAGTGGGGCGGGTACCTAAAAGAGAGAGAGAGGAAAGAGCCAAACGTCATTCACAGCGAAAATAATGCATGACAAGCAAACCGCCTATTTACTATTTCTTTGCACAGCGTCATCTTTACTTTTTATATACAGAGCGCTTTTTAATAGATGTGTATAGAGCGCCCTCTGTTTTTTTTTGAATACAGATTTTTTATTTTGGTATATGTAATGGCTTCCTACGCCATTTACAATGGCAAGCCTTTAGTAGTTTAGTGTACAGCGCCCTCTTTAGTATTTTAATGCGCAGCGCCCCCTTTAATAGTTCAGTGTACAGCGCCCCCTTAAGAAGTTTAATATACAGCGCCCTGTTTAATAGTTTAATGTGCAGCGTCCTGTTTAGTATTTCTGTTTACAGCGCCTTCTTTTGGTAAGTATGTGTATGGCGCCCCCTTTACTATTTCTCTACACAGCGTCATCTTTACTTTTTATCTACACAGCGCACTCTTTAGTAGTTGTGTATAGAGCGCCCTCTTTTCTTTTTTGTATACAGCCCATTTATTATGGTTTGTGTAATGGCTTCATACGCCATTTAAATTGAAAAACATGTTAGTATATTTGTCTCTTTCTTGCACACTTACCAAGCGGAGCTGATTTCTCTTGAATAATTATTTTAAAATGGCGTACTTCTAGTGGGGCGGGTACCTAAAAGAGAGAGAGAGGAAAGAGCCAAACGTCATTCACAGCGAAAATAATGCATGACAAGCAAACCGCCTATTTACTATTTCTTTGCACAGCGTCATCTTTACTTTTTATATACAGAGCGCTTTTTAATAGATGTGTATAGAGCGCCCTCTGTTTTTTTTTGAATACAGATTTTTTATTTTGGTATATGTAATGGCTTCCTACGCCATTTACAATGGCAAGCCTTTAGTAGTTTAGTGTACAGCGCCCTCTTTAGTATTTTAATGCGCAGCGCCCCCTTTAATAGTTCAGTGTACAGCGCCCCCTTAAGAAGTTTAATATACAGCGCCCTGTTTAATAGTTTAATGTGCAGCGTCCTGTTTAGTATTTCTGTTTACAGCGCCTTCTTTTGGTAAGTATGTGTATGGCGCCCCCTTTACTATTTCTCTACACAGCGTCATCTTTACTTTTTATCTACACAGCGCACTCTTTAGTAGTTGTGTATAGAGCGCCCTCTTTTCTTTTTTGTATACAGCCCATTTATTATGGTTTGTGTAATGGCTTCATACGCCATTTAAATTGAAAAACATGTTAGTATATTTGTCTCTTTCTTGCACACTTACCAAGCGGAGCTGATTTCTCTTGAATAATTATTTTAAAATGGCGTACTTCTAGTGGGGCGGGTACCTAAAAGAGAGAGAGAGGAAAGAGCCAAACGTCATTCACAGCGAAAATAATGCATGACAAGCAAACCGCCTATTTACTATTTCTTTGCACAGCGTCATCTTTACTTTTTATATACAGAGCGCTTTTTAATAGATGTGTATAGAGCGCCCTCTCTTTTTTTTTGAATACAGATTTTTTATTTTGGTATATGTAATGGCTTCCTACGCCATTTACAATGGCAAGCCTTTAGTAGTTTAGTGTACAGCGCCCTCTTTAGTATTTTAATGCGCAGCGCCCCCTTTAATAGTTCAGTGTACAGCGCCCCCTTAAGAAGTTTAATATACAGCGCCCTGTTTAATAGTTTAATGTGCAGCGTCCTGTTTAGTATTTCTGTTTACAGCGCCTTCTTTTGGTAAGTATGTGTATGGCGCCCCCTTTACTATTTCTCTACACAGCGTCATCTTTACTTTTTATCTACACAGCGCACTCTTTAGTAGTTGTGTATAGAGCGCCCTCTTTTCTTTTTTGTATACAGCCCATTTATTATGGTTTGTGTAATGGCTTCATACGCCATTTAAATTGAAAAACATGTTAGTATATTTGTCTCTTTCTTGCACACTTACCAAGCGGAGCTGATTTCTCTTGAATAATTATTTTAAAATGGCGTACTTCTAGTGGGGCGGGTACCTAAAAGAGAGAGAGAGGAAAGAGCCAAACGTCATTCACAGCGAAAATAATGCATGACAAGCAAACCGCCTATTTACTATTTCTTTGCACAGCGTCATCTTTACTTTTTATATACAGAGCGCTTTTTAATAGATGTGTATAGAGCGCCCTCTGTTTTTTTTTGAATACAGATTTTTTATTTTGGTATATGTAATGGCTTCCTACGCCATTTACAATGGCAAGCCTTTAGTAGTTTAGTGTACAGCGCCCTCTTTAGTATTTTAATGCGCAGCGCCCCCTTTAATAGTTCAGTGTACAGCGCCCCCTTAAGAAGTTTAATATACAGCGCCCTGTTTAATAGTTTAATGTGCAGCGTCCTGTTTAGTATTTCTGTTTACAGCGCCTTCTTTTGGTAAGTATGTGTATGGCGCCCCCTTTACTATTTCTCTACACAGCGTCATCTTTACTTTTTATCTACACAGCGCACTCTTTAGTAGTTGTGTATAGAGCGCCCTCTTTTCTTTTTTGTATACAGCCCATTTATTATGGTTTGTGTAATGGCTTCATACGCCATTTAAATTGAAAAACATGTTAGTATATTTGTCTCTTTCTTGCACACTTACCAAGCGGAGCTGATTTCTCTTGAATAATTATTTTAAAATGGCGTACTTCTAGTGGGGCGGGTACCTAAAAGAGAGAGAGAGGAAAGAGCCAAACGTCATTCACAGCGAAAATAATGCATGACAAGCAAACCGCCTATTTACTATTTCTTTGCACAGCGTCATCTTTACTTTTTATATACAGAGCGCTTTTTAATAGATGTGTATAGAGCGCCCTCTGTTTTTTTTTGAATACAGATTTTTTATTTTGGTATATGTAATGGCTTCCTACGCCATTTACAATGGCAAGCATATTAGTGTATTATTATTTTTCTTGCGCAAATTTAACAAGCGGCGCCAATTAATATACCAGTAATGTTTCAAAATGGCAGAGAAAAAGCAAATCAAAACTAAACACGCGTCGGAAAGTAGTGTATTAAACTCATTAATTATCATAATTATATTAATATATCAGAGCAAAGAAATATATATTTTTTGTTTAGGAACGTTTTTAATCTTTAAATTAAATAGATTTACTGTAATAATTTATTAAATTAAATTGTGTAGTATTATTTTTTTTTGTATTTTAATTATATATCGCTTAGTTTTGCTCAAATGTTTTTTTTTAGATTGTGTAATTTGTTCCAACCGCTATGCATTCGAGAAAAAGACTTATGTGAATGTCATTGTCTTAGGAAAACGTGTATTACCAGCACTGTCGCATAAAATTGTCTCTTTCTTGCATACATACTAAGCGCAATTGATTGCTCTCACAGATGTGTTTAAAATGGTGGACTGCTACAAGGGGGTGGAGCCTTTAAAAGCAATCAAAACTGAACAAACAGCGAAAAATGATGTGTAACACGCATTGTAATCGGCTAGTGTGTAAAAATTACTCATGATAGTTTTTGTTATTTTTTTATAATAATTTATTTCATTCTGCACTTGTGACACATTTTTTTTGTTGAGTATTTGTTACCGGTTTCCAATTCATGCAGAAAAATAACAAAATGCTAATTTATTCCATAACCAGAACACACATACGTAGTAATTTTATCACTTACCCCTTTTATGATTTGGGTTTTTCACAATAGTGTAATATGATATAAAATAAATGATCAAGCACCGAAGGGGACTAGGCAACACGTAAACTCACAAAAAAATGTTGTCGATTAGAACCTTTGTTTCTAATGTAGGTTTTTGAATGCATTTTGTTTTATTAGCGCTAGCCGACATTTATTGTTATTTTTTAAAAAATTTTTTTATTGTGTTTCATTTGGTGTTTGACTATATTTTTATTTGATTTTTTTTTACTGTTTAACTGTTTACAAAAAAAAAATTGTTCAACTACACCGCGCGTATTTCCTAAAACCTGACCGCACAATACATATTGTTGATAAGAACGGTTGTTTCTGATGTTGTCGTTGCTGCACTTTTTTTATTTTGTTTTACTTGCGCTATCCAATTTATTTTATAAATATTTAAATTATTTATTAATGTTGTTTTTATTTAACTATTTTACAATGTACACCAAAAAAAATAAATGTTCAACTACGCCGTGCGTATTTAAGAAAAAACCGACCGCACAAAGCTGATTAAACTGGAACAGTATGATCGACCAAGGCGGCGGAAACAGACTAAACACCAAACAGCAATGCAAACCGCAGACAATAAAAAATGAGGCGCCGTCGCCAACGCTTGCTGCGGCTAGCCAATTTTTGTTTGACTTGTCCTTGTCTATTTCACAATTCACAAATAAAAAAAAAATGCTCAACTACGCTTCGCATATTTCCAAAAACTGAAGATTCCAAGAATACAAGAAAGGAAAAGTTACAGTTACTCACAAATAAATTTTGTTGATGAAAACTTTTGTTTCTAATGTAGGTCTGTGCTTGCATTTTGTTTTATTAGGGCCAGCCGACATTCATTGTTATTTTTTTTTATATTTTTATTGTGTTTTATTTGATGTTTAACTATATTTTTTGATTTTTTTTTTACTGTTATACTATTTACAAATAAAAAGAAATTGTTCAACTACGCCGCGCGTATTTCCTCAAAACTGACCGCGCAATACATATTGTTGATAAGAGCTGTTGTTTCTGATGTCGTTGCTGCACTTTTTCTATTTTGTTTTACTTGCGCTAGACGATTTATTTTATAAATAATTAATTTCTTTGTTGAGATGTTTTATTTAAATATTTCACAATGTACACAAAAAAATTATTGTTCAACTACGCCGCGTGTATTAAAGAAAAACCGACCGCACAAAGCTGACTAAACTGGAACAGTATGATCGACCAAGACGGCGGAGAGCAGACTAACCAGCAAACGGCAATGCAAATGCCGACAAAAAAAAAATGAGGCGCCGTCGCCAACGCTTGCTGCGGCTAGCCAATTTTTGTTTGACTTGTCCTTGTCTATTTCACAATTCACAAATAAAAAAAAAATGCTCAACTACGCTTCGCATATTTCCAAAAACTGAAGATTTCAAGAATACAAGAAAAGAAAAGTTACAGTTACTCACAAATAAATTTTGTTGATGAAAACTTTTGTTTCTAATGTAGGTCTTTGCTTGCATTTTGTTTTATTAGCGCCAACCGGCATTCATTGTTATTTTTTTATTTTTTATTGTGTTTCATTTTATGTTTGACTATATTTTTATTTGATTAACTATTATATTAACTATTAACAAATAATAAAAATGGTTTACTACGCCGCGCGTATTTCCGTCAAACTTACCGCACAATACATATTAATAATAAGAGATGTTGTTTCTGGTGTTGTCGTTGCTGCACTTTTTCTATTTTGTTTTATTTGCGCTAGCCGATTTATTTTATGAATATTTAAATTCTTTGTTGAGGTGTTTTAATTTAACTATTTCACAATGTACACAAAAAAAAATAATTGTTCAACTACGCCGCGCGTATTTAAGAAAAAACCGACCGCACAAAGCTGACTAAACTGGAACAGTATGATCGACCAAGGCGGCGGAAACAGACTAACCACCAAACAGCAATGCAAATGCAGACAAAAAAAAATGAGGCGCCGTCGCCAACGCTTGCTGCGGCTAGCCGATTTTTGTTTGACTTGTCTTTTGATTATTTCACAAATCACAAATAAAAGAAATGCTTAACTACGCTTCGCATATTTCCAAAAACTGAAGATTCCAAGAATACAAGAAAAGAAAAGTTACAGTTACTCACAAATAAATTTTGTTGATGAAAACTTTTGTTTCTAATGTAGGTCTTTGCTTGCATTTTGTTTTATTAGCGCCAACCGGCATTCATTGTTATTTTTTTATTTTTTATTGTGTTTCATTTTGTTTGACTATATTTTTATTTGATTACCTATTATATTAACTATTAACAAATAATAAAAATGGTTTACTACGCCGCGCGTATTTCCGTCAAACTTACCGCACAATACATATTAATAATAAGAGATGTTGTTTCTGGTGTTGTCGTTGCTGCACTTTTTCTATTTTGTTTTATTTGCGCTAGCCGATTTATTTTATAAATATTTAAATTCTTTGTTGAGGTGTTTTAATTTAACTATTTCACAATGTACACAAAAAAAAATAATTGTTCAACTACGCCGCGCGTATTTAAGAAAAAACCGACCGCACAAAGCTGACTAAACTGGAACAGTATGATCGACCAAGGCGGCGGAAACAGACTAACCACCAAACAGCAATGCAAATGCAGACAAAAAAAAATGAGGCGCCGTCGCCAACGCTTGCTGCGGCTAGCCGATTTTTGTTTGACTTGTCTTTTGATTATTTCACAAATCACAAATAAAAGAAATGCTTAACTACGCTTCGCATATTTCCAAAAACTGAAGATTCCAAGAATACAAGAAAAGAAAAGTTACAGTTACTCACAAATAAATTTTGTTGATGAAAACTTTTGTTTCTAATGTAGGTCTTTGCTTGCATTTTGTTTTATTAGCGCCAACCGGCATTCATTGTTATTTTTTTATTTTTTATTGTGTTTCATTTTGTTTGACTATATTTTTATTTGATTACCTATTATATTAACTATTAACAAATAATAAAAATGGTTTACTACGCCGCGCGTATTTCCGTCAAACTTACCGCACAATACATATTAATAATAAGAGATGTTGTTTCTGGTGTTGTCGTTGCTGCACTTTTTCTATTTTGTTTTATTTGCGCTAGCCGATTTATTTTATAAATATTTAAATTCTTTGTTGAGGTGTTTTAATTTAACTATTTCACAATGTACACAAAAAAAATAATTGTTCAACTACGCCGCGCGTATTTAAGAAAAAACCGACCGCACAAAGCTGACTAAACTGGAACAGTATGATCGACCAAGGCGGCGGAAACAGACTAACCACCAAACAGCAATGCAAATGCAGACAAAAAAAAAATGAGGCGCCGTCGCCAACGCTTGCTGCGGCTAGCCGATTTTTGTTTGACTTGTCTTTTGATTATTTCACAAATCACAAATAAAAGAAATGCTTAACTACGCTTCGCATATTTCCAAAAACTGAAGATTCCAAGAATACAAGAAAAGAAAAGTTACAGTTACTCACAAATAAATTTTGTTGATGAAAACTTTTGTTTCTAATGTATGTAGGTCTTTGCTTGCATTTTGTTTTATTAGCGCCAGCCGACATTTATTGTTATTTTTTTATATTTTTATTGTGTTTCATTTAATGTTTAACTATATTTTTTGATTTTTTTACTGTTTTACTATTTACAAATAAAAAGAAATTGTTCAACTACGCCGCGCGTATTTCCTTAAAACTGACCGCGCAAAAGATATTGTTGATAAGAGCTGTTGTTTCTGATGTTGTCGTTGCTGCACTTTAGGCATTTTGTTTTATTTGCGCTAGCCGATTTATTTTATAAATATTTAAATTCTTTGTTGAAATGTTTTTATTTAAGTATTTCACAATGTACACACAAAAAAAATAATTGTTAAACTACGCAGCGCGTATTTAAAAAAAAACCGACCGTACAAAGCTGGCTGCTTAAAATAGTGAGATCCGCCAAAGCGGCGGAGAGCATACGAACCAAAAAAAGACGCAAATGCCAACAATTAGAGTACAAGAACAGCGGCGCCGACGCCGTCGCCAGTGATTGCTTTGACTATTAAAACTCATCACATCTTAAAATCAGGTGTGCTCACTCCTATGCACATGGAGCACAATTGTTTTTGTAAATGCACATGCCTATGGAGACGTGAGGGCCGTCACAATGTTTAAACCTGCTGGGCACAATTTGCTTTACACTTACAATTTTTCATTATATCATTTTATCATTTCCGAAAAACCGACCGCACAATAAATTTCGTTGTAGCTTCGAATGCTGTCGTTACAGTAATTTTTTTATAAGTTTTATTTGCTCTAGCCGTCTTTTGTTATAAATAAAAAAAAAATTAATTGTTCAACTATGTACCTCTGGCGTAGTTTAGAAAAACCGAACGTACAAAGCTGGCTGCATAAATTAGTCATATCGGCCAATGCAGCGGAGAGCAGACGAATCAAAAAAAGATGCAAATGCCAACAACTAGAGTACAAGAACAGCGGCGCCGGCGCCGTCGCCAATGCTTGCTTTGCCTTTTTAAACTCATCAACGCTCAAAACCAAGTGTGCTCACGCCTATGCAAATGGAGCACAATTGTTTTTGTAAATGCACATGCTTATGGATATGTGAGGGCCGTGACAAAGCTTAAGTTTGCTGGGAACAATTTACTTTACACTTACAATTTTTCATTATATCATTGCGGTTTAATTCGTCACTTTTTATGACTGAGTCAAATGAAATTTGTTTTTGTCTTTTCCTTGGCTCTAGCTCGACACTGACTTTGTTACATGTGGTCATGATCTTTTTGTGTGCTGGTTAATGCACTGCCATAGGGTCGTTTAATGCACCCCTGCTGAAAATCATGATTTGTTTTTGGCTTTCCTCGGCTCTACACTGACTTCGTTACGCGTGTTCAAGATCTTTTTTTGTGTTGGTAAATGCACTGCCATAAGGCAGTTTAAGCACCCCAGCTCAAAATTATCTGAAATTGATAGTATCCCGACTGCGGCGTTGAAAATTAATATTATTATGAGGTAGCCGTTGAAGTACTGTGCTTTTTTGCTGATAGTTTGCTAAAGAAAAAATACAAATTATGGTAAAAAGAGGTTTTTAAAAGTTGGCGTTGCTTAAACGAATTTTATTGAAAATTAATATTATTATGAGGTAGCCGTTGAAGTAAGCAATTTTTCTGTGGGTAATATTCCGTATTTTTTAGACAAAACTCTTTTGTGCGGAAAAGAGATACATAATGTTTTCTGAAAGTTAATTTACTATTTTAGTAAACGATTTTTTAATTATAATGGTCTTTAATAAAGAAAAGAGAATTTAAATGTCAGCGATATTGCAACAATATGGCAATGCATTATCAAAACAACAAGAAGATTGGGAGAGCCGATTTTCGCTTCCGGAGGTGATTAATTGTGTGAAGAAAAAGGCGCACATATGTTCACAAATCAACGGAAAAATAGTGCTTAAAAATAAATTATTTTTAAGAGGTAAGCCGGTGGCAAAACGATTTTTGTTGAAAATTGTTTTTGTAAGGAGGTAACCAAACCTTTTTTTGCAGTAAATTATTAGTATTCTGAGGTGGCAGGTCCTTTATATATTACCTGCAACAAAAAGACAACTTTGTGAATGTTTAATGAAGTTAGCTTTAAAACTGAGAGAATAGTTTGCGTAAAAACAAACGGACAGACGGACAATGCTAAATCAGATTTTCTAGTGATGCTGATCAACAGTATATATACATAACAGGGTTAAAACGTCTCCTTCACTGCGTTGCAAAATTCTGACTGGAATTAAAATACCCCCTGGAAAGGTAAAAAGTAATTACATTTCTGTGTTCCTCTGTGAGAACGGAACCTATCGCGCGAAAACTGGACGACTTTGTACTGCGCCATGGATGCGTGTAAATGCTTGGCAAAACAAAAGACAGTCAAAATATTAGACACCAATTTTCTTAGATGACGGACAATGCTAAATCAGATTTTCTAGTGATGCTGATCAACAGTATACATATATACATAACAGGGTTAAAATGTCTCCTTCACTGCGTTGCAAAATTCTGACTGGAATTAAAATACCCCCTGGAAAGGTAAAAAGTAATTACATTTCTGTGTTCCTCGGTGAGAACGGAACCTATCGCGCGAAAACTGGACGACTTTGTACTGCGCCATGGATGCGTGTAAATGCTTGGCAAAACAAAAGACAGTCAAAATATTAGACACCAATTTTCTTAGATGATTATTATATTTCATATGATGCAAAAATTATTTAATTAATTTTTATATAAACTAACGTTTTGTTTATCCAAACTGAGTTCTATGCCAAAAAACATAAATGTGCAAACCAAATTTTAAAAATATGTTTATCTCGGCAGTGCGTTTTTTATTTACGAAACTTAGATTTCTGGTTATACGCTTTAACCCCAAGTTCACGAGATTGAATCTTTCGTTGCGACCAAGCAAGCAATAACATAAATCAGAGAACACAATTTAAACCTTTCTATTTTTTTAGTAAAAATTTTTAATTCTTAGGAAATGTTTCTAGTTTTAAGGCTTAGTAAGTTATTTTAGGGTCAGGGTACAAACATTTAAATATCTAAACTATAGAAAAAATTTCCATATTTTAAAATATATATTTTTTTTATTTTTAAAGAACATTTCCCTTTTAAAGAAAACATTTATATTATTTTTGTAAGTGCCGATCCATTAGAGTTCTCGATTGAATTGTATTACATTAATTTTATAGCTGCAAAGGTATATAGGCTTCGGCTTGCCGAAGTTTGCTTGCTTTTTACTTTTAATTTATAAAGCTGTCAGATCAAATTACGATATATAATTTAAATTTATTCAAAACAAATGCAAAAAAGAGTTTATTTACATTTTAATTTTTTTATACAAAAGTCTTATGGTAATTAGCCTACTTTTCACTTTAAAGTTATCTGGTAAAGGACAAAATATTTATTAAAATATTTTTCATTTTACAACTCATATAATAGTCGTTTAAGTTTATATGGTTAATATGTACATTGATCTTATTGTAAAATATACACGTACGTACATCTGAATTAATAATGAATGTAACTGTTACATTGGATATCAAAATAAAACTACGTTTGTGAAATCGTTATTTAAGTTATTATATGAATCATATACAAACTACAATATTTTTTTCACTTCTTAGGCTTTTTAATGATTTCATATCTACTTTGACCAAAATCATTTTAGCGAAAATTTTTAATTTTTTGAACAAAGTATGACTCTAGCGCCTCAGCACACTTATAAAAAGATGATTCCTTCGGGTTATAGTAACGGCAGTTGTCAAAGATTTTTGTCATATCGCCTATAAACTCGGCTAGTTTAGTGTATGCGTTTGATTCGATTTTGGTTTCCATTCGTTTGAGATCTGTTAAGTATGGCATTATTTTAAATTTGTAATTTTATTTATTATGCTTAGCTTACCCATGGGCTCTTTAATTACTTTGTAATAGTCAGGTGCTTCCTTCGGATCAACCGGTTCCATAAATGGCCAAGCACTTTTGTGTAACTATAAAAAACATAAATATTATATTTGTTAAAAAATCTAGGGCAGAGTGGGCCAAGCGTAGTTAAGAAGTGCGGGTAGTAAATGATCCCTAAAACCTAATAATAAAGCGCGCTTTTTGCTACTGACCCCAATACCAGACAGTGTCAGTAAAAATGTTTTAAATTTATAAACAGAATGTGGGGTATATTAACTAAAGTATTTTGTGCCCTATTTTAGTGGCACACACATTTTAGTCGAGTGTCCCGACTACTGAACACCAGTTACTCCAGATTAAAATCGGGTTTTGGGTGGCACCATCAGTGGGCCTGCAATGGCACTACTAATATCCCAAAAAATAACGTTTTTGCTAATAGCTTTTAAAATAATGGTTTGCCGGACATGGCTAAATCAAACTGCAAAGGTATAAAAAAGAACAACATTTTAATGGTTATATGCTGCTTAGCGTTAATGTAAGCTGCATTTTGTTTTAATGAAAATCCTTCTAAAAATAACAAAAATGATAATCACTATTTTAGATCTCGTACCCAAACCGTTACCACTTCGACCATTTTTTCAAGTGCATTGAAACCGACCACAAAGTTGTGTTTGACAATTTCATAGTCGAATCAGTGGAAAAACTTCAAAATTATTAACTGTATTTGTTTAATTACGTTATACGCCACTTAGCGGTAATGTGAACTGCATTTTGGTTTAATTGAGAATCCTTTAAAAAAAACAAAAATGGTGATCACCATTTTAGATCTCGTACCCAAACCGTTACCACTTCTACAAATTTTTTCAAGTGCATTGAAACCGACCACAAAGTTGTATTTAATAATTTCATAGTCGAATCAGTAAAGGATCTTCAAAATTATTACCTGTATTTGTTTAATTAGGTTCTTTAGCTCTTCCATTTGATTGGGGGAAAGTTTTTTTATGTTATCAGAGTTTGCATCTGTTTTTCGCTGGCATTCAGGGCACACGTACTCATCAATAAACTCCGCTTCGCTTTGCAGTATTCCAACGCAACGTCCATGAAACCAATCCTGACATTTATCGCAACATATATAAAATTGTGACTCGTCGTATGGTTGACGACAGCTGCAATAAAGCTGCTGAGTCTCTCTCGCCTTCTTGCAATCAATGCAAATAAATTCCGAGAGTTTTTTTGAAGCTTCTTCGGTAATACTGACACAATCACCATGAAACCAATTGCTGCATAGGTCACAGCCAACGTAAAACCTAATTAAACAGTGTTAATCAAGGCAGACTTAAAAAAAACAAATTTTTGTCAACTTACTTTGTGTCATCATATGGAGTACGACAAATGCAATACAACTTTTCCTTTTTCCTGGTAAATTTCTTAGGCCTGCCGACCCCATGCCTGCTGTTCTGCGCACTTGCCTCTGTCCTGTGGTTTTTAAATTTGTATATGCAGTAAAATAACACGGGTACATAGTCAATAAAATCCACGAATCATTTGTACTTTCCCAAGCTTCTGTGGGAAAGTCCCTTACAAGCCTAAATTCAATTACGTAAGCGTTGCGCGGTATAGCTAATACGGAAATTTGATGTTTGGCGACATGTTAAATTATGTAACCCATATAACTGAATTACGCTGAAAAACTTACCTAATGCACCAACGCAATATAAAAATCATGTGCCTGGACAATGACCACGTCTTTCAAACATGCCGTCAAAGTTTAAATGTCTGGTTTTAAACAATTTCTCCGCTCTTAAAATGCCTCTAATAATCCTTTAATTTCTTAATTTCAACTTGAATTTCTCTTGGAATCTACAATCTATGTGTGTTTAAATTTTGCTTTTAATAGTTATCATACTGATATTTGTTTGAATTTTTTATAGAACTGAAATCACAATTTTTGGATACCCATTTTACTATCTTTTCTTCGATTTTAAAACAGCCATAAAACCTTTACTACGTCTTGTATTATAAAATCAAGTTGACTTGCATTAAAACTTTATTACCTTTCAATGAAAAAACAAGCAGAACATTCCTTGGTCGTTTTTAAAATGGACCTTAAAAATCTATGTTCTTAAGCTCAACAAAATTTAATGAATTTAAAATTAAATTTCAAATATTCTTTTTTAAAAACTTGTTAAAGATTGCCATAACCGTTTTTGAAATTTAAAAAAAATAGTACAATTTAACACAAAAAAATGGTTTTGTTAATGCTATAAGAAATCAAACTAAATAATTTAATGAATACTACTACAGCCGAAATAAAATCAAACAGAACTGTAGATTCCAAAATTAATTAAAATTGGTTTCATTGAAGAAATGTTTTTAAGATGTACTTTCGTCGTGCTGAAAATACGTACTTTATATTGCGGCGGAGTTTTAAAAAAATTGTGCACACAAAATTTGGTAGTTCCAGTCGTATGGGCTTCATAATTCATTAAATTTTCGTATTTTTAGATACACCGTGGAATTAGTATAGGCCTTTTACTTGGGAGCACGCAATTATCATAGAAGCGTGCAATTGGTTCGGGAAATTGGTAAATGTATATTTTGTAAATACCAAATGCAAAAATATACAGTGTTGGTTAAAGTACTAGTTTTTTGGAACTAGGTATGGTACAAGAAATTTGCGTAAAAAAATGTTAGATAGGGTAAAAGATACACAATTCTTCAAGTAAGCTTAAAAAGCAAGGTAAAAATTTTTTAATTAAATTATTTTAACAACTAATCATTTCGAGGTCAATAGGTTCTTCTCAAAGTTGCATTTGAATAATGATACTTTGTATTCGCTCTGGATTTATATATTTCATATGCGGTAAAATTTACTCATATATTATAGTTACAGTAAAATATTAATTGATAATTTATGACCATATATGTAAAAATAATACAATACTGAATTTAGTGACATCAAGCTAATTTGAACACAAAAACAAATACAAATATTTAAGTACCTAAATACAAAAGACAGTATATTCTCAAGATAAATTAAAATTTTTACCTAGGTGAGAAGTGTAAGGCGTTTGCAATTGTACCTAGGTAGAAGTATCTATTTACACCTCAAAACAGGAAATAGACCAATAAAATAATTACCGTTTAAAGTCCATGTTAGGATCGCCACTTCTTTCATTTTCGCTTTGTTCTTCTTGTGAAGCTACACTTAAGGGGCGCACATGTCGCTGGACTTTGGTTTGAACATCTTCGTGTATTTCATTTTGTAAATTACGTTCCAGTAAAGACCGTTTACGTAAAATACTTTTTTTAAGCAGTTCTTTATGTCGTTCCAACTGTAATTGTTTTGGTTCCCCGAGTTCTGTCACCTCTTCATTCTGCCTGTGATTTTTTTTTAAAATGCGATTAAAATTATTACTTATTATTGCATTTGGACGTTTTAACGAAGTTCGAATTTTCCATTCAGCGTCATCGCTGTTCTTATTTATTGTTACAAAGCTGCCGCGGTTTGGAGTAAGTGCTTCTTCGCTTGCACTTTCTTTTGAGCCAAATTCCCAATCATCTATACAGTTTGAATTCGCATTTTCTCGTTGCTTTTGCATATTAACAAGTTTTTCTTCAAGTTCTGGGCTCAGATTTCCTTGTCTAAGAGCATTTGAAATAGCTAAAAAGCAAAACAATTTTTTTAACTTAAAAAAAAATTTTTTAATAATACTTACACTCTTGAATATAGCCGCTGGTAACAACAAAGCTCTCGCATTGGTTATTTTCTAAGTCTGTTTCTGTTGCCTCGATCTCGGAGTGACTTGCTGGTTCTTTATTCTCTAAGCCCTCTAATAGGAGAGATTTACCGACAAAGGGCTGGTTAATTGAAATATTAGATTTTTCTGTTTCTGCACATTTTCTATGCTCCTGCTCATTTCCATTGCTTATGGAATTAATTCTAATAGTTGGGTTGGCTTCGTAGGTTGCTAGCGCAGTCGAGTCGTTGTCGACGTTGTTGGTCTGCAATGAACATCGTTTAAGGTCTTCACTTTCATATGTTAGGCGATGCTGTTCACTATTGTCTTGATCTTCAACTAGAACTAGATTATACGTTTTTAATTTTTTTGCTTGCAGAATTGGCTTACAACTAATGTTGGTGTGGCACGGTAAATCACTTATTGAAATTCTACCTTGGGTTACTTCATTTTGGGACGTGGGTTCAATTTGGTTTGGAGGACTGCAGACGACGATGAATTCATCATCAAAGACTTCTTCTTTCATTTCATTCAACATATAATTCGAGTTCGCCACAAAAGGAATTGATACGCCGCCACCAACCTAATTGTTTCCAAGATGGTGAGTTGTATTCAGAATCAATTGTTTTTTGCGCATATATGAACGTGTGCGAAAAAAAAGTGTTAGAAAAATTTGTTTACAGACACACCTACCTGACTTTAATCAGGAATCAGTTGTAGTATTTACTCCAGGCAACCTTTTTTATGTGTTATTATAGTTGAGAAGTGGTCGTAGTTGTCGAAGAGATTAACACGTAGTTAGGAGTTGTAGTTGTTGACACGCGACATTAAGGCATGGTTAAACATTTTTAAGCAGTGAGAGCATGAATTTTATTTTAAGGTATTTGACGTATTTTTTATTACAAAGATAAAATAGTATTTAAATTGGATTTTAAATTATAATGCAAAACTGTGGCAAGAGACCATTATGCTATGTAAATGGTGGAAGGATACGTGAGGTGTGTATACGGAGTGTCGAAAATTAATTTTAGACAAGTGTAAACTTCATTTCGATTTAGATGAGATGATTATAAAAATGGTAAAGCCTTTGTGTTTATTTTGAAGGATATTAGAAAAACTACCTCAATCCCGACGTTAGCACATGCGTTTATATGGAGAAAACTTCATTTAATTTGCCATTTAAGAGAGCGACACTTGCCTTTGATTTGTATAACTTCAAATATGTCAGCCAACTAAAACTCTGTGTGGGGTTAATCTCTTCAGCAATTCGTATTTTAATTCATATTTGATTTAAGACGAAAATTGAATTTGGCCATTAAAATTATGACCAATTTAATTTTAATGCAATCATTTGCAACTGATTCAACTGATTTCTGGTAAATATTTATAGCCTATTAGCTCTGTAATTTATTTTCTTGCACTGATTTATAAGTTATGTTTGAAGAGTTATCTTCATACATATATATGAAGCATGCGCTTTTTGTCAACACAAAGGCCAATTTGAACATAATCATCCAACTAATTCAGAAACAAAAATTCACAAAAGTTTAAACTCCTTTTTTTGATTTTATAGTTATGGAACTAAGGAAATTCGAATTATAGTTAGATGGCATAAATATCTTTAAAACACAAGACACACGACTTAAAATTTGAAAGATCGTTGAATTTATATTGTGTGTTTATGTTAATGAGCTGAAACAACTAAAGCAAGAATTCAGACCACTTAACTATTTTGTCACGTAGAAATTTACGTACAATATTTTACTCAATTTATTTAGTAGTTTATTAAAAATGTAGTAGTAGTTTTTAAAGACTATTTGTAAATATTTAAATATTTATTGTCAAATATTCTTTCTAAGACTTTATTTGGCTTGTTTTTCTTGCTTTAAATAACGATTCATGCTCTCTGGGTGTAATTATTTAAGGGGATAAGGGTAAACGCTTTATTTAACTTTTAATTTTCTTAAAATTTGGTTTTCCCTATTTTAAAGCAGAACTGTCTGAGACTATGCTTAAACATTTTAGGTCGTTCCTATCAAAGTTGGTAACAGTATCAGCATTCCAAAGAATTATCCGTTGGTTAGAGGTCAAACTCGAAACTCTAAATTGGTGACCAACAAGGTTAAAACACTTCTAAACGTAACTTTTGAAATTTTACAGGTATATTTTAATACATAGCAATAAGGCGTTTAATGGCGTTGAGCCACATAATAAACAGATTGAAATCGCAATAAACGTCACTTTTTCAGTAAAAAGCTAACCTTTAAAATAAATTATTAATCGATTATAAACAAAATAAAATATTAGGTTTTGGTTTTTGAAATGAAAGTAAAGCATTTAAAGAATTTCAATTGCATTTATATGGTATAAAAATGTTTTACAAAGTTTAAAAACTTTTTAGATATTATTAAACAACGCCATATGGAAAAGCATGTTTATATGAATGAAAAGAAACAGAGCTGGTCATAATTAGTTAAAGGTTTTATTGCAAAAAGCGCTTTACATTTTACAATTATTTTATGTAATAATAGAAACCAAATGTCCCAGGCAAGAAAATTTAATTGAAACAGAGTTGTTTTAATAATTTTGCCTTCGCTTAAAACATAAAATCTGAATTATCTTTAGTAAATTAATGTGCTTGCTATTCATTATCCAATAGTTACTTATATTTAATAATATATTCACATTTTAAGATAAATACATTGGTTTATTATTGAAATTAAATGGACAAAATAAATATGTTTTATTTGTACTAACTAATTGGGGTAATGTATTTGTAAACATCACGATCCCTTCGATTAGATTTGATTGTTGAATAATTATGTTGCAAAAAAAGCCTTGGTTCATATATTATTAATGTCTTTGTTGCTGTACTCGGGAATACAATTTTTTAGTTTATTGCTTAGGAATGTATACAAATGTGTTAACGCAAATATTAAAAACATGTTCATTATAAACCAACAAACAAATTAAAGGTATCAAACGAAACGTATAAAAAGTGCAAGTAAAGCAGCAACATGCCTCTCAGGTTTAATAAAAAATTATCTTAACTTAAACATAGAATGTAACAAGAAACAAGTTGGCATTTTGGTCGAGAATCAGCAAATCTACTCCTAATAGTCCTGATCTATTTCTAACTGCTTCTTTCGCATTAAAATTACAATTAAAAACTACTCACTTGCTGATGCGTAGCCGATTGGTGAACTGGGGTAAGAGGAGGTGGTTGTGATTGAACTGAAGTTTCCGGCTGAACCGCTAAATATATTTTTGTTGGGCCTAGAACACCGAGTTTGCCATTTGATTCTTGAGCTGTAATAAATATAAGAACCCGTTACAGTAGTTTTTTTTTATAAATAAATCCTAACTACTCACCCTTCATTAATTGCTGCTTCACCTGAGTTTGCACTAGTTGCAATTGCTGTGCCGTGAAGTCGTTGCCTACCAGGCCCTGCAATACTATACGAGGCCCATGCTCCGTTTGTAATACTTGAGCCGTAACACATTTAATAACTGTTCCAGGAGGCTGATTTTGAAGAAGACTTTCTTCAACACTTAAGGGTTGCTGCTGAGCTTGTCCCTGGGCAACAACGGGCTGTTGTGCGATTGAGTTATCGTAGTTAGTGGTTGACTGCTGAGGGACTTGCTGCTGCTGGACAACGACTGCCTGAGGACTTTGTGATTGGAGGGCTTGCTGTTTGACTGGTGAGCTTTGTGGACTTGCTTGCGCCATTGCAGTGACTGAATTATTTGTTACTATGTGAGCGTTCCCATCGCCTTGGTGTTTTATATGTGCTACGATTTGCGCCTGATTATTTCCCAATGGTTTAACGATAACTTGTTGACCGTTTACGGTGGCCACCTGTAACTTGCCTTGCGCCAATTGCTGGGCTAAAGTGGAGTTTGGAACAAGCACTTGTTGCGTACCAGATTCATTAACATCTACTGTGGTGATTTGTGCTTTTTCATCAATTGAAGGCTGTGATTGTTGTTGAACCACAAGTTGTTTAACCAACTTCGTTTGTGTACTTGGGGAAGATTGAACAATCTGGTTCGATTGGACAACAAATTGCTGCTGGGGTTGAACAACATGCTGTTGTTGCTGCTGCTGCTGCTGGGTTTGAATTTGCTGCTGAACCATCTGCAACGCTTGACTCTGCGGCACGTTTCTCTGAGTGACTATAGTTTGACCGGGGCTCAAAATGATCCGTTGGCCGCCAACTACAATCTGCTGTTGGACGTTGCTGGTGTTAACAATTTGCTGGATTACTTTTTGCGTTGGCTGACTTCCGACCTGGGTCATTGAGATTTGCTGCTGAGGTGATTGTTGAATTTGTTGTGAAAGAACTTGAGATTGCACAAGTTGTTGCTGTTGAGCTGGTGATGAGCCTTGTTGTTGTGCAGGTGAGGTGGATATAATAACTTTTTGCCCCTGTGCGTTTTGGCCTACCACCAATTTTGAACCGGACTGAACGAATACTTGTTGGAGGTTATGTCCAGAGGAACTCGTGTTCACCACTTTTGAAACTACCTTTTGAACGGACGGCGACGAAGATGTTGATGCAGATGCCACTGCCGCTTGCTGCTGCTGTTGGGCCAGCAACAATTTATTCTTAATTTGTGCCAGCGGTAAAGCAACACGCTGTGAAGATGCTACAGATTGAGTCCCGGAATTCTTCGTGACATGCTTAACTGCAATTTGTTTTATTACTGGTGTTACTTGATTTGCAGTAGTCGGTGCTGACGTTACTGCTGGTGATGACGGTGTAGAAGCCGGCCTGATGGGAACCTTTATTTTGGTTCCTATAAATATTAATGCATTTTACTAAAATTAATAATATGCTGTTATTAAGATAAGACATACCTTGCGCTGCTACATTTGATGTAGTTGTGGTTGTCAGCACATGCAATTTTCCGTCCGGCATCTGAACAAGCTGCTGACCAGGGTTTAATCCGCGTACGCTGACCTTGCCATCTGGCCCCCTTATGATTTGCACCTTATGAGGTGTAGGAGTAGATGAAGTAGATTGCGTGCTAGACATGTTGTTTACAGTGGAGGATGCAGTCGCTGTCGCTGGCGTGTTTGGTGTAGTTGTTGCTGTTCGTGAAACTTGTGTAACTGCTTGCTGAATGATTCGTGTTGTTCCATCAGGGTTTTTGACAATGACACGCCTACTACCAATAACTTGGCCCTTAACTAAATCATTTAAAAGAAACGTTTAGATTCAACACACATCGCTAATTTAGAATAACTTACCTGGGGTAACAGAACGAGTGACTTCGCTAGTGCCGCCCAATTTTCTCTGCTGGTGAACAGCGCGTTGCAATTTCAATTGTTGTTCCATTTTTTCCTTTACGTCTTCACTCGATTTAGGTGTCAATTGAACGCGACCAGCTCCGCCTGGAATTCCATTAGCTGAAGTGCTTGGAGCAATAGTACCACTTGCCTCCAGTTGTCGGGATGCTACAGATCGCGTTACCGCTGATAAGCGTGCCTTTTCCTGTTTCTCTCCAATAAATTTAATTTCCCATAGTTCTAGTTTATCTTCCTCGACCCATTCCTCGGTAATTTGTGGCTCAGTTGGCTGGGGGGATTCAGCGCGCTTTCGTTTTCGCAGCCCGGATCGTATGGATGTTACTTCTGTAAAGTTAATATATTATAGAAAGCAAAAAATAAATATTTTGAAGAATTGTATGTTCATGCACACACATTTTTAAACTTACCTCTTATAGTCTTAGGCATTTCAAGTGGAATGACAACTTTTCGCCGCAAATAGCTAGTTTTTTCGCCATAGCGTCCTGCATGTCGAAGTTTTAACAACTCTAAAGTTACAATTTCAGTTTCCGTTGTAACCTGATGCTTCCCATCAGTGGAAGGAGGCTTCGCTATCATATCGTCCCAGCGAAGACACGACCACAATATTCGAAGTTGAAGAGCTAGACTGGATAACGAAGTGGCATTAGACGTGCGATAGGACCAGCACGTTCGGAATAGGGGACGCGAGCACTGATATTGCCAAATTGTGTTATTTTTTGCAGCGTGATGAAAACCATTGGTTGATGATTTTCCTCCCAGACGGGCCAGCTTAAGCAGCTCGAAACGCGGCAGCACCAATAGGCTTCGTTTCTTTTTATGAGTAAAGAAATTTGAGATAAGAGGGTACCGTGAATATGATGGCTTTTTTGAAATTGTCATTTTGTCCTCTGTTTTTACAGCTTGCTCGTATAACTTGGAAGGGGCACTAAGGAGGTATACACGACCCCGAGGTGAATTAGAGGAATAGACGCGCTCCTTTCCATTATCAAAATATTCCCGGTCATATTTTTTTATGCATTCGCGTTTTACTGATCGTGCAGTGATTGGAAATCTGCGGTTCTGTTTGTTAAGTGGTATGTCCTTGTCTAACGTCTGATCTAAAACATCTTTTGTACCAATATAGGTTTTTTTAGATTTTTGATTACGTTTTCGCCGCCATCCGCTTGTCACATCAATATCTTCTGCGTTAGCTCCTGAACATGATGAGTTTATGCCACCTACAATAGAGTCTTCAGTACTCTCAATTTCAACATTACTGCAAACATCCATACTCTCGATATAATCCAATTTATCAGAGTCTTGAGTGTTAGAGTCTGTATTTGTATTGCTTCCGGCGTTTGGACCATCTTCTTCTTTGATTCTTGCGTTGGTTCCGAATTCTTGTTCAAGCAGCAAGCATTCGCTTAATAATAATTCTGTAAAAGGAACAGCGTTCGAGCGACCGTGTTCCCAATCCTGAAGTAAATCCAATGGCGCTTCGGATTCCCCTGGTTTCCCTTCATCTGATTCATCCGTCACTACTTGATTGGAATCTCTCTTACCCTCAGTGAGCTTTTGCTCGAGAATAGATGGTTTTTTTACTGCCCCCAATATAGCGGCAACCGTCTCTTTTGAGCCGTTTCCTGCAGTATGCGCCTTGCGTAACAACAACAAAAGTTCTTTTTTGGCTCGCGCTTTTTGAAGACACAACGGCGAGTAGCAAGTGTTTTGAGTTATTTGGGATACGGCGTTTGAATTTGTATTACACTCCTTTGTGTAGCAACGAAATATCTTAGCAAAACGATTTAGTTGGCTAAATTGCAAGCGCACTGTTTGAATTTGTTTAGCCAGCGAATTAACGAGTTCCAAATTTACGTTTGCAGTACCCCCCTTTGATGGGACTTCAGTAAGGCGGAGTAATCGCTTCTCTAGACACGTCTGTTTGTTGTTGGCTGCAACGTGTGGAGACGAAATTACAAGCGGTTTAATATCAGAGGCATCGCTACAGGCAATCTGCTCTTCGACCTCGGCCAGTTTAATACGACGATCCAATAGATCATCTAACCGACATTTGCGAGCCACTTTCGGATAAAAACTACGCCCTGGAGCATTAAGTGCTTTACTTACATCGATGTGGCCCATCATTTTTTTTTCAACATCTTCGATTACTTTTACATTTGTATATTGCTCCGGTAAATAGTGACAAACCTGGCCATCAATATTGCTTGACTGACATTGTTGCATAAATCGCTGAGTGCGTGGGTCGACTAATATAATTTCATTAACATCATTTTCACCTCCCATTGTGTAGTGGACATACACTTTGTTGTGTAGAAGAGGTTGAGGTCGGCGGGCACGAACACCACAGCGTCGACTGCTTGAGAGCCAAAGCCAGCCCCACTGGCCGTGAACACGATATTCCTCTCCTTTTTGCTTCCAGACTTGATGCTTAAGACCCAGGGTATACTTTATGTAGTTGAATGCTAGGCGATTACGTTCTTCCTCATCATCCCGCTCGCGTTTCTCGCGCTTTTCCAGTTTTTTTCGCTCTTCTCGTTCGGCACTTGTTATGCGATGCAAAGTTGTATGACCAAGTTGTTCGTGCCAGACATTAGCAAAAACAACACTCTTTAGGGACGATTGAAACAGTAGCAATACGGCTGCAAAATCCGAAGCGCGGCGGGCATTCATTACAGCAGAATTCCAAACTTTTTTGTTAACCACCCAGTTTGTGTTTAAAAATGGAGCTGCAATATTGGCTTCGAAGTTAATCAACGTCTGTCTAAGCGTTGTTATCATATTTTCGGTAGTTCCCATGGTAATCCCAATCCATTTAAAATCGGAAGCAGTCGTTAACGAAAACTTGTGGGACAAATGACGCCGCTTATCCCGCTCCTCGTTCCGTTGCGGCTTGTTAAGGGCGATTGGGTTTGTTGAATACTGGTTAACATAATTTTTGAATCCTTGCTCCATACCAAGTTTAAAATGAAGCGTACCAGTACTCAACTGATTCGATTTCTGACGAGTTACCATTTTGCTTTCTTCCTGTTTTTTTAATCCCTCCATCGAATGGGTTTCGGTTTTGGCATTACCATCTTCAGCATCCTCAACCATTTCCTTTTTTTCAAATAATTCATTTGTAGCCTCTTGTTCTATTTCAATTAAACTTCGCTTAGTATGTTTGTGCTCGTTAGTTAAAGTCTCAGTAAGTTTCATTTGGCGTTCGATTTCGCCTTGTCGTTCTGTTAAGTTGCTATGCAGCCGAGTTTCCAATTCTTCGGAATCCAATCGGTTTACTAGCAATTTTAGCTTACTTATCGTACTATAATACCAGCAAGTGCAATCCTCCTGATCCTCTATAAAAATACGCCGTGCAATAAACCAATATTTGCGCCCATGACGATCAACACCCAGGCTATCATGCCGGATAAGCACGCCCTGTTTTTCCTGGGGCAGGACGCAGTCCATTACGCCACTTACCTTATGTGATCGACAAAGCCCGCACTGCCAATCCTCAGTAGGTACGTCATTCATTGGAGGGTCCACACATTCCAAATGATAAACGGCAGGGCACGTTTCGCAGCATAATAAATCACCAAGTCGGTGGCACACGCGGCAATGGTCGTCATAATGAATGGGCCCTTCCTGGAGCATTACATCGCGTATGGAATTGGCCGTTAAATATTGATCTGTCAAGAACTGGAGCACTTCAAGACGGCTTTCTATGCCCGTATACGGGTATTCAGTTCGGCTTAAAATATGGAACACGTTGCGATCAAATGTCTTGTCACTTTCAACATAGCTGCGTAAAACTTCCGGCCACGTTAAAGCATCAATCAGGTAAAGACTTATATTAACAGTATCCTTTTGATCTAGGGGGCCAAAATGTGTACCCTGAGCGTCCTCTTCGCGTAAGATCGCCTTTAGCAGCATAACATGTACGTCTGCCAATAACGCACTTTGCTCCTCACAAGCTAAGGCTGCGCAAAAGTCTTCAAATCGGAATGGCGAGAGGCGGACCAAGTGGCGAAAACGTCGTAGTACTTCATAAATACTCAGTGCACGCAATACGTGGACATTGGCTATAGATAGATCCTCCGACGAATCGGGCAGTTCAAGCGCTGCATATTGCCGACCTTCCTGCAGCCATACAGGTTCTGGGCTAGGCGGACGAAGAGGACGACTAACTCCATTTTGGTTGAAGCTACATACGGAGAATTCAGATTCGCTCTCATTGGCCGCTTCCAGGCTCTCGTCGTCACTGGGTGTAAGTAGCATGTCATCCTCAATGTCTGATTTGTCTTCTTCAGACTCTCCAAAATCAGATCCGTAGTGATATTCTGACTCGTACCCTATAATATAAGACAAGTAGATATATTAAAAAAAAATATTTTTAACTTTTATTATTCTAACGAATTACTAATATATAACCTGTCATTTTGTAAAGCTACTTTGGTGGGGCTTAGGTCCTTTTGTTATGAATCGGGCGGAAGTTAACGTTACAATGTGGTCGGCGTGTGCCAGTAAATTCTGAAGTCACCAATACTTGCCATTTGCACATTCAAAACTAATATACCATCAAAATATCTTAATTTTATCGATATTAACAAATTAAAAGAGTTTAACTATACTATTGACAGTTACTTGCCCCTAGTTAGTGATCCTTAAACAAACAAAATAAATTGATCAATATCAATTCAGGCTTTAAATAGTTTGTGTACCATAGATTGGTATGTGGTAGATCTGTAACGCTAATTAATTAACGGGTTTTGGTAGATTCTTTACATTTTTTTAAACCGATAGAGTTACTGTAACTTCGGCAGGTTGGTGTGTATGTCTTCTCTTAATTTGACTTCTGATAATCCTGCAAAAAGTTCTGCTGTCAACGCGGAGAATCCTTTCTTCCAAGGGTCTGCGGGAAACGTCGGAGTCAGAGCAAAGTTTTGACTTTTTTAAATTTCACAATATCTTATTTTTAAAATATTTTATATGAAAACATTATTACAAATAAGCCGTTTTTTGTACTAGGAAACCCATGTGCCATGTAACCCCTTAAAGCATGCACAGTTCTAAAACTGTTCGAATACATTTTGGCCGTCGATGTTACTGACCACTACACAAACCGACCAATTAAAAAAAAACAAAAATCAACAAACTGTTAAAATGTATCTTATATCCAATTATATTATTACAACTAGTCGTGATGATATATTTGATTAACAGCCGATATTTTTCTACAAAACAACAAATATTTCAATATTATAATTAAAAGATATACATTTGATTTATTAGCTGTAGGGCAAAGCCGTTTGATCCAAACCATTTCTTGTGAAACCAACGTGATTCGGCTTTTTTAAGGAAGCTAATAAATAGCGTAGGAAGTGTCGAATGGCCTGGACACTTTGAGCCTGGATGTTGATATATACAGCTCTAGAAGCCCCTGACAAACCCCTAGTGGTGGGGTAGTCCAAGTCTGTAGCCTAACGATACCCACCTTTCCTTCCAGCAAAGCTGCTGGTGTTGGGCTGCACGGTAGACTTGCGACCGCGTCCCCTCTTGGCGGCGCTCCCGCGATTTCCGCGGTTGTGGTTGTTGTGACTGCTCCTGCTGCCCTCGTCGCTCTGGGGAGAGATACCCCTGGAGGCAGATGGCGTGCTGGGCTGCGACTTGCCCTCGCTGAGATACTTGGGCTTCTTGAGCAGCTGGTAGTTAAAGCGCCCTGTGGCCCGCTCGTTGGGCGTCTTTGGCGGCCGACCACGTTTACGGCTGCCGCGTCCGCTCATTTCTTCTGTTTTTCCTTGTCTCTGTTGCTTTATCTGGCCTCTGGGCTTGGGTGAGTCTGTGGGTGCTCAGATTTGGTTTAGATCGGAACCGCACAGTAAATCTGAAACGAGAGTTGGAGCATTTAGCACAAGTTGCCACCGCAGACCAATTCGGTTTTCATTTAAAGACACATTCAAACACACATTTACTCGACGACCTATGCGGAAAAAATCGATCAGCCTCCCAGCAGCTAATTGCATGCACTTCACTTTGTTCGAATCGGGCAAGCTTGGCACACGAAAACCCGCCAAAACAGCTTGTTTCGCTTAGCATAAATATGTAGTTCCGTTTAAATATAGTAGGTGTACGCATGCACGTATATTCAAAACATTCCGAGCTTCTAATATTCGATGGCAAACGCACTGGACAGCACCGAGAGTTCGCGCGTGTGTGTGTGTGCGAGTAAATGAAGCCAACGCACATTGTCCGCCATTTAAAGAACAGAAAAAATATTCGCGACTGCAAAAATGCCACTTCTCTCAGAATCAACGCTTTTTGTCGATGCACAAATTACCCAGCATGTTGGTGAACGATTTCAGAGGGTTTAACACAATATTTTTAAGTATTTTAAACTGTCTTCATCAAACTGCGAGAGCCACTTTTACCTAACATTTCAGTTCAGAACACAACTGGAGACGGTGTACAGTCGGCCAATCACAGCGACCCTTCTATTTCTCGGTGCTGCGAGCGACACCTTGCGTTCGGTTTTGGTACCGGATTGCTTACGGTTGCACGAACGATATTGACAGGGTTGCTTTCGATATTTACGCCGACCCGCAACATCGGATGCCTTTTGAATTTTAGCGCCAGATTTTGGGATAAACCTTTAAAATATTGTTTTAAAACAAGCAAATGTAGCGTTTTTTCTCAACAAAAAAATAAATTCCATTGCCACGCTTTGACTGAAAAAGCTTTTAAAAATTTAAATATAAAAACACAATAAACTTTACCTTTTTTTTAAACAACAACATCTTGTTTTCTTTTTTATTTCAGTGGCTTATGAATTTAAGGTCAATTCGGTACTCAGACCACAGTTTGATGAATTTTAAAAAAAAGTTTATTTAAAATTGGACAAAGTATAAAACAGAGTATTTAAAACATAGTTTAAAAACTTACCTGTAAACTCTTGATTTTGTAGCCCTGTACACATTGTTATCTTATCACCTGCACAACCCGATTCTTCGGCGGAATACCGACTTTTTATTCGCTAGTATTACTTTATACTTCAACCTCAGTGGTTGCATTCCAAACAGTTACCAGAAAAGTTGTATTATTCCACATGTGCGTAAACTCTAATTTACATGACAGGCTTATTTGGCCATGAAAAAATTATCTTTGTATTTTGATACTGAAATAAATTAGATTCTACTCAACTACAAAATATATTTATTAGGTCATCAAAAATATTTTTCGTAATATTAATGTCATAAGTGTATCTTTAAATATGGGTTTTCTAATATAATTCGATGAGTTTTAATCATTTCTAAAGAATGTGGTTCCAGCTAACTTGCATGGCATTCTGACGTCATGTGTTTTATAAAGATAACATAAAAATAGGGAGGAATAACACTAATTCTTTTGGTTTCTTAAAGATAAGATAAATTCATATTTCTTTTTTTTTTAACAATAAATGAACGTAAAAAGCTTTTGTTTACATACTTATCGTGTCCTCGGACTTAAAACCGCAAAGTTACTATTTCCAAACTAAAAAGTTTATAATTTTCATGTATATCATTCCAGATTGATATAAAAGGGTAATCAAAATGAATTTAGGTTATTGGAAAATCATCCTAGCTTTGATCAGTTTAAAAGCGTACTCCGAAGCATTGGCACAGACAACCGATATGCACAACCATTTTAAGGATTTACAAAATTCAAGGTAAGAAATTATCTTACTTTAAAATAAAACTACTTGATATGTTTTTTTCATATTCTTAAATATTCTATCAGTATTATTCATAAAGACACATTAGAAGTAACTTCTACCGTCGTATGGGACGCAATAATATCAGTATCACCTGTTGCGGACGAAAGCTATTCAACTGAAACTATAATCGGTAGTAAGCATTCATCCCTTGCACCGCTTCAAAGTCCTAAAGAAAAACCATCAGCCCCGTCAGATTGTTCTCAGCGTGAAAAATTCAGAAAACAACCTATAGCAAAAGAATCTTCACGTTTGCGAAAATGCTGTCCACATGGCGAAAATTTAGATATATATCGCGAAAATCAAAGTGATTCTATGTGTGACAACGGCATTATAAATTTTAGACCAACTATTATAAGTGCAGTTCTGTTTGATAACTGCATTGAAGATTTGGAAATACCGACTTCCCTAGACATTGACATCGGCAATCCTTGTAACAGGTATTTAACAACTGAATGTAGTGTATTAGCAAAGTAAAAATTCTTCAAGTTTAGCTCCCTTCAATATGACGATCAGGAGGACGTATTTTTGTTTTGCAAGACGGTTCCTTGTTAATTATTGACAAGTTTGGCAATGAGTCTTACACAGTTGAAGAAAACTATTGCTTGGATGTTGATAAGTCAGGACATTTGTTTGCGTTCACGTGTGTCACACAAGTTGAAGAACAAATTGCTTTCGCAAAAGTAAGTATTGATTACCCAGACCACCCTTATAACAAAAAACTAATTTATGAAAACTCATTCCAGGTTGTTTTTGTTGCCATTTTAATGCTTATATCTATGCCTTGTCTTCTACTAGTTAGCTACTTACACATGACACTTCGCTCACTGCGTAACTTGCACGGTCTCTCCCTAAGTTTGATGTCAATGTGTTTGGCTTCTGGATACTTTGTGCACTCCGTCGTACACATATATGGAATTCCAAACCAAGGATTTATTGGATACGTTATACAATTTTTTATTTTAAGCTACTTTTTCTGGTACTTTTGCGTATGCTTTAATGTTCTCTTAAATGTGTGGTACAAGTTGCCCTGCTGCATTCAGCTTTCAAAGTCCTGGGCAACGTTTAATTTTGCATGTTACACTGGATTAGCTTTTTCTGGACCGGCTACAATAGTTGCGCTAACAGTTCAAAAGGGATTACCAGGAATGCCGTCTTACTTTCTCCAAGGCAAGGTTACCTTTACCTTAATAATTTAATTTATTAACTAAATGTTATTTTTTATTTAAAGGTCTCACGGAATCAATAAGAGACTCGCAACGTTACTTTATACCACCAGTTTCCACGGTCCTTTTTCTTAGTTTTTTGGTAAGCTAATTCAGCCAAACTACATCTCATGTATTTCACTCGCCGTACATCTTCAGATTAACATCATATCATTCTTTGGATTTCAACGTATAAATGGATACGAAAAAGCTGAAAAGATGGGTCAAGTTCATCAAAATTTATTGTTTGATCAACAGAAATACGAAGATGTAAAAAAGGAGTGAGTGTAAATTTTATTTCCTTCACACGTTGATAATGATTAGCTATTTACTTTTTTCAGCGCCAAATGCGTCAGCTTACTTGGAATAATTATGGTTATAAGCTGGCTACTCGAAATAGTCACATTTTACTCAGGATCGAATTCTAATTATTTACTACTTTGCGACATGGCGAATGGGCTTCAAGGCGTTTGGGTGTTGCTTATATTTCTTGTTGTAAGGAGACGTCGCACAATAATTTTACGGTGGTGGTATGATCGTGGTTCCCACGAAATCGAAGGCACCGAACTCCAAGCTCTTAGTAATAATAACAGTCCCACATAGAGATTAAATTAATATATAAAATACTTATTACAATTAATATTTTTCTCAGTTGAAAATTTATCACCCAACAAAATGATTAGGAAGAGCACAAGAAAGTTAGGATATAAAAAATAAAAGTAACATATTTATAAATGTAATATTATTCCCTGTAGTTGTTAGGTTCAACAGTACTTGCAAGCCGTACTTTATATGCCCTTACAGCTATAAAAGCTATATAGTTATTCGATTTTTATAAAATAAAATATATATATTGGAAATACAACTAGCTTTTAGCCCATTCCGACGTGCATACTACCTGCGATAGAAAGAAGACTTTTGGCAGCATCCTTTACAAATAACTCAGAATATTATACATTTTTTTTAAGCAAAAAGATATCAAAAATGTATGTAAATTGCGGTTTATTTAGACTTATACATGAATATTAAATGTTTGTTGTCACTTTATGGTCGTATAAAGTTAAATAGTCCATTTATTGTAAGAATGTTTTACCATCTATGCTAATAATCTAAAAGGAAATGTGTAACTATGTGGGCGGTTCGAACCAAAATGAGCCAACTTATGTTTTGTTAGTGGATTGCGATTCTTTTTAAATAAAATAGATAGATGAAAGCGGTTTCTTACGTTTCCTTAATGCGTAGTGGCGATTTCATCATAAGAATTAATGTGTATTTACATGTTATATGCTACGTATATGGGATCTAATTGGTCGGCCAGAAAGCCATCCCGTAAATGCATTCGTTGCTTTTCGCCCCGACTGTTGATAGGCACCACACCTAAAAAAAATTTTTAAATACAAATTAATTTGATACATTAAAATTGTTCGTTTACAAACCTGGATCAACAACCACAACAACACCAACTATAAGCTGATGATCTTCTAATACTGTGTTTGTGACCAAGGGAACCAAATCCAAAGCTTCTGATTCATTGCCGTCTAGTTCAACAACCACGACTAATAAATTAGTCCAGGTGAAAACGGCGCTACGTAAAAAACATGCGTTGAAAAATAATAACAATTGTGCCTTTTAAACTACTTACCACTCAGCTATTTTTTTGTGACAGCGCATTACTGAATTTTCGATATCAATTGGGTGATAGTTCATTCCACGTAAAGAAATCACTTCATCAACAGCTCCTACTACATATACTGCATCATGTAGTTCTTGGTCATTGGAATTGCCTGCGCCACTAATTAGGCTATGCTCAGTGTTTCCACCCAACGAAGCACTTGAAAAATTTAATTGCAATTGACTTATGGAATTTAACGATTCTGTATCACTGTCGCGACTAGCCACACTTGGTGTCGTCTCATCTAGTAATGAGGCTGCCTGAGAACATTCGGTTCGCCGTAAGAATCCTAAATATCCAGTACGTGCATATAACTCAGATGTGGCCCCAGTCACCAATTTGGCGTTGAAGTGATCATTGTAGTCAGTTTCATCGCCGTAAATGGTAAAGTATCCATTTGCATTATGAGGAGCTTGAACCTAAAAAAAAGGTAAAACCTTAGTTATGGTTAATATAAAATTAACAAAAGATTACCCAAATTTCACCCAAATGCGAATCGCCACAGTGACCTTTGGTATCGGGATTTGCTATGATCACTTTAACTCCTGGTAGGAGTTTCCCCGATTCAATTACACACAGCGAATTTGGAGCTCCGCGCTCCACTAAAGCCACTCGATTATTTCGCAGTGCTCTCATATCAACGTACACCTGAGCGCTCTCTGCAGAACTAGCTCCTTGGACACAAATCGCTGGATTTACACGACATCCAAAGGAAGTGGAGACACAGCGAGTATTGAGGCCAAGCGCTTGAAACAGCTTGCAGAACTGCTGGGTCAGCTGCACTCTTGGGCGCTCTTCAGCAACTACCACACAGGTCCGTACACAACGCAAGTCAATGTTTCGTTGTTTGAGGGAAGGTATGGAATTGCTGAGGGCTTTAGTGCATAATTCTATTACGCCATATGAACAGAAGGTGTCGCGAACACGATGTTGAGAAAGAGTTGACAGCCACAAACTGGGATTTGCTTCCACTTCGTAGGGTGCGATAAGTATTGAATGGTGGCCACTATATACACCAATAAGAGTCCACATTACAAAGCCAAGGCCACAATAGGGATCCAAGCACAATGCAACATGACGAGAAGGATATAGCTCACAGGCCAATTTTAAACTGGCGCACAGACTAGAGAGAGATCTGTTGATTTAACAAAAATTAAAATAAAATAATATTTCATTGTGATTTTAATTTAAGTACCGATGCGTAATGTTAACTCCGCTAAGGCGTCCGCAAGTTGACACGCTGAAATCCAAATAGGCGCTAGAGTCAAAGGTGACCGTGGCTATTCCAGCATATTTGCGTTTTGGGTTGTCATCAATGTCCAATATGGGTGGCCATGTCTTTGGGTCAATAGAGGTAGCCGCCTCTCGTGATTTTAGTAACTTAATAATGGGCTGTATAGAGAGTACAATGCCACTTTTTGAAACGTCAACAATCATACGGACAGTCGGTAAGGTTGTATTTAAATTTTGTGGATGTGGAGGCCGTATGGTAATTGGTATTGCACCCAAATATAGGCATCCATAAAACGCGCACAACAAATCAAGTCCCGGAGGAAAAATAAGCGCTACAAAAAATGTGGTTATTCTTTTCTATTAAAGTATCTATCTACAAATTCATACCAACATGATCGCCTGCCTCAATTCTTCCTCGCTCTTGTAATAATGCAGCTATTTTCTCCGCGCGTTTATGTAGCTCGGAGCACGTCAGAGTTTTGGCAATGGCACCTAAAAGAACAATCTAGAATACGTTTATGTATAAAAATAAGAACTTACCCTTAGAATTCAGCAACGTAAATATTATGTGATCTGGAGAGGTGTTAGCTCGCCAACGCAAAACACCTGTTATAAGTTGGGGCTGTTGATGGTTCGAACATTTCAAAATTTACAACACTTTATAAATTGGAGTATATTGACCAACCTTTCGCTCACAATCTTCGGCCAATCCAACGTCCCGTCCATGGGCTTCAGCCAGGCGATTACCCTGTACTAAATTTCCAACCATCACGGAGGCTGGTCCTACACCCGTGTCTGTAATACCACATCCAGATGATGAGCTTAATTTTGCGACAGTTTGCACACCTTTTTGTTGGGGAATGGTTAGTAGTATAATGATTTGTTGTTTTTGTACAAGGGTTCATTTAATAAAAGATTAATAAAGGCGATTTTATTAGTTGTGTTAAAATTTGTTTTTTTGTCGATATAAACAGTGTTGTTATTTTTGCAATTGAGTGTTGTAGTGGTCATAGTAGTAATCGCAGCATTGTTGATGTGTTGTTGGTAGTTAAAAATAGAGGAAAGCAATATTTGTATTTTAATAAGGTAAATAAAGCAGAAAGACCAAAAAGCCAATTACTTAAACGTATGCAATTTGATTAAACCTGGAACTTACCTTGATGTAATTCTCGTGGCTTTGGCAGATTGGTGACGCATGTATGTGGGCACATCAACACATTCGCTGGGTGAAGGGATCCCTCCAAAAATCTTCTTCTTGCCTCACATAAATGTATACCCCCAAGAGGAGTCTTGGGCAAATGATTTGGTGGAACCAACGCCAGGCAATAAATGCCAACCTGGTGAATAGAGTCTACCGCCTGCAAAACGCGTGACATCCATTGGAAACTTTCTTCCTCAGAGCAGTCGGGCCGCTGTTCGGCAATAACACACACCCGTTCGTCGCGAAGTACTTTAATGCTAAATACAGCTATGCGTCCCCGGTAAATAAAACGCATTGGTTCCACTGCTAATACTGTGGCAATTATGTCATCTGCATTGTGTTTTCGACCAGTTACCGTCATAAGACCATCGCGGGATCCGCAGACGAATACCAGGCCCCCAGGACCAAGAAAGCCCAGAAGACCCGATCTTACGTAAAACTCTTCGCCAATTTGTTTGGAAATTACATTTACCGTGCCATTTCCATCTTTTAGTTGTTCGAATTCTTCCAATAGAGGTTGAACTTTAAAAGTAGAATTTGTCATTCCATCGAGACCGAAGTAGCTAGCGCTCGTGGAACCACTAGTAACGCAAATTTCTCCAACTTGATCGGTTTTGCATAGCACTGGGACTCCTTCCGATCTTACGACTACCATTTGTGCTGCTGGCATGACTTGTCCACAGTCCTGCAAAGTCAGTGAAGTTAATGAGTCCTCGCTATCCACCCTCACCACTCCGTGTGAAAGTGCTGCCATGGAAAGTACACCACGTCCTGTAGCTGATGGACTAAATCCACAGGATCCTCGTCCAGGACGGCGAAGGGAAACAGTAAATACTTCGGAACTGCTAGCACACGGGCAAATCGCATCTGAGCGTAAACCTTTTGCTTGAAAAACGCTCAAAAACTGGTCACACGAAGAAAGTGACCAGGGGTTGGCGCCATCGGCTACTAGCAACATACGAAGGGAAGAGAGCGAGATATCTTTATGATCTTTAGTAGCTAATAGGCCCCAGTGTAGATCACGACTCTTCACCAAGCAGCAAGAAGCCCGGTGTTTTGTTATTAATTGCATCCAGCTGGATGGTCGCAGCTTCATCAGAGCATAGGGTATGAAAATGACATGCATACCATTTAGAACTGAAGTTAAAACTGAATGCCATAATCCAACTTCACGCTTGAAATCCAAGACACAAACAATTGTTTCGCCCTCGGTGTAATGGCAGGCCATAGTCAGAGCACGGCAATGATTGATCATTGCAGCGCGGGTTACGGTGACACCTGAAAAAAATGCATAGTTGTTACATGTTTTTGGTAGTTGTCGATGGGTGCACTCACCCATAACACTGCCTTCCTTATCAGTCGTGTATTCTATGTAAGCTGCGGCGGAATCATCGACCCGTAAGTTGCCCACATTAAATTCCTTTGGCGGTTTGGGCAAATGCTCAGTTACAAACCACTGCAAACGTGGCCATCCCTTTAACTTAGCTATTTCCCCCGTAGTGGTTGATTTTGGAAGACCTTTTAAGCAGGCCTCTGAGGTTAGTGCCACAGTTATGCCACAAGAACTTAACAAAAATCCCACTTGCTGCGGAGGTGTATCCGAGCTTGAAAGCGGCAACTCTATTGGAAGAGGCACTAAGCCCCGAAACATACAACCATACCAGGCTGTAATAAAACTGTAAATTCTTTGATTTAGATTTGTTTTAAATAAAAATAAGTGTTTTTACTAACCTTAATGGGTCGTTATTGGGATAAACCAAGGCAACACGATCACCGGCCTTAAGGGTTACTTGTTCAGGACCCTTGCTAAATATTTTTGTGGACAAAGCATACGCAACCTTTTGTGCGCGCGACAGTAGTTTCCCATACGTTAAGGTAGTTGTTATTTTTCCATTGGGATCAAGGACCGTAGCCATGGGACTTTTAAAAGAATTAGTGCCATATCGTTGGAGTGCGCACTCCAGCGTCCGTGGAAGTCCTGCTGGTATCGACAGTTGCTCACCCTGCACGGGAGTCATGGTGCTGCCCTCCGGTTTCGGTGCATTGGGATCCTTTGTGTTGGCAGCAATCTCTAGCTCAATGTCATTGTCTTCATAGAACTCTGGCAATGGTCGGCGCTTTGGTCTTTTAAGAGTGTTTAGCAGTTGCTGTATTTTGGCAGACACTTTCCACTTGCCATTGGCATCTGCCTCGTTTAATTCATTCTGAGATACGTTAACATATCGTGTAACTCTGTCCGCAGCACGATGAGCATTATTAAATTGTGTGATGTCAGGAGCGTTGACTAATGAAAAAGCAAAAAAAGACGACATGTATGTACTTAAAATGACCAGATTGAGCGAAAGTTCCATCTATTTCCTGGGTGTGCACATTTAAGGTACGAAAGTACATACGTTTGCACAAACATTTGTAAACCACTCCACTTGTGCTGAATCCAGCAACGTGTTTAATTAGGTAGGAAATTCAATTACTTACACTGCTTTTGCTTGAACGCTTTGTCAGAAAGGTCATTCTCTCTCTTGTATGCAATGGGCGGCGAGTCCGTGCTTGAAGTGTCTGATGTTGGCTGTATAAAAACGATCGATTAAATACAATTCTGAAACCCATACTACTTCCTCTGATCTGGGGCAGAACACACCATCAAATCAGTAATACAATCAATACAATGTTATATTACTCACAAGGGGAGGCAAATTTTGTGGTGGTCGCCTATCTGGAGCGCTATTCGATGAAGTATACTTCGGATTTGGCATTTGGTTCTGTTTTACGTCCAGTCTCGAATGCGGCTGTGAGCCTATCGATGATTCACGAATTGGAGGTTTTATTATTGGTTCGGGTGGCAGAATGCTGTTGCTTATATGATCCCGCGGGTAGTTGTACTCCTTGTCGGGGGAAATGTTCTCCTCGGGAATGGATTCGTCATCTGTCGATGAGTCCAGCTCATCATTGCATCCAGGGCTTCGGTTCAGGACAGATGTGCGCTTCGACGGCATCGGAAGGCTGGGCTTTGGTCGACCTTTAAGAGCTGCTAGGGCCTGCTGCACAGCCTCTTGTCGTACTTCTGGGATTTAAAGACGAGTAAATTATCTCTGCCAATTCGCACTACTCACCAGAATGATAGCGTTTCTCATTGTGCGTTACTTTGCGCTGTGTGCGTCGTTGACGATGCTGACTACTATTTGTAGACTGCTGACTCTGAAAGCCACTAGGCTCGCGAGTATTCTGATATCCGGGATCGCCGACTGCTCCACCCTGTGGTCGCATATTTTCGTAGCCGGGAGCCCCAACATGTCCACCTTGCAGCGCCGACGACTTTCCAACTTGGAATTCGATCTTTTTGGAATGTCTTTGCTGCGAGGAGGACAATGAGGGCACTTCGGTGACATAGCTGTAGCCTTCGCTGGACACTATGACGCCGTCACTACTGACGTTACCGTGGCTGCTGCTGTTGTTGGCATCTTTGACATTGTAGTATGGCGGTGGCGGTGTACTCTTCACCTTGTCGACTTGGGGCAGAGAAGAGGAAGTGAAATCAGCAACATGACAAACTATTTCTGAGTCCACATACCTTCATGCTTTTTCAGGAATGGCTGCAACAACTTTGCCCTTTTTTTTTCGTAGCCCTTCTGAGTAATGTCACCTGAAAATGCAAATGGGAAAGGGTTCTCAGCAGCTGCGTTAGACCAAATCAGTCAGCTGGGTCTGGGTCTGCTCTTATTAGTGAAGAATAGCGACACAATCATTAACCAGTGCTGAACGTACGAACACTCGGCATACACACACTTTTCTTTAATTGATGCCTGTCTATGTGTGCGTGTGTCTGCGAAATCCATGAACAGCACTTTATAAAGTTGTTGAATTAGCTGTGCCTGAACATTTGAGGGCCATGTTTCCACAAACTCATTATCGTTTAACAGCATTATTTGGATTTCATAAGTATTGCGAACATGCGAAAATTAGTATACCTTCAGAGAGTTCCAAGTCCAGTTCAGCGAGCTTTTCGCGGACATAACCAGGCAACGAGGAAGGGTGCTCCATGGCCGAAGAATTCTAAGTAGCTTCCTGTTTTTTTAACTCTTTCCTTTTAGGCGTTTAACTTTTGCTGGCCGCTGCACACACACCAAAACTGAGACACCGCTCGCTACTTTCCCACTTCGAAGACGAAAATCGATCGATTCGTATTCATTTTATTTAACATTTTTCGGGCCAAATCAATAGATCCTGCAGCTCCCGCAGACCAAATACATCGTGCCGATATTGACTGATGTTTTACGAATATTTATTACGAATTTGCTCAAGGAAAGTAAACAAAGAAAAGCAGCAGTACAAATCGATTTTATGGCTAGCGAAAAATTGATAAATAATTTGACCGTACTACTGGGAAAATGGTATTTTCTTTGTTTCGATATTCGGCCACACTGTCTTAATAATACCAGCAATCTGATTGCATAAATTTTTAAAAGTTTTCACAAGTTAATGTCCTAAATAGGAGATTCTGTTTATTATTTTTGTATTTGTGCCTGATTTTCCATTATAGCTGAACCTAACTTGTTTTCATTCATATCGCAGCCCTGAAACGTTGCATTTTGTGATAATCGTTTTCTAAACAGTAGGCAATAATGCAGTTTTTTTGATTAATATAACATTTTGCAGTTGGTTACGAATAGTATTTAGTTTCTATTCAACTTTGTCAACTTTTGCAAAAGTGATTTTAAGCGACGAGGAAGAATTGCCTGTGCTGCCATCGATAGTTTGCCATCTCCATTAAGAATGCGTGAGTTTATTTAAACTAAACTAGGCCTTCAGAAACTGACTGTGATTATCTATGGCAGAGAACGTGAAATTACAAGAGGAAATCAAATCATTGAAGGGCCTTGGCCAGCACTTCGAAAATCTATTGAAACTGGCGAGCATCGAGCTCGGCGATTTCTCCGACGACGACCTAATACTTCTTGAAAAATGCGCCCAATACTATGCCCTTACCCATATCCACGATATTAATATTAACCTTCTGCGCGACTTTTACTACTCCACAAAAAAGGACTGTCTGGAAACCAAACGGACCAAGGCACAGCAACGTTTAGAGCTGCAACGCATCAAGTCGTCCATCGAGAAAGCGGCTGGGGACGTGGCCGTGTTGGATCGGTAAGGGGGAGCGGTCCCGTTTAGTCATACTTCCGACTAAATCTTCCATTACAGTTTTAAAGCTGCTGCTAAGGACCGACTGATCCCGGACACCGTCGTCTTGCAACGAAACAGTCAACAGCTTGCCAGCAAACAGGCCTTGTTGGACCGACAAAAAACTCTCAAGATTCCAAAGGACTTCAACATAGAAAGCGTTATCGAGAAGGTGGATTCGCTTGAGCGGCGTTAGTAAATTCCTTTGAGTTGGTTTTTTAAAAAATTATTTAATTGTATTTACTCAGTAATGCAAAAAACATTTTACAATAACATAAAATCTGCAAATTTAAAAGACAATGTTGAGGTTTACAAGGTTTACATGCTTCTCTCTTCTGGTATTATACTTTATGGAGGACAAGCGTTTACAAATTTTTCCAATTGTTGCTAGGTTGTGTCAAATATTTATTTAAAAGATCGTGACTGGAAAAACTAGAAGACCAAATAATTTGTGGTAATTTGCCAGCTGCTTAAAGCATACAAAAAGTGTACTGTGTTCTTCCATGCCATTGTTCATATGTATGTATGTATTTCCAATGTGGTATATGTATCATATATATTGGTGTGTATAGATAGAATTAGTAATTTCATATTCTTTAAGTTGTTGCTTGTTGTTATGTATATAAAGGGCGGGTATCTGGCAGACAAACATTTCGGCTAGCAACGCGCTCCACGCTACAGGCCTACTGCACGTATTCTGCCGTCTTTTAGCGGAATTCGGGCGCGTCGTCCTGTGTTATGTCGCCGTACTTCCAGATGGCCAGGTGTGCGGCTAGAGCTGCCTCCTGTGCGGCTCTGTACTGGTCCACAAGGTCTTTGAGCTTGCGCTCACGACGTTTCTCGGCTAGCACAAGGCCCTCGGCGACCAACTGCTTTCCGAAATCGGCTTTAGTGGTTGGATCGTGCAGCGTGGCCAAGTTCGGCGAACCAGCGACCTTTAGCTCCACATTAAGTTGGACCTTGTGGTTCAATACGTCTTCGGAAAAGGCACGCAAGGCTTCTTCCTTGTCTTCGTTGTCAGTTGGCAGGGCGACTAAGGCCAGCGCGTACTCCGTGGCGTACGGTTTTTCGCTGCTGAAGGCTGGGGGCAAGGCGGCCAAACGGTTTGTGGGCAGAGTCTGAAAAAGGGATAAGGGTTACAATATTTCACAATATATCTCTTAATTTGTGTTATTTTTGCGAGTGTCGCAAGTCGAAGACATTTGAAGCATGGTTTGGGCGCCCCCAGCCGCTCTGCGCTCTCGCCTCGAACGTGTATTATCCTGCTGCTTTGGACGAGTGGTTGAGCCAAAAAATATGGAAGAACCTCCGCACCTTTGCAGAGAATAAAACACGACTCGGCATGGAGATCACATTTAGCACAGCTGTAGGGTTTAGATAACGCCCTCACACAACGTTTATAGTCACACGGAGAAGCATTTTTAATTTGGCAAGTTTATGACTCATGCGTTTCTCTTCAAGCCGGAAACGGATCTAAGGAACTTGCTAAGTATAGTCTACACATGGAATTGTTCTTACCTCCTTGTTGCCATAATCTATGTACAGGACGGTAGCGTTACTGCCCTGGACTCGTTCCACCTTGGCGCGGTACCATTGATTATCAAGAGTAAATTGAGCGGCCACTAGGTCGCCGCGCTTAGGGGTGTACGATCCAGCTATGGGTGGATTAGACTGAAAATCTGCATGAAGCTTGCTCATTAGTGACTCAAGTTTGGATCCGTTTTCCACGGACTGCGCGAAAAATGTCAGAGTTTCGGTAATCTCAGTGACAATTACGTTTTCGTAGTTGACTTTACGCTCCACTACCACCTTGTCCTCCTTCTCCTCCTCAACAACTGTTTTTTCCTCAGGCACTTGTTCCACATAGTTGGCCCAGATGTTCTTCTTGGCGGCCTTGGCGCGATCTTCAGCACTCTTCAGCAGGCGGTAGTATTCAGATTTTTCCGCACTAAAGTGCACTTCCGCAAGGCCCTCTTCAACTAGGGAAACTGACAAGTTTGCACCGCTGTCCGTCCAAAGCCAACCGATCACTGAAGAACCAGCCTTGTCGGTGGTATCGATATGCACGGAAACATCTCGTTGCAAGACACGCTCCCGAGTAAAGGTAAGAGCCTCGTCGCCAAACGGTTCTCCCTCTTGGGCGGGAACGCCATTTAGCGCCGGGCGGGAAGAGCGCGGACACGAAATGCCTGCTAGGAGGAATGTGACAAGGCAGCTGTCCTTTGGCACAAAGAGTCGGAGGCGCGATCCGCTTGCAACAAACTCAACAATGGCCTCACTACGCAGAGCTCGCTGCCACGACGGCAAGTACTGGACTTTAATTCGGGAATGGTCAACAGTCAGGTCGTTTACCCGCAGTGTTGCATTATCCTTCTTTGCGTGCAGTCCCTTCAATCCCTTGATAGCTTGCTGCTCGGCAGCAATCAATTGATCATAGGCGGAAGATCTCTGATCGTCGTCTTGGCGATAGCGCACACATGTAGCCAAGCCCTTGGCCACCATAGCCTCTGCAACGTTTTGACCACCAATCGAGACCGTGTAGCAGTACTTCTCAGGGAAGTTTTCACGTGGGGGCGAGATGTAGTCCAGGTTGCACTGCACTTTCTTGTTTATCAGCTTTTTGCGCAGAAACTCGCGAGCGTCAAACATGTGCGGAATTTCATAGAGTGGTCTATAGTTCTTTCCGCGGGGGGGGGCTTTTACGATTTCTTCGCCGTCGGTTCCAACCACCGCCCGTTGGTCACGCGGCGGCCTGATGGACGAAAAGAAGACCTTCTTTACTTGACCGTTGGATAGGCGTACATTGATAGCATCGCCATTAAAAACCTCCACCACTGTTCCGGAGAAGTCCTTCTCTTTCGAATTAAAAGTGGGTGTTTTTGCCTGATAGTCTTGCCATTGGCGCAGGCGTTTTTCCTTTGCAACACGCTCCGCAGCACGCAGCTTATCAGCGCCTGAAAAGTACACCGACAGTGTAATAGTTTAGTGAAGGAATATAAATAAGTGACGGAATATAAATATAATTTTAATGCGAAATCAAGCTGAAAAAGTCGATGTTGACGGGGTGAAATGAACGCAGTGACAACAATAAGTCACAAAATTCTTGGAGTCCGTCTTTTTTCTGGCAACCAATTGCAAACAGTTAACAGCACAACCATAGGTTGTTAACCAATTCGGTGCTGAGCTGTGCAATCGAGCTGCGAACTTGGCAAACCAAAGCATTATCACTTTGGTTTTCTTTCCAGTAAATATAGCAAATAGTTAAGCTCACCAGATTTCATAACAGCCATGGACCAGTCGACACACTTGGCAAGTCCCTCGCGCAGCAATGACTCGGCAATGTTGCCTTTCGGGTACAAAATCGTGCCAATAAAGTTGGAGTTGTTGACCGATTCCAGGCGGATTTCCACATCCCGCTGCAAGAGGCGGGTCTCCACGTAGTAGCGAGCTTCGTCGGCAAACGGGACCTTAACGCTCAGGTCAGGCTTGCCATCAGCGTCCAACTTGACCCCTGGACACCGGATGCCAGAAATCATCAGCGTGATGTAGTGAAAGTCGGGCAGCAAGAATGCGCGGACGGTGGAGCCATCGCGCACGTGCTCGATGATAGCCTTAACGGGCTTTCCGCCGTAGATGTCGACCAGGTGGGCGGGGTTCTCGTGGGCCCACTTAATGTTGCGCACCTTGTCGGCGACACTCGCGTTGGTCGACCATTTGCCGCGGCCCGCGGCACGTGCCTGGTCCTCCAACTCGATGAGGGTCTGCTGTTCAGCCGTGGGACGTCCCTCGCGGCGGACCGATACCAGGCCCTCACGCACAATGGACTCGACCACATTCTCACCAGTTTCCTTGTCCTTGCCGATCCACACAAAGCCGTACTCCCGGTTCGAGTTGGCGGGCTTGTCGAACGTGAAGGTCACTTCAACACCAATCAGCTTCTTGCGCAGGAACTCCCGCGACTCCCAGGCCCAGGGTTCGTCCTTGGTCTCGTCGCCGCCGGCGCCGGGACGACGAGCCAACTTCGGGGCCAGGACATGCGAGAAGGTGATTTGTTTCTCCGGGGGCGGGGCACCTTTGGTCGCGCGGATAACCACAGTGTCGCCGGAGAGAACCTGGAAAAGGTGGGGGTTTGCGAGTGAGGTTAAATTAAATGCACGTGTGGCTAGTAGGCTAGAGGTGGACGTATAACGATGGCCCCTATCGTTTCGCAGCCAATAGAACTATCGATGTACCCAATATTTGTTAAAATCACGACGAATTGGGGAACATTTGGAAAGTAAAAAAAATATTCTAGCAACAAAAAACTATGGTATCGCGTTTGTTTATTTAATTAAATTAAAAGAAACATGCAGCAGATTGCGCCTGCGCGAGAAATCTGCCGCATAGGCCCTATCGAAAATCAAGTACCGGTCCTCGGATTTGTTCATGCAGGCCAATGAATTCGGTGATTTGCCCTTACTGCAAACAGGCCTTTTCCAAACCGGTTTACGACAGAAGAAATGCAAATGCAAGCATCTTGGGAACGTCCGTAGTTTGGGCATTTTCTCAGATCTGAGATGTCTGTACTGGATGTACATATGAGTAAATAGTTATTCATGAATAACCTATACACAAATGGGCAATATGTAAATGGCAGGTACCGGGGCGACGGCTATTACCTGTAAGATCAACAGGTTTTTGACAGAGAAGCCCAAACGAAAAGGATGTCGAGCCTTTGCTTGCTGTGTGCCAACGTCACCAAGCTAAATTCTGCCGCGAAACTTTTTAGCCACTGGAAACTGATAATTGTTATCACCTCTGGTGCGGACAAAAGTCCACGGAGCTGACTGAAAGTGGCGACTGAGCATCGTCGGCAGCTAAGAGTTTAGAGTAGGCGATGAAATATGCTCGCCCAGGCCAGTTACATTCAGAAATATTGGAAAATGACTCCCAGACAGTGTTCTGAACGCCTCCGTATTCGCTTAGGAGGTTAGAAACGAACCCGTTGGGCGCACTAAATCTCGTTTGAATTGTGGGGCGGGTCCAAAGGGAGCTGCTTCTTAAACGTCGGACTGCGAACAAACTGTCCTGGTGACGTAGCAATACCACAACAACACGGCCAGCAGCCGGAGAAAATCTGCCAGCTTGGCACCTACGATAACTTTCATTTCTTCGGATCGGACGAGCGTGTGCAACGTGTCACACACACGCACCGAGTCTATACGCGTCTCCCTCGCACCAGTCAGAGTTGGACTCGGCCGCTTTGGCCGCCGCTATTGCCACGCTGATGAAATATAGTACAGGATTTGCAGGCTTTCCAGTGGCCAGGGGGCGTAACTGAGTGACCCCAAAACGCAGAAGCTCAAAACCAACCATGACCAACTTACCTGCTTCACAACGCCGGACAACGACTTCGCAGGCGCTGGCGGGGCGTCTTTCGCTGCTCCGGCAGCTGTCGCGCTACTTGCTGCTGTTGCCATTTTCTTTTCGGATGCGGGGAGTTACTAGCAGAGGGCCGTGGCACTAGGCTTCGATGTCGGATATTGCTTTGATTGCGCTTTGGGCTAAACACCGCTTCCAGCCTAATGAACTTATTGGAGCAAGAAAACGAACCGCACCGCACAAAATCTAAAAATTTTCACACAGTGACAGTGCTGGGGGTGGAGAAACATCGATGCCGATATCGATTGGATGTGGCTCAACATCGATGCCAATATCGATTATATCGATGTTTGGCGGGGCAACATCGATTCACTTCCATCTCTACACTGCTTCCTTTTTGCCGCAGCGCTGCCCGTTTTCCTAACAGAAATGTAAAGAAAACGACGATTAAACATTGCCGATTAAAGGGACCGTGCTGTAGAGGTGGAAAAACTGCCCGCGCTATCGATAGCTATCGAGTCAGCTTCCCCCAAGCATCGGCATCAAATATCGATATCGTCAGCTGTCCGCCGGTGCATTGCGTTACGTGATTTAATTTCTTGTGTTTGTTAAATTGCTATAAAGCAGCTAAAATGAATCAGGCCGATGTAACAAAGCTCATGTCTCAGCTGCGCATCGCGGTCAGACCCAAAAAACGCAACCTGAAGAACGCGGACGGACCGGAGGGGCGGCTGCTTAAGCTGCGTAAGACCGTAACGGCGTTGGTAAAGCATGAGCGCATTGAGCTGTTCTACAATCGAGCTGATGAAGCCCGTGGCTACGCCGAGCTGGTAAGCAACCACCGATCTTTGATTTGCAAGGCACTCCGTCTATAAATGTATTCTCCTGCAGCTCATTTCCAATGCCATACGCCATGGGGACCGACACAATGCTACAATGGAACTGGCTGATTACTGGCTCCTGGAGAAGCAACTGGTGCACAAGCTCTTCAAGGTGCTGGTTCCGCGCTATGAAAATTATACTGTTTCCTACACTCGCATGTACAAAGCCCCTCGGGACTATCCCGGGATTTACTACAGGCAGTCTGTGCTGGAGCTTCGCGGCAATCCCTACCCCTCGCTTTTGGCGGATCACTCTCAGAACCGGAATCTGCTGCAGAATGTGCTTCTTGACGAGGCGAGGAAAGAGTTCAGACGTCAAAAACTGTCCGACTTAGTTAACTAGTTAGTCCCTTGACTCCCTAGATGCTACTAATTAAGGCCGGCAGGGAGATTTCGCTTAGAACACAGTTAAGACTTAAAAGCCGTTTTATTATAAATGTTTGTATATACACAAAAATTGTTTGAAATCGCTTGTTCTATAATCAGCCTACGGTCCATAGTCACTACAAGCCCTAACGTGCTAAAGCTTACTGACGTTGCAATGGCTGAAGTAATCCATTTTCCAAGCTGGAATTTAACAAAATTAGCGTTTCAAGAACTACATCTTGTAAAGGACTACTTACTCTTCCCGGTAAGGCAGGTTTCCCGCAACATTTCACAGTGGCTGTAGAAAAATTGGTGCTCATTTGATGAGGTTGCACAGAAGGGCAGAAACGGATCACAAGTTGCAATAGCCTTACAGGCCGAGACGTCGTTGATTACTGGCAGAGCCAAAGGCCGTGCAAGGAGCATAACAACGTTGGAGAGCAGGAAGCAAGCCAAATAAATCTTTCTCTCGGATGTATTTGCTAAACTGTGCGTTATAGGCATAATTATTGTGATAGTCTCCTCGAAGTTATTGTAATTGATGAGGTGCTCATAGTTTTCTTCTCGACCGAAGTTTGGAAAGAATTATTAATTATAGGTTTGAATTTTGTTTTATATACGTTGCTATGTATTTTCAATTTGGTCACAGATTGTAGGAGTCCGAAGTTGCTGCCGACACAAAGAGCTATCCAACAACTGATAAGCACTGGAGGGACCTACGCGCTGATGCATAATAATTCGCTCATGTTCCTGAACCCCAAAAGTTGCCATGGAAACGAGTTCGGCACACTGGCCAAAGAATCAATGATAACTTCACCTCTACTTTTCACCGGAAGCTTTTGTTCGTGTACTCCCGAAATACGGTATGAGTGGGGTTGCTCAACTGACTGGAACACCGGCTTTGTTCGTAGTTTCTTTCACATTTAATTCGGCCGGTCCAGAAATGTCGACTTTTAGATGGTTTTAAAGTGCATATTCGAGTATCCACTTTAATGGTTGTAGGATGAGTTAGTTTGAACTGGGCATAAAATCGAACACGACGTAATAAAAACTGCCTCTAATAGAAATTTCTATATACGAAAGAATACAACTTTTTTCAGAGCGAAGCAGTAATATCATGATCGTTGGAAAACAATTTTATTATATAGTTCTTTAAGAGACAATATTAAGTTTATGTCATGTGTAGAATTTAAGGCTTTGAAGTTTACAAACCGCTCGTCCGGTGCTATAATTCTATTAGCATTTCTTATAGAATTCTTCGGCTCTAATGTAAAAATCGACAAATAAGCTTAACTAAAACATTCAAATAATTCTTCATACTTTTGTTATCCATCAGGATTTATTTTAACTACATAGGGCCTTGGTAAAAGAGTGTTAGGGTACATCATCAACTTCATTGTTGAGGTGCGGTTGCAGAACACAACGACAGTCTGACCACGTGAGCAGGGTCAGATGACTTAATTACATTTGCATTATTAAATTTTATGACAGCTGTTGGACTCAATAGCGCCTACATACTGACCCCAAGTTGTTGGTTACGAGGCGTTGCAATGGCAATTATGCACATCTGACGCGGGTAAGCGAAGTACACTTTGTCCTTATTTCGCGGCAAACACGTTTTCGCTTTGGCGCATATATATAACAATAATAATAATTATTTCGTATTGTACAAACTTTACCCTTTAATTTAAAGAGAGGTGTTAAAACATATTTGCTTACAGCGAACTACTGGGCTTGCAAACTTTTAATATAGTAAATAAGGCAAGGAAAGGCGGACTTTGAGCATATACCACCTTCCAGTGACCATTGATTAACCCCGGTAGAATAATATAGACCAGATAGGCGTATTTTAACCAGACTGTTACGGACTAATTGACATAGCAGGCCTCTCTAGTTTCCTGCAATGTACGCTTGGAAACACATTTGCTTCAATTCCTCCGACCATACTTGACGCCCATTTATTTTAGCCTAGATTGTAACTCACGGGAGCCTGTTAAGCAACCAGCATTCAGGATAAAAATAAAATTTAAAATATTTAAGTGTAGAACATGCGCAGCTCATTGATAAAAGTCCAGGCGTCGGTGCGCACTCTCTCAGTACACACGACCGAAAAAACGAGAGAAAGGGCTTTCTTATGAGCATAAAATCCTGCAGGATATTATACATGCCATGGCCTTTTATGCTGCTGTCCTTATATCTTTCCATTCAGTTTAGAAGAGTAGCGCAACGAGAGCAGTTGATACAATCTGTCGTTTAAAGCCATTCTAAGCTGAGTCTGAGTCTGGAGTTCTTTTGTGTGTATAACTAACGGTCGGTCCTCAATTTTATCGGTTGTGTGCAAGTGTGAAAGAGCCCAAAAAACTGGTCATAAATTTAAACGTTAAGATACTGTTCTGTGCAATAGAGCTGAATTGATGTAAAAGTTTTTTTGGTGAAAATTTTATTTTTTTTAGTTTCTTTTCTTTCAAAGATACAAATTAACTCTATTTACTTTAGCTATTAGCTTTTTTTAAACGGATATACCCTTAAATGTATCTACCATAAGGTATAGTTTTTCTTTTTCGCAGTGGGCAGAAGCAGGAGAAGTCACAATATGAGAAATAATTATAAAGCGCTTCTACTGGCATCGTTTGTGACATGGTCGGGGGTGTTGTGCAGCACAGTGTTAGGCACCACAGAGGGCCAAGAAACACCTCTCGCACTTCCTGTGGCGGAGCAGACCCAGCCCACAACAGCTATACAAGGAGAAGTATGGGAGGAGGACGATCACGAAGTGTTAATAAGGAATGAACGGGGCACCAAGAGCGACGGTGAGTCGAAAGCTTTTAGGCACTATAAGAGAATGTGGTTACGCGCCTGGTCCAGGAATTAATTTAGTTTGGTATTAATATGTCTAGGCTTGTCGTGCCGATATGGCAAGAATCCTTGGACTGAGTGCGATACAAAAACCAATACACGTTCCAGAACCTTGACATTAAAGAAGGGCGATCCAGCGTGCGACCAAACGCGAACCATTCAGAAGAAATGTAAAAAAGGTAACACATAAAAGCAGTTATTATTTTTTAAGTTATGAATGTTCTTGGGCAAAGTTCCTACATCGAGATCTATCGCTTTCTTCCCATGTCAACAGCATGCCGGTATGAAAAGGGATCCTGGTCGGATTGCGCAACTGGACAAATGACTAGAGCTGATAAATTAAAAGCAAGCAGTGATCCGTCCTGCGAAGCAACGCGTGTCATTAAGAAGAACTGCAAGCCCGGAAAGTCCAAGGACAAGAGTGCCAAAGAACAGCGTAAGAACAAAGATAAAGGTCAGTTCTCTAGTTTAGGATTATCGATTGAATGCTTAGTTACAAAACGTAAACAAACTTTTGAAAGACCATCTTGAAAATTATAATTTTCAATTCAAAACATCATTTTCTCTGTCTTTAATTTACATGCAGCTACTCGCAAAGGACGCGCTTAAGTGATTTTATACTCGATAATTTTAAATGCCCAGTGTTGGTTTGCATCACTCCGATGCTAAAAATTTATAATAAACTTATTTTTTAATAAATTTATAACAAAAAAATCGTAATGACATTAACTGTCAGCTATGTATACCCGAAAAGCATTTTAAATAAATGCACATATTGATTAATGTTGTAGTTCGGTTTTCAAGCAAACGATAAACTTAATATAAACGACAGTACGTTCTACTGTAAGACGTAATAGCAACTTTGCGGAATTTAACATATTTATGCAATGCAAAATAAAAATATATTCATACAATACCACACCTACATAAATACCAAAATATTTAGTTTTATCCAAAAATTAAATCATATTTACATCCAAGCCAACATGCGTTATTCTCTAAAATGATCCAAACTGGAAAGGCAATTGCGTTTTCAAAATAAAGATTAATTATGAAATGCAGCCTATTAAATTGTGTGACTGTTTACACCACCTAAAATAATAGAAAAAGAAAATGTCAACACCACTTCCATCAATTTAGCAGAGTTGTTCTTAAATTTTTGAATTTGAATAATATTAACCGTAAATCTAAAATGAAAACCAAACAATTAATCTGATTATTGATGTAAAAAATTGGCAAGTATTAGCTTCTGTGTCTGATCTCTATATTCCGACAAAAACAATATTGAATTCATAGAGACGGTAAAAAGTTTGTCATTCGCAGATAATAATAAATGAATAAAACACTTAGTGTAAATATTGTAAAAATAAAAATTTACTATAGAAAAAAGGAAACTGAAAGACAAAGAAAAAGACATGACGGGTCAAGATCACGGATTCGTCTTAGTTACAACGTAGGCGATTGGCATTTTAAAGTAGTTTACAACTCACTTTGTTTGGGTACATTTCAAAGTTTGGAAATACCATTCCCAAAATTATTATGATAGTCAAAATAAATACATACATACATAGATACTTACATTCATACATATTCTGATCAAAAATTGCACCATTTCGAAGATGTGGTTTACCTTTTAAATAAACACATATATAAACTTAGAACGTTAACTACGACTTAATGTATTTGTCTGTAAGCAGTTTTACAACCATACACGTGAATTCATAACTACAAAATCAAGAAGAACAGCTCACTTACATACAGCATGCTATTCGTAAAAACATCATCGTTAGGGGCAGAATTTATCTGAGTGTTTTAATTCCATAAGGAAGAGAAGGAAACAACTCCCTCAAAATAAAGTGAAATTTGTTTACGTACGTATACAACATAAGAAAAAAGTAACTGAACTTTAATAAATACATATATTACGGAATAAAGCGTACCATAATTTTGATACAACAATTTGATGGGCCAATACAAATTCTTACAAGGAATGTAAAATGACGAACGTTATAAAGGGGAATCGGCAAAAAACGATATTCTGCGATGGTGAATCTATTTTATTGTTTTTGCGTTTATCTTTTAAGTAGTTTGTTGTGCTTAGCTTTAAACACATAAAAGAGAATTTTTTTTTTCTGAGATAACGACCATGCGCACATTAAATTTCGTGAGACAAAAAAAGGGAATCCGCCTTTAGATTAAGCAAAAGGCGGTTATCAATTTTTAAGTGATCAATTATATTCTTCACATTTTCGTGTAGAAGTTCAAAGCAGGTCTTTTTAAAGGGGGAAATTTCGGAAAGCTCTCAGAATTATTATTTGTCCATATGGTTAGACTGAATTGTTAAAGAAAATAAAAATTAAATTTGCGTTTAGATTGAACTGTAATGAAGATTTTGAATGTGAGGTATTTCTTTCGTTTGAGTGGCTTTAGTGAGTACCCGGTATTTGATATCTTCCTTATTTTATATTCTCCGTTTGAAACTACTTTAGCTTAAGCGCATTTATTTCTTGCTGTTTATTTTACTTGTCTGTGTCCTCTCTTTGTTTTTTAACCAATGTAAATCAGGCTCTCAGAGAAGCACTCAAAACAAGTTTGGTTGAGCACTTGGAAACAAAATGGAACTGGGAAAAAGAGATATGAACTCAAACTGGCTGAAAACTGTATCTACTTGTATTTTGATATACATAATTGTAAAACGGCTCGAAAAACTCCAATCTGTTACACAATGCGTGGTCATTGTTTACATTTAGCCACAATGCATCCATGCACAGAGATAAAGGACTGCTTATCTTATCTCTGAGAGAACAGCCGCGACAAATGCACTTGTTTTATTTTTGTTGCATGGGCTTTGATTAATTAGTCTTAGAATCGAATCCGAATCTTTGTTCACATGCATAAGTCGAAAGAGGTACCTATCAATTTAAACTTGGGACGGAAAACTATTTGAAAGTTCGGGCAATAAGATACCTGTCATTAGCGTTTCATATGCCCTGCCATTTTATTCTGAGAGTACGGGTACTGGGCATACAAGTTTAATATGATTGAATGTTTTCATCAACGGCCACTATAGTAATATAAATAATGTATATAATAATGTATAGATAAAGGTCAAAAGCAGAAAAAAATAGGTGTTTCTTAAGTTTAATTTTTCCAAATTGTGTTCAATTTTAAATATATTATTTAGTCGGCAGATTGGGTACCAGATGGGAATAATACCTAGAGTTTTTCATCGCTGTGTATATAAATTTGTTGATGGTATAAGAAGACATGTCTCAGTGCCGTCGCCGCTGCTCTCAAAATACTCTCTGGGTTTTTGAGTAGTTTTCGAGCCTCTCGAGTTCGTCGAATTGTGTCGTTTCGCCTACTCAGTTTAGCCACAACTCTGAATGCGAGCGTGCCGATCGCAAGCCGCTAGTCTTACAGTGAAGTACATTTCCTCAAGACATTTCTTCCGTTTAAATTTTGTGGAACTACCGCCTGAAACTTGAATCCATTTTGCAAATGCCCGGATATTTTCTCTCTGAGATTTGAGTGAGTTTCGATTTCTGATTCCTGCTATTGCGTTTGCGCGCAAAACATTAGTGCAAAGACACCTCCCTCCTGTTATCATCCAGAGAGAATTCGCGTTGAGTGAAAAAGCCTTATAAGAGTCACCAAGCTACCAATTTTAAAGGAATGGGGATGTGGGTGCTATTCCTTCGGGAAGACCTGTAAATAGAAGTACAAAGCCGGTCCGAAATTTATTTCTAAAAATGTTATGCTGGTTAAAACATAACATTGGGGTAAAGATATAATATTTTAAATATATATTATATATATATATATTTTAAAGTCCACATGTTCGCCAGATGCCCCGCTTATTGAGCTACTAAGAAACATTAGTTTTCTTTGAAAATTTTAATTAAATTTGGTTTACACATGCGTTGGAGTTAGGAACTTAATTTTATGTCTTTCAATAAAGACAACAATTTGTGCAATACTTTTTGTCGCTGAAAACACTATTGAATGTTTTTTTTGTTTCATCTTTGCAATTTTATAACTTTTTTTTAAACTTATTTATTGATTAATATACTTTTTGTCACCATTTGATGTTTGATTGCTGTGTTTCCAAGGTCATCAGTTTCTATTATTTTAAGCTCATCTCCAAGATACATGTCCACATCAAACTTTTCGTGGACTATTATATTTTTAAATCTAATCTGCTGCTGATTATACAATGGCATCTTGCGATCCTCTGGGGGCAAATATGGATATTTGGAAAGCACACTACTACTGGTCTCTCTGGCCGAATCTCGGATTCTTTGTCTTTGTTCGAGCAAGCATATTTCTGATTGTGATTTGTGCAGAAAGCTGTGAAAAAGCTTGTGTTTCTTCATGCGGGTATAACAATATTCTTTTTCGATAGCATAGCTTATCTTTTTGAAGCGCCTGTGTTTTCTCCTTGACTTTGGGGAATCTATGTCGCTGTAGTTGGCCGGCGTCCGCAACAAAATGTGATATCCTGCTCTTGTCTCAAAAATACTCGAGAGCTCGTTGATTTTTAAGCGCAAAACTTTTTTCTCGAAGCCGAAATACAGTTGAGTAAGCTTAAAGGAGCCCACGTCACCGCCGAGTCGAGCAGAGCAGCAATCGGAGATTTCTCTAGCCAATTCAGCAAACTCGATTTCTCCGGCTGTTATTTGATCCCGGGCCTGCGAAATGAAGTCTAGGGCTTCCTCCTTAGTTCTCTTTACAATCCGTTCACGGAATGAACTACGTCTATCTGATTTACTGTGTTTTACTAATATGTGTCTACATCGCAGCGTGCATCGATAGTTGCACTCATATTCATTTCCAGCAATGCCATTCCAGCCGTCGTCTTGACCTCCTATGTACTGTTTTGGCGGCAATGTAAAGTATACTTTTCGGGTATTTGTATCATAGAAGTAGCATTCCTTAGTTTTGGGAGCCAACCGTTCTTCCCAACCAACAGGCAACTTGTTATTCTCTGTGGCTTTAGTTACTCCGCCAGATCCGATCGACAAGTCACTGTCGACAATAAAGCCACCATACAGGTATTTTTCAGCAAGGTCGCTGCATTTAAAATTTTTAGAGCCCGAGGGTTTTTCAGAAAAATCTATGTTCTTATTTTCGAAATCATCTATTTTATATAACTCTAACCTTTCTGAAGTACAATTGTATAGCTCAACATTTTCAGAGTTCATGTTTACACAAAATATAAAGTTTGGATATATGTATATAATGTTCAATTTCCTAACTCAAGAAAAAAATTTCAATGAATTCTAGATTATGTTTTCGATAAAGAAAAGCTATCTAACGGTTTGCAGAACTGCCAGCACTTCGATTTTCTTTTCTTAAGGGGTGGGTAGTTAATGATTTACTTGCTAGTGCGTGTCACTCACATTAAAATTGCGCAAACTTTAATCTCCCCACCTATTTTGAAACGTAAAATAGTTTCCAAATAAGTAGAATATATTTAACATGTGCTGTCGTTCAACTTCAGCCATGTCCGTCTTTAAAAGTTTATATTGTGTTCCGTAACCGCCTCTTCATTTATTTTTTATTTATTTACACAAAAATGCATTATACAATATCATCATTATTTTCTGATTAATTTTAGATTTCCTAAAAAACTATGAATCTCATGATAACTTCGACCGCGGTTCTGCAATTAGTTTTGGTAGTTTTGGCACAGATTCCGTCGTCTATTGAGGGCGATGGCACTTCTGATGGCATCCGCCTGGTTATGGAGAAGAGTTCGGGTAATTTAGTTTATTATCGTCAGGCTCGCGCTCTTGATGATGCGATAGTCACATCCACAACAAATGGCGACTCTCACCGCATTAGGAAAAATCGTAAAATAAATAAGTCGCAGGAGCACTTCCAGCAGGTGCACAAATCGGGTTCTAGGAAACTAGTAGTTGCCGAAAATGGCAGTGCAGCAACACAAAACTCGCAACCGAAGCACAAACAAGGCCACAAAAACACTAATAAGCAGCAGCGACAGGGAACCAAGCAGCAGCATGCACAAAGCCAACACCACGGCGGCAAAAGAACAGGACCCAAGGCAAAGACGTCAGATAACGGTACGATTTGCTTGGCTTATAATTTTAAAATTGAAATTTATTATATTTTTGATTTTTAACAGGGTCGGGGTCTTCGACCTGTCGTTACGCTAAGAGCGCTTGGTCAAACTGCGATGACAAAACCAACGTACGCACGCGAGTTTTATCTCTAAAAAAAGGAGAGCAAAATTGCTTGCCAACTCGGACAATACAAAAGAAGTGCAAGAAAGGTGGGTGGCGGTAATATTTATTTTACACAGCATTATATAGCATCCCCAAAAGTTAGGCGGAATTCTCGTATAAAGTAATATAAAATATGTGCCCTCAATCGAATTGCCCGTTTTGCCGCAGCACATGTCCTCCAATTACTATAATTGTGCTAGGTCCTGTTGCTATTTGTTTTTTCTCCATTGCCGCGCAATGCCTTTTTTTTCGAGAAACACTGCATTTCCTGTTCTTAACAATGGTGAAAATGTCCATTCACCGTAGCGACTTCTTGTCATGGCGACACAGTTTTAGAAAATCTTTTACAAATTTTATTTTTTCCGTTTCGCGTTGGGTAGGCTGTCGTTATGAGAAGGGTACTTGGTCGCAATGCAACGATGGACACATGACCAGAGAGGATAAGTTACAAGCAGAGGCAGTCGGTGGTAGTGACCAGAACTGCGATCCTGTGCGTACTGTCAGCAAAAAGTGCAAGGCAAATTCGGGTGCAGGAAAACAACACGGACAGAATCGTGGCACAAAAGAACGCAAGGGTAAGGACACACAGAAAAAAAGTGTGATTCATTTAACTACAGTTCTATGTTTTACAGGTGACCGACGCATTTTGTCTCACGATTAATAATCGTTTAAAATTAATCATTTTATACACTGCTAAAAAGATTTACAGCTTTTTGTAAGCGGTTTTTTTTTAGATATTAGTTTGTAAAGTTTTGTAAAAACATTCAAAATATGGATTAGTTCAAAGCCTTTAGGTGGGTTCTTTTTATTTTTTTCATTTTTTAATGGTCTTAACAATTTCTATAAAGATGAGGTAATCTTATATCCTCAGTAAGTCCAAAAACCAAATTTTTCACAAAATGTTATCACCAATCTCTTGTTTAAAGTACATCGCGTGGTGCGATTAAATGATTTAAATAAACAAGAATATAAGCAAGAACCAAGAACAGTATACTCTCTACAATCATATAAAAATGTTGGCAGAAAATTGAATGTATATATATGCGTATATTGTATAATCCATAATAAATGTAATGCTGTCCTTAATATTTTGTGGATGAGCCTAAATTGCCGCTAAAAATAGGGGAGCTTCTACTACATGTTAGATAAATTAAGTTGGCTCTGGATTTATTTTTCCAATTGGATATTTGCCACAAATTTTCATTAAAAAAGTTCAGACAGAAGAAAAATTTGTACTCTTCCTCGGCTGTTCAATACAAATATGTCAAATTTTATAGTGGCTTATAATTAAACTGAATACCGAAAAATTGATCGACAATTTGGGCGTCGTATAAATGTACAAGCTGCCCATGTCTTCAATAGCTATCGTACAGCTGTTTGATAGATGCCCGTCGTTTGGTCGCAAGCTTATTAATACATCAAGGGCGTTGACCTTTGGCTTATGGCGCACAGCGGTCGGCACACTTAAGGAGGTGGCCGACGAACCGGCAAATCCTGGTGAAATTTACGGGGCGTGGAAAAAGCCAGGCTGCAGTTTGTGTTTTGGATTCCAATCTTGTCTACATTGCTGCAACACAAAAGCGTCTTTGGTATTCGTTGCGCTACGGCGCTACTCGACTTATGAAAAGACGTCTACGCAAATCCTATCGAAGCTCTTTTCCCAAACCTTTGCTGAGCTCAACGACGAGGAGAGTCGGAAGCGTCGCAAACGAGAGGAAGAGGAGGAAATGAAGGAAATGGAGCGGGCCGTATGAAACTAGGTTTTGCACTCTTTGGTATAGGAGAATTGCTGTTCTCTTCCTGGGCCATATACTATTTTGGCAAGCCAGCACTGGATGAACAAGGCAACGAGGTTATAGACGAGTTTAGTCAACTGTCACTAATGCAGCAATACCTAGCTCGGACCTTGAATTCGGTGAACCACTTTCAACGATTTATACAGGATCCGTCAAGTCAGAAGCTACTTCCGAACCTCTTCAGGCTCCTTACGTGCAGCCGCCTTATACCCTGGTGCTTGAGATTAAGGACGTGTTGATACATCCTGATTGGACCTACGAAACCGGCTGGCGCTTTAAGAAACGACCCGGCGTTGACATATGTATTTCTTAAAGAGTGTGCTAAGTATTTTGAAATCGTTTCCACTGCTCGACGCCCTTGACCCAAACGCTTTTATTATATATCGTCTGGTTCGTGACTCAACACACTTTGTTGAAGGCCATCAAGTGAAGAATCTTGACAACCTGAACCGAGACTTAAAGCGTGTGGTGGTCGTGGATTGGGACAGAAACTCCACCAAGTTGCATCCTTCAAATTGTTTCTCGATTCCGCGATGGTCGGGAAACGACAATGACACGGCTCTTTTTTATCTTGTGTCGTTTCTAAGTGTCCTGGGCACCAGTGAGATAGACGATGTCCGGGAAGTGCTGCAGTACTATAATAAGTTTAGTGACCCCATATCTCAGTTCCGGGAAAACCAGCGAAAACTTGTGAGCAAATGCAGGCTGATGAACTGGAAAATAATAGCAAGTCTAAGCCGGTACTTAAGAACTAAGCCGGGGCTTTATTAAGCATTAAAACGTTGTGGTTTTGATGTGTCTTTTGACTATTTGTAATTTACCCAGATAATTCAAATATAATTTTCAAAGAAGCTAATTGAGTACAACTAATTTTGCACTTGATTGTCGCTCAATTTTCTCCACAACTTTTTCAATCCACTTGTTATTGTAATTGCTAGGATTCTCATACATAGTTTTTCTAGTTCACCGCTATATTGGTCCCGTTATCAATGTTGGCCATGTTTACACCCTTTATACGTTAATCCATCTTTTAATTTTAAGGTTTATTTAAACATTTTTCACAAAAACTTCTTAAAGTTTTCGAAATTATAAGTTTGATGTTTTATTAGATTTATTTTTTAATTATATGAACAGAGCCAGTTAATAAGTTAAAATTATGACAATTTCTATAAAAATAAAGCACGCGGTTCAATCTGATAAATCTAATAATGGCAAGCAGGTCGCGCTTGTCCAGCTGCGAGCCATTCGCTAGCTCCTTTCCAGTAACTCGATGAACTGTGATCTCTCCCAAGACGCTTGACCCCGTGGGTATGCCAGTAGCTATTTTGTTGTCTATTTACGGTAGACAATGGACTGGAGCACACCAACAAATGCAAGGCCCTGAGGTGAGAAGTTCCAGCTGTTTATCGGTGCTTTGTCTCCTTTGAACCAGTGGTTCCTGGTGATCTACGAAGGAGCCAGCTTCACCTTCCGTGAAGATTATATAAAAGAGCGACTGGCTTTTCGGGGCTATCTATATTGTCAGGGAAATGCAAAACAAACCGCCTAAGAAAAACTGGCTTCCAAAAATGTTCTACACAGAGGCTGAGGTCACCGAGAAACTAATAAAGTATATGGTAAATAAACTGTTGATGAACTGTTTAAGGGAAACCAGGAAAAAATCTGTCATTGGCTTCGAATAGCGAAAAAAAGCAATACCTGGCTTTTAATGGCAATCGATACTCCTTCACGGCCGAGATCAACGTGAAACGAAATACTTCTTATAAAAAGAATGATATGGTCCTACCAGGGCCTTTAGACTACCCAATTTTATGGCTTGCATATTTGCCTAAAACATTTCTACAAAGTGGAGGACTACGTTTTGTTCACCCAGCCCTTTTTTTCAACTTAAGCATGTTTTCCTTCTCCCATGTTGACTTAAAGAAAAAAAAATTTTTTTTATCTTTTAAAAAGAATTAAATTAATTATTTACATTTTTAATGTTGGGGTTTTTTTTTTGTTAAGTAACACACAGGACATCTCGAAAGATTTTAAAAAATAGAAAAATAAGTTAAAAGGTCCCTGCAGCTGAAATTAAAAGACAAATAAAAACAAGAAAGGAAGCAAAAAGTTTTTTATTATTTCTATGGGAGCTATATGATATAGTTGTCCGATTTTGATGAAATTTAAACCGTAATTCTGAAATATTTAACCATTACTATATGTCGAAGAAATAAAAAAAAAATTAAAAAACAGCAGTTATAATTTTTTTTATTTTTTTTTCGATTGTTCCTATGGGAGCTATATGATATAGACGTCCGATTTTGATGAAATTTAAAACGTAATTCTGAAATACTTAACCATTACTATATGTCCAAGAACTAATAGAAAAATTAAAAAAACAGCAAAGTTATAATTTTTTTTGTAAAAAAAAAATTAAAAAAAAAACAGTTATAATTTTTTTTATTTTTTTTTTCGATTGTTCCTATGGGAGCTATATGCTATAGTCGTCCGATCCGGCTCGTTCCGACTTATATACTACCTGCAATAGAAAGACAACTTTTGGGAAAGTTTCATGCAGATAGCTTTAAAACTGAGAGACTAGTTTGCGTAGAAACGGACGGACATGGCTAGATCGACTCGCCTAGTGATGCTGATCAAGAATATATATACTTTATAGAGTCGGAGATGTCTCCTTCACTGCGTTGCAAACTTCTGGCTGAAATTAAAATACCCTCTGCAAGGGTATAAATATTGTGTTTTTTGTTTTAAACACTCGCGTACTTTTATAAACATAAACTGCCGTTAATGAACTGGCTACTGATAGAGGTCTGTCCTATATAAACCGGTAATGAACTTCGAACATGTTCGCTGCAGTGCTTGTAGATTGATGTATTTTAGTCCTAGTATACGCCCCCTTTGTATACCCTTGCAGATATAAGTACCCTCATATACGAAAGTAGATCATTTTATGTTTTCAAGAATATTTAATTTAAAAATAGCTGCAAATGTATATATACATATTTATATATAAGGGTTGAACGATATCGGTAATCAGAGTATGGAAGATACATACGTTCCGGGACTGTCGTCACAAATGCTTTGCTAATATGCTATGAACAGCAATATGCAGGATTATGCAAACAGGAGTAGCATGACCACGCAAGCTCAGCAACATGTTGGTTTCCTTAGACGGTGTGCGTGAACACGTGCTAAAATAAACGGTTAAGTCGTTAAAGGAACACATACTCGAGGTAGAATTGTTTCCACAATCAACAACTACGCACTTTACACCTCTAGGTGAGTCATGCGCAGTGTCGTTAGCGGACAGCGGAACGTACTGATTTGAAAACCTTAGCCAATCATACCGATATGTGAGCAGCGGTAATGGCTAGGCATTAATATTAATAGTGTATGAATTTTGGGATTTATTTGTCCTTTTCCATAATTTGCTCATTTCCATAAGGATACAACATTTCCATCGCGCGTAGCCTCAACAAGTAAGGCCTTTTGGTTCTCATGTCAGACATACATATGTACACCAAGTGCCCGCTTTGCAATTCTGTTGGTCGAGATATAGGTATACTGCGAATACGCGTGGAAACGTCAAAATCAGGCTATTTAGAGCGCAGGCGTCAGTTTTGTTTGGCACGCTGTTTGGTGCTCTTTCACTTGGACTCTGCATCCTTCGAAGAAATGCACAGCATCCTTATGAGCCGTGGGCAAGAGCAATTTTCTCGCTCACGAGCACAAGCTGCTCGAATCGGGAGCGCAGACACTTCAGTTTGGTTTTGACGTAACGGACGGAACGTTTAAATATCGCGTCTCTCAGTTGTACGAATTTAGTGTCATTGCACACAATAGGGCACTTGGAAAATACTACAAAACGCATGAAAGTGTGTGTATACAAGAATAAATGGTTTCGTTTGTGTATAAGCGACAAAATATTGCAAATATACCATAAGAACAATGAAATTAAAACAATGAAATTAAATTATTGCCCAAAAGGTTTTCAATGTGTAGCAAATTCTCATAATGACTATATTTTAATAAATATGACTATATTTTAATAGTTGTTGCAACTTAATTTTTAATCAGTGTTCTGTTGCTCCTGGATGTGCAGTTAATAACTAATAACAATGCAGGCCCAACTCAACCCGCACTTATTCGTTTTCTATTTGCTTACTTCTTCATGTATGCATATGCTTGCCTCATCAACCTAAGTCAAATTAGCCGAGAGGAAGGTTTGAATATAATGCATTTTCTCCGCATCCTTCACAGCCACACCCTAAAATGAGTAGGTTTTCATTCTCTTGGGGAAAACCCACAACCAAATGAAGTAGCATGCCAATACCAGCACAGATGAATAAATTAAAACATTTATTTTTTGAAATGGCTAAAAGTCTATGTGTATAAAATACATGCCCACCTTCACAGTTTAAATAAAGAAAATAAATAAATAGCTGAGTCATAAGCCTCAAGATATTTTTTATTCGAAAAAAGTCATCCTTTTTCCCTGAGCTTCTTGATGCCCATATCCCATTATCGGGGAACTGAGATTTTAATAAATTATGAACTTTCCAAAAAAAGTCTTCCTTTTCTTCTAAACTTCTTGATGCCCCTATCCCATTATCGGTGAACTGAGATTTTAATAAATTATGAACTTTAACCTAACTCAATCACAGCAGGTTTTGGTAGGTTTGTCCGAAGTCTATAGAGAATGACCACTGAGACCTATTCTGACTTGACCTATGAGCGAGGGAAGGTGTCAAAAAGGGCGTTGAGACCAAAGCTATTAAAATTAACAGATGTTACGATACCGCACCGCAGTCGAAAAAAGAACAAAGTGAAGGTAAATATGCTAAAATTTTTTGTAAAATCAATACAACCCCTATCTTAAATTGTTTTCAGACGAAAGACCGTTCAGTTACTTCAGTGCGCGAGAGAATTTACGATGATCCGGCTTACACCGAGGATATAAGCCACTTGGCGAATCCCATGCGCCGCAATAGCATTTCCGGGAAGCCTTTATCAGAGCACAAGGCGCGGTCTGACAGTGGAAACCAGCTTTCATCCAGCAACCGGCCGCCAAAGAACCAATTTAACAAGGAGATCCATCAATATGTGACCGAAAAGCAGAGCGAAGCCAAGGCCAGTGCAGCCTTAAATTACGAATGTGATTCGAGCAGCACAGACAATGAGTCGCTGGTGCCAATCAAAGGCAGTATGACTCGCCGGGTGCGCAGTCTGGAGCGCAGTCTGGCCGCCACTGCCTTAGAAAGAGTCGATAAAAAGGGAACACAGAAGCGCAACTCAAAGCAAAAGCGGAACCTCAGCCTTGACAATAGTCGCCAGTTACCTCCAGGTCATCCGCAACGGGAAACGGAAATTGCGGGTAAGCATGGTCACGATTTTGATATTCGACTCCGCAAGGAACGTAGTCGAAAGCACTACGTCGCCACAAAAGTTACCCCAACGGAAGTCAGCGAACTAGATGAAGGGTACTCTGCACGCAGTTCGGCTCAAGACTCTGCCGTCACAGTACCTACAGACTCAGCCGCCGACGGGGCAAGGGTTGCCATTGGCAAACGCTTCCTGCGCGGCGAAATTGGAATAAAAAGCTTTAATTACTATCTGCTCAAGGAAGGCTTAAAGAGTTCAAAAAAGTTAGAGGACAAACCCCGAGCCCCTGCTGGTCTCAAGGCAGAAAACCGACATTCACGCAGCGAGGAAAACATCTACGAAGAAATTTTCTTCAAGGAAACTCCGAGCCCGTCGGTCACTGGTGCTGCATCAGGCATAGCATTGTCCGTTGCCTCGGCAATGTCTGACAAAGATTTTCACAACCAGCACTTACAAAAAAGTGGGGCTCAGCCAAATGAAATGAGCGCAACCAGCGACGAAAACGCATTTGGAGACTGCGAAATCTGCATGGAGCAGTGCAGCAAAGACAACTGTGAGTACTGCTTGGCTCCCGTGGAACAAGTTGGAGGTGGCAAGTTAAAAGAGGTTCAGCATCAGCAGGAACAGAACGTCAGCCAGAGACACCAACAAGAGGGCACTATAGAAACCCTTACATCGTCTACTGTTGATGCTGGGGTCAACGTGCCGGCCGCACATATTTTGGAGTTTCAGTCATACAACCCCAATAATCCAGGCGTGTACAAAATCGAGACGACCCCTGTGGCCATAACAGGCGACTACAATCCAATTCTTCAGTTCCAGCAGTCGTCAGCGACTACGTCCACATCAGCTACCACCACGCCCAGCGAGCGACAGCAGCTGCAGCAACAAATTTATGGTGGATACTATCTTCCGCACCCCCACCAAAGGCCGTACCAGCAGCCGATTGCTAGCAATCCGCTGCCAAGTCAGTATGCTGTGGGAGGCAGTATGCTCTTCGCCCAGGTTGCCGGTGCCTCTACTGGTTGTGCGACTCCACCGCGCCGACCACAACAGCAGCACTTCATCGTGGGATACCAGAATGGAGGAGGGTCGGTAGCAGGCGCGGCTTCTTTGCAGCGGCTTAACACGAGGTCTTCTTCCTCTAGCGACTCGCTGCCCTACCACAAATACAATACCATGGCGCGGCTCGAGGCAAACGTGTTTGCGGCACCGGCTACTGGAGACCTTTACTATGCAGTCAGTGGAACGCAGCCGCTGCATCCGCTGATGTATGCTGCCAACAGACCGATTGGAGGGTCTCAGATATTGGTTGACCCCTACGACCCTCAGATATACAAGAGCGACTCAAAGGCCTCTATTCTCAGCGAGTTCTCCCTTCGCAGCAGCGATAACTCCCAGCGTTACGCTCGGCATCCTCATCGGCGACATGGCGGACGGGTCAGAGATTCGAGTCTCTTTTCGGTGCACTCAAATTCTGGCCAAAGGCGGTACTTTGGTAGCACAGAAAGCAGGTTCGGATACGATTGTAGGCGCTGTAGCCTGGATGGGGTCATCGGAATAGGTTCCGGGGCTGGAGTGCCCATAGCAGCTTCCGATAAGTGCAGCTATTCCGACAACTGTCGGTACGAATGTCGAAATTGCGATTGTTCGTCCAATTACTTCAGTTCGGACTTTGATGATGTGTACGGGTCTATTGTGCGTGGTGGAAGCAGTGGCATACCGCGCAAGACTGCGGCAGGAATACTACCATCTAGTGCTCAGGACGATACCGTAGAGCGCCAAGAAACCGGGCCACTATCACTGGATCAGCAGCAATACGCAGCTCCCTTGGATCTAAAACAGAACAAATACGCCCAGGATTTTTTTAAACATGTTAACGACGTGAAACGAAGCATTTATCAGTCTGAAATGCAAAGAAACAATAGCTTGGAACCTACGAGACGGGGTCCAAAAGCCAGTAGCAACACGAGCAGCAATTCCAAAGCAAGTCCCAAACGGGCCGTTTCCCAGGAACTCAGACAAGATCCCGTAGTCACTACGCTTCCGGTGAGAAGGGGGCGACCGACTGCAGGAGTGAAGCCCACGCCTGCACCAAGAACGAGTATACAGGGGCAGACCCCATTACCAGATAATTCCGTGCCAAGTAAGTGAAACCTTCAAGACATAACTATTTGTACACATAAAAAATAAAATTTTTCAGAAGACCCAATGCCGTGTAAGCGTAAAAATCAACCGACTAGCCGGAGGGAGTATCCTTCTCTAGACCGACTCGTAGCGTCTTCTACGGGAACTATTCCCAAAAGGAACAACCACCGGACCATAGCGGACAACGGCTTACAAAGCCTGAAGCTAGCTCCGAAGGCTAAATCTTTGCAGACTCCTGATGCAGAGAAAAAAAATGTAACCCTTAATGGACAGTTGCCCTTACCCCTGGCGAAACGGCACCATCGCATAAGCGGACCGAAGGCACATCAAAATCTACCTGGTCCCAGTACACGCCGAAAAGACATTCCGGCGCCCCCTCCGCCTTCTCCTGCTACATATTCCGACCTTCAGGAGCTTAAGGCCAATATGGAGGGTCTTCAAGACGATACCAAGTCGCGAAGCTTGGAAAGCGAAACAAACGATCTGGCGGCAGCCGATAGGTCAAAGCAGTCAAAGAAAACAGTCTCAAGCGTTCCGTCCGATAGAAACCTGGAACCCACAACAAGTGTACCAGATGCAAGTGCGGCGGAGACTGATGATAACGATGTATTTTACGACGCACACAGCGAGGACTCTGGCGGTGGCTTCTTGCCCTTAGAAGCGAATGACTTTTCAAAAAAGGTGAGCGAGAGGCTTTTATTTGGAATTGAATGGTTTAAGGTATTTACCACACTTATTAGAGATCCATTGATTGGACAAAGACTTTGTTTTTTTGTAAATCCATGAAGATGATAATTTAAAAATTCTGTTTCCAGTTATAGGTGTTTTGAAAAATAGGATTATAGTGACACAATTTTAAAACTTAAATTGAGGACAAAAATCAAAAATTAATTATTTTTTTATTATAATTAATTACTAGTTATAATAATTGTTTTAAACATTTTTTTCTGCAACAAAAATGCGCAGCATTCTTGAAAAAGACTGATTTGTTAGCTATTAAGTGAACCAACCCAAACTAAATAAAAAAACATGTACGTCTTTTTTTTTGTTTATTAAAAAAAAAAATACAAATTGAAATGGGAAATTGGGGTTTGTTGTGATTCGCTTTATAACATAAATAATCTTTTTCAAGAATGCTGCACAAATAAGTTATCCGGGTCTGAGCGAAATTTTTCGTCAAAAAAATATCGCTAAAAAATATTTTTCCCTTTTTGAGTTACTTTTTGTATTTTTCAATCAAATTAATAAATATTATTTACGGTCTTTGCTTTGAAATACAAACCATACGTGCATATGTATATGATATAAAAAAAATAAAAAATTGCTTTATACAACAAAATAGTATAAAATAATGATATACTAAATACTAGGTTTTGATTGAATTAAACTCCTTCCTTATTGCCGGACATATGGTACACACGTAACAAAAAACGACTGGACGCGTAGAGTATTTATAATTCAAGATGAAAATGCATCAAGTGAACATGAAGATGAATAAGATTTTAATTAAACGATATCTTTCCAGAGTCCGTCTCACATGACGACATCCAAACAGGCCCTGGAGGACATCATTGCTAATGAGAATCGCAAGGCCGCAAATGACAGCGATGTGGCGCATTCTGACAAAGATGTCGATTGCGAGAGACATGAGCAGGCGTCCATGGACACGGCAGCGAGAGCAAACGGCGAAAAGCCAAGCAAAACAAAACACAAAAAGACTCCAACAATCGCCCCCGACCAACATGTTGGTCGAACATGTTTGAAGGAGCAACGCACCGTCGCACCACCAACAAATGTTGCTCCCGGAATCTCAACAACCAACAACGCTGGCAACACTAGCGCCAGCAACAGCGCAGTCGAGTTGGAGTTTAATTGCAAGACGGGCAACACGGACAGCGCAACGACAGCGGTAGAGCACAGGTACGCGACTTGGTCCCTGTGCCGCAGCCTATAATTATTAGCTTAAAGTGCCAGCAACTTAAACTTTATCGTGGCGAAGGTGGAAATTCATGTGAAAACATGAAGCACGGCAAGCACTTGTTGTTCGTGGGTGCTATCAAGATTACCGGAACTCTCGTCAAGTGCATGTCATGGGCCTCATGCTACCAGACAACAAGTGCCTTCGGCGAAAAAGTGAAATAATTAGTGAACCCAAACAATTTACAACATTTAACCCGTGTTTCGATTTCAAAGTGCTTTATTTAGGCTACTGAAGCTATTTGCAAACCGGGAGAGGGCAATCGTATGCGCAGCAGCTCCTGAGAGTGCTGGTTTGCGCCATATTTGGTATTACCTTGTGTTAGCCTCCCTCTAGAAACTTTATTTTTAAAGCTGCTGAAGACAGAGGTAAAATGGTAAAATTGCAGTTTAAGGTAGTGCGACCTCGTATTAGCATTTCGCGAACGCGACCCTTTGATTGACCAGTGAGCAGATTAAGTTCGTAGGAACGTGCAATAAAGGCGTTATTAGAAACCTCCATCCCGACATTTGTGAAATTTTTTCGGTGTGTCAACCAAACCACCAAGTGTCGCAAGTATTTAAAAAGGCTGAGAGTACCAATTCATAAAAAGGGCCTCGCAAAATGCTCATTAAATATATACCTCCGTATGGATATATTCTGTTTACTCTCAAGAGGTTATGTGATTAATCGAGCGTGACTTAAAGCAGTAGAGCTGTAGACTGAAACCAGCTGGTAAAATTGAAGTAATTTGATTGCCAAAGGACAGTGAGCGGACGAAAACCCCTGCACCTGTTTGTAAATGTTCGAAGGATAGAGAAATTTTTTATTATCAGTCTAAGAACGTCGTTTTAGTAAAAATAAAGATTGCCAAGGCCAGTTTTATGTATTCATTTATATTAAAAGTGTATCGAGCCTGATAAATTAATACACGACCTGCCAACCTGCATTACATTTGTTAGATTGGTTAAATTTGCCCCCCTGTGGTTAGAGTGCTACCATGTCCCATATTTCAATAAAAAATTCGGCAATCAATATTTTTTTTGCAAAATGCTTCGCCTCCTGGCCCTCGGCAGCATTCACGGAAAACTCTCAATACGAGACCAGTACATAAATCAATTTTGTCCTTTGTTGTGTTGGTATTGTGTTGGTATTCAATCATTTACCAATAAATTTATGTGAGCACACCAATATGTGAGTGCGATACACACAACCGCACTTTTATGAATTTTTTGAAGTTTCGAAACAAGATAATAATAATTCCATCTCATCATGGTTTTACAGTATAAGATACAGTTTTTCATTAAGTATACAACAAATTTCTTAGATGTTTTTTTTTAACTTTTAGGTACTTGTTTTATTCCGAGTCATCCTAGGTGTATAGTTAAAGTTTCAATAAAATGGGTAAATTTAAAGCGCAGCTAATGAAAAACAAGTTCAACTTGCAATTCATTGCAAGAGCCCAGACAGGTGAGAAAAGCAAACCATGGCGACCCGCAAATCAGAAACCGCCGGCTCGCGCTGTTACACTTTGGGCAAGTATTTTCTGAAATCGGAGACGACCTTCATAGCCTTCGTGCTGAAAATAAAAAAGTTTGTTGGCATTTTGCAATTTAACTACTGCAAATTGCATGCAGTCTACCATTCGATAATTATAAGGCTAATCATCATAAACACGGTGCTTACAAATATGGTATACAAAATGCGAAACTCGTTTCCTATGGTTGCAACTTCATTTGGTCATTGGCTTATAGTCAATGCCGCTGCAGTTATACCACCACGTCTTGCGGCACCAAACAAGCAGCTTCTTGGCTAGTAAAATGGCTAATTGGTCTGAACACAGTGGAAAGTGCAAGTTGACTAACAGGTATGCAAGATAATGCAATCGATTTACTAGTACCCGTCATCGTCCTCGTCCTCGCCCTCGTCCTGCTCTGCTCTGCTGAAGACAAGTTCGGCATAACTTGGTTGGAAACCGGTTTTATGATGCATACCTCAGAAGCGAGCGTACTGTTTTGTGTTTTATTTACTATATCCAAACCGGCAATCAGTGCCATTTGATAGACAGCGAGGTTTGCTAAAGAAATGTGCAAACATTTTTAAATGGAAACTTTCGTCCTCTTTGATGCTGTTTGTAAAAAAAAAGGAATAACTTGTTTTAAATAGCTGAGTGAGTCTCCTGTAGACTTCCCTACAGATCGTTTTTAAATTTCGGTGACAATTTTGTTTATTTTTGCTAAGCATTAATAGGCGAGTTGCTATAGAGTATTTATGTTCATTTGTTTCTAAATCGCTTGCGAGCTTAGTTTTGAGCTAGAATCCGGTGAAGTTTAAAAACGCTGCTGATCAAACGACTAATGACGCTTGGTAAAAAACTAGAGAACTTAAAAATACAAATCAGTTGTAGAACCACAAAAATGTGTGCTGCGAGAAATTACATTTGGGACACAGGTTAAACAATTACCATATGTTATTATTAAAAGACTGATCAGTTTAAATCACGATATAATGAAAGCATGGTCATTAAACTAATTGGAAATTAAACTCACGCTCTTAGATATGCCTCTATGAATCTTGAATAGCTTAATTACGTTTGCAAGTACGGAGAAAAGAGCGATCAAAAGCTAGCAGAAATTAAAACTCTTCCCAAGCAAATATGTGTGCGAAGATGTAATTAGTATTATATTGCAAGCATTTTGTAAGAGTGAGTGTCCTGCTGGACGTGGTGTTACGTGAAACTAGACGAATTTGGTTTAATACAAAGTGATAAAATGCTTTTTAAAATACTAGCAACACATTTTTATGAACTTTCAGCGGATGTTATACATTTTCAAAAAGCGTCTTTTTGTGGCAGTATATAAGTAAAAATGGACCTGTATTGCTGACTGGTGCCATGGAACAAATGAACAAAAATTAAAGCTTTGTTGTGCGTTTACTTAAATTTAAGAAAATATACAATATGTCGAAGAACTAAAAAAACAAGAAAGGAAGCAAACTTCGGCAAGCCGAAGTTCATATACTCTTGCAGCTATTGGTAATATTTAATATTCTTAAAATCATTAAAATTATGATTGACTTGCGTATGTGTTTAAAAACATTGAAGCTATGATGATTTGCAGCTCAATTATTTGATAGTTCCTATGGCAGCTACATGATATCGTTTTCCGATTTTAATAAAATTAAAAGCGTAATTCTGAACTGTCAAATTATTAATTAGTCAAAAAGAATTTCTAAAAAAAATTACAAAATAACAAAGTTAAATTTTTGGAATTTTTTTTTTAATTTTATTGTTGCCATGCGAACTTTATGTTACAGTCGTCCGATTTTGATGAAATTTGAATATACTACCTGCAATAGAAAGACAACTTTTGGGAAAGTTTCATGCAGATAGTTTTAAAACTGAGAGACAAGTTTGCGTAGAAACGGACTCTCCTAGTGATGCTGATAAAGAATATATATACTTTATAGGGTCGGAAACGTCTCCTTCACTACGTTGCGAACTTCTCACTGAAATTATAATACCCTCTGCAAGGGTATAAAAATGTACGTGGGCTGAATTTAAGCAGTGCCCAAGAACAACAAAAAGTCTTCAGAACATTACCTTATAAGGGACGGTCATGTGGATTTATCCAGTTCTCGAAATTAAAACAAGGCCTCTATAATCTAGGGTTCCATGTAGACTTGTGTGTTGCTTATACATTATACATTAAATGAAAATAATTATAATTATATTTGGACCTTGGATGGCACCAACGATTTAATTGCAAGACTGACCAGAAGAACTCAATGATCTAGCGACTCTTTTAATCCGGCTTGGTGCAAATTTAACAAATACCAACGCTTCCAAATTTGGACTAGGCGTTATAACGCCTACACTCAACAAAATTTGAAAAACCGAGGCAACGAATCGAAGTTGATGTTTGTTGTTGGCTTTTGTCCGTTTTGGAAAGACAAGTTTTTAAGTGATTATATTTATATGTCGAAATTGGAACGTTAGAGCTTAACATATTTCTTTAGATTTGCGTTCTGAGCCCCTTATGTTTTCTCATCTTTACTTAAGTGTATTCCGGCCTATGAGGCATCTAAGCCACTTAAAAGTTATACAACAACATCAAAGATACATGCGAGTCAGAGGAAGTGAAATGCCGACCAAAGCTTCAGAGACACACTTATTGGCTAGAGTCGCATGATAAGGACTTTTTCGGAAATGCCCGCCCAAAGCTGTCTCGAACCGGCAGGACCACTTTATGCAGATATATATATATATATATATATATATATATATATATATATATATATATATATATATCCGCAGGCACCAAAGCCCTTATATATATATATATATATATATATATATATATATATATATATATATATATAGCAGAATAGTAATGAAGCCTATCGGTTGATGTGCTAATCATTAAACCGCCATTGACACTTTTTAATATATGTACATATATAACATAACATTGTTACCCTAATTTGAAGTCATGCTGTTTAGTTTATTTTATGAATGACACCCACCATGAACCTCGCATGACAGTTAAATGTGCTATTAAGCGTGTTTTTGTGCGTTTGTCTTGTTATTTGCGTCTGGTTTAACAAAATTTGCTCCCACCAACTATTTAGACCAGGGTCAATCGTTTACAATTTTTGGCCGCTTTTCAATAGATCTAGACCACCAAAATAAGGGCTTTGGTGCCTGCGGCGCCCTCCCAGCCACCAGTAAAAGTGGTCGTCGATAAGTGCTTCCTAGTCAATACACTTTCATCACTTATTTGCTCATCACTGCGGAATATTTCGGATTAACATTTTAAAACCTCTACACAAACATCTATTACAGTGGTCAGACACCCGATGTACCTGCAAGTGCGACAGTCACGCATTTAATAACAGTGACACGCCAGGACTACGCCTGTCTCGACTCCAGCGAAGCACAATCGGACGATAGCCACCTGACACGCGATTCCATTACCCGTGAGTCCCAGAACGATGAGCTCTCCTCCTCGACTCACGAGAAACTAGACGTCAGCACTCTTCCGCTGCCCGCTCTCCCTAAACGTCGTCGCACTCGCTCCCGTACCAGTCCATCGAAGCATGTGCACCAGCGACAGCAGCAGCAACGTCATGAAACCATCGAAAATGCCAATGCTGTCGATGAAACGTCTGCAGCGGCAATCCAACAGCCAGTCAAGCCACAACAGCGACCAGTTACTCCAAATCAAGAAAAGCCAGAGATAAGCCCGCCGAAAAGCAACACAGCTGCTAACCAGCAGAAACAGTCACATTTGCAGCATCAGCAGAAACACCTCTCTGCCTTCCAGCAGTACGTTGCAAGGCGACGAGAGAGTCTAGAGGCATCCAACCGTTGTTTCAACGAGAAGCTGGAGGCGCGCAAAATGCACTACCAAATGGGCAGCAGTGCCGTCAATGAAAACCCTGCCGGCTCTAACGGGATGCCCACGTACCTTTTCGGGGAACACTACCATGGGGTCACCGGCTCTGGGCGGAAGTCCTTATCGCCCTCCACCACCAAAGAAGAGATATTCCTAAACAAGTCCGGCTGGGTGCAGGTCAACACGAAGCGTGGGAATCACAAGGATGACAGCAGTAGTTATCGCCGGCTCAGCTATGGCCAACAGAATGGAGGAACTCTTTTCCCGGAAAGTGGACGAGGGCGCAGTGCGGCGCGGTCGATTCCTCCAGACCATGGGCGTCGCTTAGACCTGGCACGGCAGTCTTTTATTCAGCAGCATCAGCAACAGCAGGCCAACAATGGCATAACCGAGTCAAGGTTTGTCGGCTCCAAAGTGGAAGAGTTAATTAAAAAAAACGAAGCTCGACTAAGCGGCTTTTCATCACGGGACCCTGCGCTCCGTCCGGGCTATCGGATTATAGATCCCCAACTAGCGAACATCCTCAACGAGCGGCCAGGTTTCTTACCAGTAAAAAGCGCCAAAGATCTGGACTCCCCAATAACTCCGATTCTCTCGCCTCCACCCGCTTTCCAGGACAACAGCCGGAGTGGGCGCCATCCGGACCGCCGCAAGCCAGTTCGCCAGCAGGGCCCGCTGCCGCTTCCTGTGCCGCTCCAGTCGCAGACCCAGTTGGACACTCAGCACCCAAATCCTGGTTCCAGCAAGGGCATGGTATTCTCTCGCAGTTTCGAGTACGACACTCGCCGTCCCACGCCCACCAACAGCTATGTAGACACGTTTTCCCGCAGTTTTGATGGAAATTTATCAGAACGTCCACTCAACCTGGCTGTGATATCAGGCCAACGGGAATGGTCGCCAAACTTCAGCACACTGACCGGCAACTCACCCAATTATCTAACGAAGCGGGAGAGCGGCGGCGGCAGCAGTGGTTCTCTTCAAAGCCGCGACAATTCACCCAAATATCTGCATCCGCAAGCGACAACGGCCTACTTGAATACCGCTGTCAAGGAGGCGCCTCCTGTTTACAACGTAGCCCCCGGCAGTCAGGCCAAGTACTCCCCGCGTTCCCGTCACGAAAGGACTGCTGAGCGCTCTAAGAGCCACGCTCTAGGACGTTCCCGCAAGTCCCAGTTCAACCGCGTGGGCAGCGCGGGACCTCTGGCAGCACATCCCAACACACCCAATATAGGAGTCTCGCGTTTCCGCAGCTTTGACACGTCCAAGAGCCAGCGCCTCAATTCCTGTGACAGTGGTGCAAGATCAGGTCAGTGAAAAGCCTATTTTAAATACCAATAAGAAACTTCCGCCCTATCAAGTTTAGGATAATAATTAGATGTGGAAAAATATCGCATAAGAAAGGTCACCTGCACCATGTCAATTCCAAAAAAAGGTTTCTTGTGGGGTTAATGCATTTGTACTCATCGCCGGTTTTTAGGCGAATTAACATTAGCGTGAATGTTAAATATATGTGACACATTTTTTTTTATCAAAAATCAAGTTGTTTGAGGCCAAAAGACGTAAGTGCGCCTCAGCTAAATTACAACTTATTTAACAGATCTTTCCAACGATGAGCTGGACAACGAGGATGGCGGCCTAAGCGAGTTTCTCACTGCCGGCAGTCACAAGTTCCCCAAAGTCGGAACGAGTAGCGTCAGCATCTCGCCGTTCAAGGTCCAGCGCCAGCGGTCTCTTACACCAGATCGCAACGAATCCCATAGCTCATCCAGCAGCCTGCGGAAGCAAGGATCGTTGACTCCCGAATCCAGGTCCATGACTCCAGAGGAGCGATGCAAAAAGGGGTCGCAGCTCTCGTTAAGTGGCACCCGTCAGAACTCTAGCTTCAAAAACAACACGTTGGAGGCCCGCCAACGGCACGAGGAAAAAAACGGCACCCAATATATCGCGCAGCTCCTCTAGCTCCAGTTACAGCGGCGGCGATTCCCATGAGCACCTTAATGCTAGCACAAACTCGACTGTAACAGCCTCGACCGCCCATCCTGGAAGTGTTTCCAGCAGTCAACGACGCGCAATGGCCGCAAAGCAGACGGAACAGGAGCACCGCATCCGTCGATCGAGGTTGGTAAATCTATTTAACAACCAATTAAGAAAAATGTATTTGTTTAAAAAACAGTAAGACTACTTTTTTGTAATTTTCATGTTATTTATAATTAAATTGTCCAAAAATATTAGTATTTCCCTTTACAAAAAAACCTATATGATTTACATGAGTTTTTTTTTTTTTAATTTTTAAAAACATAAATTAATTTTTCAGAAACGGTTTAATAAATTTTAAAGTGCATTATATGAGTAAAATTCATATTTATTCTACAAAAATTGTTAAAGAGCTTGCAGATATAAACACAATCTGAATTAAGTTAAAAGTTTTACAAAAATATTTACCCATCAACAAATATTTTAGCTATCATTAATTTTGTTGTTTTAATATTACTGTAAGATGCTGTTTAAGACATGAAAATTTTTAAACCGTTTTCGTTGAAGATTTAAGTTAAAAGTAAGTTTTTAATTCAAAAACGTATGAAACTTTGCAGTTTAAAACCTACTTTAAGCTTTACATGGGATGAGAAAACGAGTCTTTGGTTCTTAAAAATTGATACAAATCCGCAAATGTTTTTTAAGAATCGGTTTTCTTATAGATCATTACAACTCACCGAGCGCTCTCCAAATCGAACTCACAAATCAACCGTCAACGTGAGTGCTGTGACCGCCCAGCAGCAACAGGCGTCAGGATCCTCATATCAGCAACCCCGTGCCTCAGGCGGTGGAGTGTTTCCACCCATTATTCGCGCCTCTGCAGCCGCAGCTAAGATGCATATGCATGTCAACCCGCCTGCGCCGCCGGTGAGAGTGCGACAAAACGAGGCGGACAAGGCGCGCTCCTTTGACTTTGACTACAACAACTACAATCGCACTGGAGGCGCAAAGGGTACAGGCCGAACGGCTCATAAAAGTGGCAGCGGAGGAGATAGCGGAAGCAACCAGAATCTGCGGGCTGAGTCCCGCTCTTTTGACGACGATTTTCGCGAAGCAGTGCCTAACAACAACAACGGCAGCAATGGGAGCGGGTTGAGGTTTCTACAGCTTACCACCGATTCCGGACACGTGTCGATGGCCTCTTCGTCTTCATCCCGCCTGCGGAAGTCCAGTTCACCCGTTAACGCGTCTGGCATGGAATCGTCGCGATCGCCCCAGTCATCGGGATCGTCGTCAACCAATCTCCACCAGCCATCGAGACAATCAGGTAGTCCTCAGAGTTACGGGACACGTCTGTGCGACCATGAGCTCACATACGAAATGCTACGAAAATCTCCGATCATGAACTTTCGTCGGGGAGACAGTAGTGACTACGAGCTGCCGCTAATGCTTCGGAACAGGGAAACCATCAACTCTGGAGGCAACAGCGAACTCAACTTTATGAGTAACGAAACGCGAATCTACGAACACCCGACAACCGTGCTGAAGCCGCAGCACTCGCTCCGCCAAAGTCCAGGGTCACGGGACGACCTTACCCTAGAGGTTGCAGTCGGAGTGGGTGGTGACTATATATACAGGCAGCAGGCCACCCAACCGCGTAGCAGCAGGTACTAAAACGTCTTTACAGCTAAGTCATTTAGCAACAACCAAAGTAACAGCGAAACTACTTATTAACCTTTTCCTCGAACTAAACTGCACGCTGGCCGAAACCGAAGGCCACCATTTGAACCAAATTTTATAACGGCTAAATTACTAACTCGACCAGAGAAAGCACCCTCGCGTATGTGTGTTTAAGAAACTGCTTATCCATACTTACTAATCCACGTACTAACCGATTTTATAAACTGTGCGGTGGTAGCAGCCTTATTTTTTAAAATTAATTTTTCACGGTTGGCGACACCGAGACAAAAATACACGGGCTAGCAAATGAGTAAAGGTATTACAAGAAAGAAAAAGTAAGCAGTCCCACCATTTACTACATCAGAGCTCCCATGTTTGGGTAAACTACCAAAACCAACGAAGTTTCTTGTGCCTGGACTTATGTGTCTCGTGTTGTCCTATAGGACAACCACGGCGACCACCAAAAGCTGCAGCAAAACTCTGGATACCTGCGACTATTGGCCTCGCTGCACAGCCTGCCAGGGGAAAAAGACTTTTGAAGCAATTATGAGGGACCAGTCCGAGGGCACCGCATCTTCTATCAATCTGGAGCATTGGCAGCCTTACGTCACTTCAGTGACTGTTAACAAAGACCCCGCTGCCCTGAGCACAAAGCAGTCAGGTGTAGACAAATCTAATCTGTCGTGGACCTTCTTGTGTAGCGGAATTGCCACCATTTGCAATCGCTTGGCGACAAAGGAAGGTGAAGAGGAAGTGGCGGCAGAGGAGAAGGATATTGCGCCCAGGTGAGTTTCGCCTTGCAACTTCTGAAGTGACAGATTGGAACCAAACCCTCCTACTCTTGCTAATGGCTTCAACTGGCCAAACCATTACCGAGTGACATGCTCTTGGCAGCGGCAGGCTCAGTACAGGGGGTCTAAGTACCATCAGACATGACATATAACATTGAAAATGAATAGCGACAGCGGAATGAGTTGGATATTGTCAATAATGGATAATAGTCATCAATATGATATTTTTCCGTTCTCAGATACAGCCAGGATGGGCAGGACCAAGACCAAGAGAAGGTCGTAAGCGACAAGTGCCACAGGAGGCGACGCAGTCGGTCTCTACCAAGTCAGATGCCTCGGATACATCAACTTGCGGGGTGAGACATTATTTTGTGAAATTAATTTTTGGATTTTTCAATTAGCGCTTATGGACGTTTGCAATAGAATATTGTCTGCTAAGGGCTATTACTGTCACTGTTCATTAAACTTAAAAAGGCCAATGTTCAATTATCCGTCTGACGTAAACAGCTCATACGGGCGGTCCTCAGAGGATCAGATGACAGCTAGGTGGCTATTTAATTTGCAATCGTGATTCTGGCGGCCAAACTTGTCTTCCCCATTCGAACAGCAGCCCAGGCAAAAGGACCATCCAATTTCTGGGCTTCCTATTTGTTCTGAAAAAAATAAACAGCCGGTGGCGCCACAGCTTCCCATGTCGCTGAGTTCAGCGACCTGCTGCTCGACCATGCTATAGGCACAATTTCAACGCCGTCTCCCACCCTTCTTGCGCATTATCGTCCTTTCACTTGGTCCATAAATAAGCAATGATGCTGACTGTGTGGAAGCATGCGTTCGTGCCGCCTGCAATCAGCAATAGCTAAATAAAACCGGCGAGTATTGAGAGAAAAATTACTTTTGTTAGGAAAAGTCAGCAAATTAGTCTCTTTAAAAAACTGCCTAAATAAAAAAATCAAAACAAAGCCCATTACCCAAAAATAGTAATGTTGCATATTTAGGGGAATTTTTTTTTTTTTTTTTTTTTATATGTATATTTTTATTATTCGATTAGCACACTGCTACCCAAGTGGCAGCTTAATCTAATCAGTCTATTAATTAATTCAAATACAATTGTCTATAGTGTTTTTCTTAAGACTAGTAATTTTAATATTTAGGGAAAGGCACTGCTGCCAAGTTTGTAGCATACTTTAATTCCCAAGCATGCGCGTTAATCTATATTATTGCGTAACCCAGATTAAATTAAAATGTAATTCTTAACTAATTGTTTCCAATTCACTTACAAATATATTTAAGTTTTCATGTATTAATGTTATATCTTGATAAAAAAAAAGTTGCCCAGCAACAAATTTTTAAAAAGACCGCGCTTTGCAGACGCGATCCACGACACGATCCGGGTGTGGATCCTTACTAACGCCAAGTTTTTTTGCCCCATTTTGGTATTTTATTTACGAGAACACGGTATTTATTTGACGCACGCGCAGGGTCACTCTGCGTATAACAATTAAAAAAACAACATCAGTACAGGCGAAGCATAAACGCTGGGAAAGTTCGAAAAAATGCATCTATAAGTTACAGCGAAGGTGCGTGCGTCTTTCCACCCCGTTAGTAAAACGCAGCTGTTTGGCGTTGTCTTTGTGTCCACATCTCAAGCTATGCAAACAAGATAAGTTTGCCGCGGTACAGTGTAAATTTAAGCTACTGAAAGCCGTGCAATTGTGAAAAACGGGCGTCTTGCCGGTCGGCAAACGCCATTCCCCAATCCACAAATCCCATACTCAGAACGTGGGCACCCGCAAGTGTGTATCTGTGTGTATATGTAGTCATTTGTTCTCAGGAACGCTTGGGCAGAAGCCAAAATGTGTGCCAGCGCATAGGGAACAGAACAACGCAAATAGCGCATCTAAATAAGAAGCAAAAGTGAAAATCAATAACACCCAGCCAAAGCGAGCAAAGTTTATTACGCAAAACGGCAAGAGCACATGAGCGAAAATGTCTACAAGGACAATAAGTTTGCCCCAGACTGCAGTGCAGCAGGACTGCGACGCGGCAGCCGAAGCAGCCGAATGCGAGGGTTTCCTTGTCGGACTAGCAGGCGCCGAGGACAGCAGGATGACGGAAGGGACGGGGACCCAAATGGCTGGCCCAGATAGTGGGCGTGCTTCGGCCACCGAGTTCGAGGGTGTTACCGAAGAGCCCGTAATCGTGAAGGTTCAATTGAGGGAGTCCCCGCCTCTCAGTGAGGGTGTGTACGCCAGTCGCGGCTCCCATACCACCTGGTATCTGCCCGTGGCGCACTCGCCGCCATCGGCCAGGTCGGCCACTCCGCAGACATGCAATGGAGCAAGTTCAGTGGCAGTTGGCGTCGTCCAGGAAGAGGACGCTGCTGCTAATTCGTCAGACAGCAACAGTGACGAGTAAGTTGGTTCTACCATCTAAACAAATTGACATATTCCACATTATCGAAAATAAAAAAATTTCAGTCCTTCAAATACTTTGTAGTTGTCAAGTCAAATGGAGATATACAGATATTATTTCATACGTATTTTTATATCTTATAAAAAACAAGAAAGGAAGCAAGCTTCGGCAAGCCAAAGTTCATATACCCTTGCAGCTAATGCAAAAATTAAATATTTTTGAAAACATTAAAATTATGATTGACTTGAGTATAGGTTTAAAAACATTGAAGCTATAATGATTTAAGCTTTATGTTATAGTCGTCCGATTTTGATGAAATTTAAACCGTAATTCTGAAATGTTCAACCATTACTAAATGAAGAACTAAACAAAAAAATTTAAAAACAGCAAGGTTATAATTTTTTTCATTTATTTTTCCGATTGTTCCTATGGGAGCTATATGCTATAGTCGTCCGATCCGACATATACTATCTGCAATAGAAAAACAACTTTTGGGAAAGTTTCATGCAGATAGCTTTAAAACTGAGAGACTAGTTTGCGTAGGAACGGACGGACAGACGGAAATGGCTAGGTCGATTGTGATGCTGATCAAGAATATATATACTTTATAGGGTCGGAAACGTCTCCTTCACTGCGTTACAAACTTCTGACTGAAATTATAATGCCCTCTGCAAGAGTATAAAAAGGCATAAAGTTGAGAAAAAAATCAATGATGATTTGAAATTTTTGGACAAGAAATCAAATAAATTTGGAGGACAAGAACTTTAAAAAACATTTCTGTCTCAATTTCCAAGGAACTAAATATATTTACAACTATAATAATATATATAATGTGTGTGCGTTGAAATCGTCAATTATGTATTGCCTTGTCATTGGCATTTCGCTTTCCACTACTCTTCCAATTTCGCGGCTCATTGACCAATTATTTTTTCAACTCCTGCTTGATGTTTCTGATGACTTTTCCCTCTATTTTCCCCCGTCACCTTCGCGGTGCTTATCGAGCTAATCAGCCGTGTATAATCTCTGCTCGACCTGTTGATATTTCCCTCACGTGCATTCCAGTGTTTACTTAATAACCGCCCTGCTGAAATATTTTATTTTGGTTGTGTGCAGCAGAACAGCAACTCGCCCGACAATTTTGGGTACATAGGTATGTACTTTAACAATCTTAGCCAGGCGGCTGTTTTTAGTTATGTTTGCAAAAACTGACTCCTCAATGTAGCACGGCATCAAGCTTTGCTTTGACTTTTGTGGTTTGTTTAATCAAAAGATTATAAAAGCGTAAACATATGGGTGGCTCATATTTGTTCACATTATGACTTGACTCCTACTACAGAACAGCAAAACGGGACTCCGCCCAATATGTGACTCGCTCGTTACGTCACAAACTGAACAAAACATTATTCCGTTAGCGTAAACGACATTCCAATCAGATTTTGCTTGCTGGTGTTCCTTTTATGGACGGACGACTGGTACAACATAGGCGAAATCCTTCGTTTTGGTAAAATAAGTTGTCGTTTTGGTACCAGTCGAACTTATGTTTAAAGTATAACTTAATTTTTTTAAGAAAACGCTGAGCTGAATAACATTTTAAAACGAAATGTTGCAGCAAGATTTATTTGATAAAATCATTTTAAATATTCTATAAATATGTATATAAATACCGATATTTGTATGTTTGCTAGCATGCATATATTTTTATACCCTTGCAGATGGTATTATAATTTAAAGTTATATAAAGTTATAGTGTTTTGTTGGACAGGCGGCTCACTTTTAATCATCAGCTTGTCGCAGTTTACTTTTTTTGTTGGGAATGGACTTGGTATCTGATCGGGGAATGACCATCCACAATTTTCCAAGAAGTACCCAGTTTCCGTATACTGTAAGCAAGTACTTGTTACGTTTGTTTTGTAGCGCAGAAATTAGTCCGAATTCCATTGCTTAGCATGTCGGGTGTCATTAAATGGCGATTCATCTGTGATTATTGTTGCGTACTTGGTCATTTGCGTCGTAAATTTAATCGCTGGCCAACTCTTTTTCCATACATGCTCGAGTAAATTTCAGTTTGAAAAGGAGAAATAGCATTGCCACACCCAAGCTTTTGGCTTATATTAGCACATACATAAATATTAACACTCATTTTCACGGTGCACAGCCAAGTTTCAAAATTAAGTGAAATGTTCAACGCTCGTAAAATATATTGACAGCTTCCGTCGGTTTGCAGAGAATTTTGGGCACGAAAGTATGTCAATAAAATAATGTTTAATTATGTTACATATAAAACTCCCGGAGAAATAGAGGCCTGGGGATAGCTATAGCGCTAAGGCAGCCGCCACATCTGCTGACCATGCGTTGCTTTGGATCTGAGTGCGCTAGATTTTTTTAATTTTCCTTTTTACTGGCAGTGGCAGCCCGCATATCAAAAGAGCAAAGTTATGGAGCGAACTTCTTCTTGGGCTAATAAGACATTAAGTTTTAAAATGCACTGCCACTGCAATGCCCAACTCGTAGTTTTGACGGGCCGAACAGCACAGCTCTTCTCGGTGGCAGTTGCGGAACTTGTCACGGGAGAAGAACATCTCTGACAGTTGATGGCGTATCTGGTTGTTGGTTAGAAGTCAGCTGCTACACGAATAGAGAATGCAATGGCTCTTGGTAAATGGTTTTACCTAGCTCCTTGACGTTTTCAGGCCAAAAATGCTTTTACAATGTGTTTTTCAACTTTTGGAGCATTGTCGGAAATGAAACTCGATTAATGGGATTTTAATTAAAATTAATAAGGGCTTGAGGAACGGACCGTAACTAGGAACACTCCCTTAGTTAATTAGTTACATTCGCGTCAATCATTAATCAGACACATCGCTAGATTCCTGCTTTTCCTTAAATTCCCCTACCTTTAGAATTGTTACAAGAAATTCGCAGGACTCTGGTTTTGTATAATGTAGTACTTTTGTTAGGGTATACTAGGGTTCGACGTCTCATCAGACTGTGGGAAACTGATCAACAGCCTTAACCATGGTGTTGGGCGGTAATTAGTTGTTTTCTTTGCCTAAATGGAATTTGGTCGGGCGGCACCTTTTGTCTTCGGAAACTAAAAGCACAAAACTAAAAATATTGTCAAAACGTTTTAGCTATAGCCCACGGCCAAAATAGAAAATTATTAGATGACTTAACTTCGGGTGCTGACGACCAAGTCTCTCTATTTGTGATCGCGGGCCTGGTTCGCTTTGTGATTTCCCAGTTGGAAAGAAATTCTTGCTGTGATGCTAAAATTTCTGATTTTGTCTGTAAAAGTGCAGCTTTCGGCGTTGAGGCCAAGAAAAATATAAATATAGCAGTAGCGAGTACTCTACGTCTATAAGAAAAACTTATATGTTCATATTTAAGCTGAATATTCGTACTAAAACTTTAATTCGCCTATGGATTGAATCGAAAACTGTACATATGTACAGAGATAATACTTTCGCTTTTGAAGTTTTCTTTGGTATTTCCGTTCAGAGCTACGTTAAGCTATGTCTAAATCGTTGCCACATCACGCATTCCAATGGATGGAAACATCAATAACCTCAGCTCGTCAAGATTAACGACATATAAAAAGTGGCTAATAGACAGAAAAGAACCTGTATTGTTGTTCACGATGCAGTTACAAAACATTTTTCTTTTAACGGAAACATCAGCGAAGTCATCAGTCAAAATTGGTATCCATACAAAATAGGGGGCATTCTGCCTTATTCAAAACCAGATATGTTTCTATTTCTAGCCGTCTGAGCTGTCTGCCATCGATAAACAAACAAGTTGCCTATCTGCTGCGTCGGTCCCATCCGCAGTCAATGTGCATCTGCCATCACTTATTGTTCTTAATTGCGTGCTATTTATGAAACATTTATTATTATCAGAAACTCTTATTTCGGGCGCTCATCTTGTGGTTAATATACATATACGAATTTGTACCTTGTTTCGCTTGCGTTCTTCAACAAAGGTTGGCCATTCCTATAGGTACAAGCAAAGGCTAGATAATGATCTGTCAGTTTACCTAATCTTACTCCCTTAAACTAATTACTTTGAATCTTAAACCAGAGCCAAATAATTACAGCTTTATACAACGTTGCGTAAAAAGCTAAGCTCATTTAACGGCGTGGAATTTAACCGCTAGGGGGATAGCTAAGTTGAGTAAGCTTTTAAACTCTCATGCCTTGTTTTGTTTTATATTTAATACAACAAATAATCTCCGGTAAATTGAACACTATCTATGTATGCCTTATCAGTCCTCATTGCCATCCAATAATCTCTTTGAAAGTGAAACTGGCTGAGCATTCTTTTGCATTTGCTCGACATGGGAAAAAGGAAAATTTGTCATAAATAAACACATTCATTTTTTAACTGTTTGTCTTATTTTATTTAAACAACAGAATTAGACGGACATGGCTGGATCGACTCGGCTATTGATCCTTTTACTCTACGATTAACGGGTATAACTATTTGTTGCGTATACGAAAAAAGTCCAGCGTGGTTGGGTCCCTCGACATATATGTCTATTTTTTCGTACAACGCAGAATGAGCTGTAATTACTGGCGCTTTTTTTTATCAAAATGCACATCAAAAGATTTATTGTAATGCGATAAAATACTTCAAAATCATTCACATTTGTATGTACATAAGTCACGGCAACAGCCAACCTTCAAGGGAGGAAATGGTAACATTGTACGTCGTAGCCAAAAATACAATTCAGAAAAAACCACGGGACCACTGAGCAATGTCATAGGGTTATCAATGAAATTGTATCTGCACTTGAGAATAAAAAATATTGTACTGCAACATTTCTTGACGTTCAGCAAGCTTTTGATCGTGTTTGGCACAATGGATTACTCTACAAGATAAAGAAATGGCTACGTGCAGCAGAGAAATGATACGTCAACACTACTTCGCATAAATGCAGGCGTTCCTCAAGGGAGTGTATTGGGACCAGTCCTTTATACACTATACACGGCAGATATGCCAGTAACAAACAACTGCACCATTGCAACATATGCTGACGATACAGCCATTCTGGCAACAAGCTCATCTAGAGACGAAGCTTCTCATCTCTTGCAATGTGAGCTCAGTCTGATTGAGGCCTGGTTCCTTCGCTGGAAAATTAAAATCAACTCCCTGAAGTCAGTCCAAATAACTTTTGCACTAAGACCAGGAAACTGTCCAAATGTCACACTTAACGGCTCAGAAATTCCACAAGACTCCTGTGTGAAGTATCTTGGCATGCACCTCGACCGCAGACTAACATGGAAACACCACATAAAAGCGAAAAGACAACAACTCAAACTGAAAACACTGAAAATGTCCTGGTTACTAGGTAGAAAATCAGCAGCCACTTTGGAAAACAAAATTCTTCTCTACAAAGCCATTTTGAAGCCTGTTTGGACCTACGCTATCCAACTCTGGGGAACAGCTAGCAATTCAAATATTGAAATACTTCAGCGCTACCAATCAAAAACCTTGCGACAAATTGTTAACGCTCCATATTATGTAACCAATGCAAATATTCATAAAGATCTAAATATTCCAACTGTAAAAGAGGAAATAAAAAAATATAGTAAGAAATATACAGACAGACTTCACAATCATGTAAATAATTTAGCCCTAGGTCTAGTAGACAATAGATTAACATTCAGAAGTTTTGAGTCTTCTTTCTTGATCTCCCTGATAGGTAAATTTAAGTAAACGAGAAATTAAATTAATAGCAGGTTTCACTGGAAATCTGCTATTCCTGTTATGTAAATATTAGTGATACAATTTACTTATTGTCATTAGACAGATTGTAAATAAAAACAAGAAAGAAAGCAAACTTCGGCAAGCCGAAGTTCATATACCCTTGCAGCTATTGCAAGAATTAAACATTTTTGAAAACATTAAAATTATGATTTACTTTCGTATATGTTTAAAAACATTGAAGCTATGATGATTTGCAGCTCAATTATTTGATAGTTATTTTATATATTTTTATTATTTCTAAGGGAGCTATATGATATAGACGTCCGATTTTGATAAAATTTAAACCATAATTCTGAAATATTTAACCATTGCTATATGTCGAAGAACTAAACAAAAAATTAAAAAACAGAAAAGTTATAATTTTTTTCATTTATTTTTCCGATTGTTCCTATGAGAGCTATATGATATAGTCGTCCGACTTTGATGAAATTTAATCCGTAAATCGGAAATATTTAACCATTACTAAATGTCGAAGAACTAAACAAAAAAATAAAAAACAGAAAAGTTATAATTTTTTTTCATTTATTTTTCCGATTGTTCCTATGGGAGCTATATGCTATAGTCGTCCGATCCGGCTCGTTCCGACTTATATACTACCTGCAATAGAAAGACAACTTTTGGGAAAGTTTCATGCAGATAGCTTTAAAACTGAGAGACTAGTTTGCATATAAACGGACGGACAGACGGACATGGCTAGATCGACTCTACTAGTGATGCTGATCAAGAATATATATACTTTATAGGGTCGGAAACGTCTCCTTCACTGCGTTGCAAACTTCTGACTGAAATTATAATACCCTCTGCAAGGGTATAATTAAATTAAAAAAAAAAAAAAAAAAATGATAGGAAAAACGGAACTGCTATAGCGAAAATTAGTTATAAGGAGCTGAACACATGCATATTTGGTTTGATCAAAATAACTGGTACAGCGTCCCAAACTCTTGTTTTTTCATTTTTATGATTGCTTAAAAAAAACCTATTTGTGTATTCTGCAAAATTGTACTAGCCTTAAAAATTCAACGCTTATAAACCTATCGTGCGAAAGATGAAAAGAGCGACACAGAAATTCCCGAGTTCTGGGTCAAATAGTCTATACTTCTTGACAAACAGTGCATGTCGGAGTCGGGAATTGCATGCGCACCTCGGTTCTCTAGCACACGCGTGCATGCGCCTCTTTAGTTTTTGAGTACTTCTTCGAGACCCTTTCTTTACCAAATCTACCTCTCTCTTTTTCTGTTTTTCGATTCGTTTTTTTGCTATACATTTATCCAAAACTCGTAACAAAATTCCACTTTAAAGTCATCATCATCGTCGGCTGCTTCGAGTTTTGGGTGCTCTTGAAAATTGTAGTCAAGGGGATTGGGAGCTGTTCGTTCTTGCTTCTGTTGCTCCTGTAGACTTATTGTTCCCCTAAAATTGTAATTTTAGTGACGATATACTAGGGTAGAAATTGCGACGGGGAGCTAAACTCAGATCCGATTTTTTCTCCGAGCGTGAGACACTTGCAGCAAGGTTACAGATATGACTCCTTTTCATTTATAAATTATTTCAACGCTAGGGCCGCACCCTTTTCCGTTCCTCTCTTGATGAAAGCCCGACTTCAATTGAAGCTGCAACCAAGTTTCCTCCTACTGAAAGTCTTGTGTTATTAATATGCACACGCAGATTCCCTTTCTATTGGCATACGTTATTCATTTCATTCGTGCGTTTAAAAACTCGCTCTTTCTACAAATGTGGATAAGGCCGCTTTCATATGGAAAAAGTGGCATTTGTTTTAACATCCATTAATACCTATCAATTAATTTACGCATTTAATGCGTTCTTCATAAAATCATGCAGGAGTAATTTCATTGGCGACCGTTCTATTACTGAAGTTCTAGACTCAGCAAAACAGTTTGTACTGAGTTATTTGATATCTATTCAGTGTGGGGACACTGGTTGCATGGTAAGAATGCAATGCCCTTCTTTTTATGAAGGTTTTAGTTTTTTCCCTGCGCAGCTGACAGTCGCACCAGTCAGCGTTTTCTGGAGAGGACTGTGCCACTCCTCCTGTTTGATGTCGCTTGTCATGCAACTGTTGGGTGGCATGTTTACAGTACTGTTAGCTGAGCATTTATCCAATGTTTTAATGTATTTTGTAGACCTTTCTCCTCATGATTGTCATTTCATTAAATACAAACATTATTAAGGAATGCTTTTAAGTTTTTACAAGCGCCTGCCTTGTCCGTTTGATAAATAAGCTCATTAAGTTTCAATTACTCTAGTTTGTTCAATATCAATTTTATGCTATACACGTACAATTTGACGTGGTCGTAAATTGAGCCAGTAGATCAGACTGTTTTGACACGCTTCTTAAGCGGTTCTCAAAAAAGTGTAAGTGGTGAGGCTGGCCTTTTACCGAACAGCTTGTTCTTATAGCGTCTCTCCTGCCCATGAAGTGTCAGTAAATGACCGAAACTCGGCGCGTTACAAACCGACCTGTATTATCGCAACATTCGCTTGTTCGAGTTGCAGAAACCGGTTTGAATTTAAGTTTCAGTTGTTGCATCTGCACCTTGCATTTCAAGCTCCCAGATTCCTGGCATTTTATTAATGGCCGCGCAAATCAGATCGTCCACCTTGGGATACATTTAAAATAAGGGAATTTTTTCCATACGCAGTTTTGCTTTGGAAACAAATTATAATTGACTTTCCCGATTTTCGCAGGTTTTAACATTTTATTTTATAAATTTGAGCACCTGCTTCTTAACAAAATAAACCAGGAGACCCGACCCTAAAACACTCAGAGCCTGAACTTCCTGTTTCATTTTCCACATTGTGCTGTGAAACGTATTTTCTTTTAAGTGGCGCCTCCCGTATTTCCGGTTGCATTTCAGCTCGCAGAGGCTTCCACGCTTAAACTGTTGTTGTGGAAAATCTCGATTTTAGCATAGTTTTTGTCATTCAACAAGGTTTTAAATTAGTAGTTAGCATTGGTGAAATTCAATGATTTTAAAGTTTTCTGAGTGGTTTGTCAGGAAAACTGTGCAAAAAGCCTCTAAATTACGATTATTTTCAATGACAGCTGATAGATCCCGTTTGTAAAACATTTTATGGTATTGTTAGACACACGCCACTAGATAAGAGCGACAGAGCACAAAAGAAGACCTGGCAGGACTCAAAAACTGGTTTCATGACAGCCGCGGCAGCTGTTTCCTTGCTCCCTTCACTGACTCACTATTATCCTTCATAGCCTACCTGCCACATCTGAGACTTTTTTTTTGTTTTTATCAAAATCTGAGAGAACAGCAGCAGCTGAAATCGAGCATGTATCTCAAAAATGATGCTGGCCGTTTAGGGATGGGCTTGTAAGAAGCAGCTGTCGCTGAAATTGACGTTCTCAAGTAGCACAGCTTAACCATTCACACTGGATCTGTATCACTGTTGTATGCAGTCCAAACTCACTCATAGTCCTTCCCTTATTTTACTTTGTAACAGCAGCTAACTGCTCGGCTATTGAGTGAGGTTGATCCCAGTGAGCAGCTGGATAGCGAAGAGCCCTCAGCTAAGATCAGTCTGCCCCTGCACTACGAAGCGAACAGACGCTCAGCGAAAGTTTTTTGACACTACATCGGCATAATATAGTATGCATTTCAGCTATTTGAGCTCGCTTATATTAAAAAGTGAAACAGTCTGATTATGGTTACATATCACGTGCGATCAAGCCTAACTAAGTTTAGTGTTCCGCAGTTCGAATCGCCCGGTGAGGCAACTGAAAGGTGCAGCAAAGTGAAAAAATTAAACAACAGCCTGAACATGAACATTAAAAAGCCGATTAAAAGATACAGTGTAAATTCAGCACAGCTATACCAACGCAGTACGCCCAGAAGGAGCTCAGTTGGCATAGAGGGTCGATGGGTCAAGCCTCTGCAACGGTGAGCTAATTTTGACAGAATACGTGGGTACAAAACTAGACTCTGCAGATGACCGACCGGTTCTACAATGAGCCGGACTTTAATTATGCTATCGAGCTCCAACATTAACCTTAAACTGCACATCAAATATCGTCGTGAGCTATCTTCGTTCCAAGGGAGAGCTCTTTGGGCTTATCTGATCTTGGAGCTACAACTCTGCCAGGTCGTGCACTTCAAAGACAGTATATTTTCACGCATCCCAGAATTAATCCGTTTTTTTTAATGCAAACTAAAAATACCCAAGGGTTTCCCTGGCCTACTGCTGCTTTGCAATTCATTCGAAGGAACAGCAAAAGAGAAGCAGCCAAAGGGAAGGGAAACTGTGCAAAGTAATGGTAAAGGAAGTCTTAAGACGCCGCAGTCCCAAACTATGCGCTTTTTACATCCATCCTTTTACCTTCGCCTTCTCCTTGTGCGAGCATGTCCTGTTGATTCTTTATAACCTACCACCGGGCCTTTCCTGGCCTTCGAAGGTCGTTTCTTGGCCTGTTTTTTTTTTTTTGTGTATGAAATTCCCAGAATTTGTGGTGTTTGCTTACAATAAGTATATGAAAATTGAATCGGTTTGCTTTGGATTCAAAGCCACTTGCTTTTCGAGTTGCAAAATTTACCTGCGCTAATCAGCGAACACCTTTGCCGCCACATTTTCGGACGCAAGCAACTCTAGTTCCTGTTACGAGTGGCGTAACCTTAGGCCATTGAGGCACCAGTATTCTATGAAATCTTAAATTGCTATGTGAACGAACCCTTTTGCGGCGGCCAATGAGCGAATATTAAGCTTAATGGACCCTTCGCGAGGTCGCCCTACCTGATCGACTGCAATTGACGGCGTTAAATTTTACACAATTCACCGCGGGATCCGCGTGGGCACGGCTACCGTTTTATTTTGAACAGTAAAAGAACTTTCACTGAACAGAGTTGTAATTTGTATATTTTCAGAAACCAAAAAAATGGAAACCATGGAAAAAGGATAAACAGTGTCCCTGCTGTCGGATTGGTAAGTAATTACATGTGTTGTTTTCGATAGAAACAAAATTCATAAGAACTTTCTAATATTGGTTGGTTACCGGAAAATAACGAAACATCATGAGTCATGCAGGGGGAATAGGACAAATATTGACGTTACGGGTGCGTGTTTTTTCTAACCCATTGCGTGTATCTATGCTTATATGCACAAGAGCTACAGACAGAAGGACTTGACATTGAAAGTAACGCATATCAAAGCCAGCTGTCACTTTTCCTGTTCGATACCATAAGCTAAGAATTTAAATGTATTTATTTCGGTCGAGCGGTTGCGGCAGCTGCGCTTTTTGTACAAATTATTTCTTTTGAACAAGAACCAAAAAAAGACTGAGGTTATGAACATGCTTTTGTGATGAAGGCTAAGAGCACCCTCGCCGGGACTGGAAGACATATGATGCACTCCAAATGTTTTTAGGAGTGCAAGTGCCTTAACTAAAAGTCAGTTTTCCTCGCCCTTTGTAATAAAGAATGGCCAGAGCTGTAAAGCTCTTCCCATAAAACGTACGTAGTTTTTATAGATCTACATTGGCTGAAACTCAGTCAATGGCGGCGGGCGTAAAACTTGAACCCTTAAAAGTTTCATAGCCGAAGCTCAGATAATTAAACTGAAATTTATTACGGGTTTAATAAAGCTCGAAAACGAAACAGCAAAAGCAGTCCCTAAGGGAAGACAAAACTTTCTCTGAAGTGCATTTGAGAGGCACTCTAAAGGCGCCCTCATGCAGAATACCATTAGCAAGGTTGCAGACTTCAATATACTGATTTCTATGATTTTATATAAGACATTTTCAAATGACGGAGATCCCATTACAACTTATCAATGACGACACCGCAGACATACCATCGTTCAAAAAAAAGGTACTTTCTTACTACTTCCCCTAATGCCCACTCTGCTCTTTTGAAGCCTTAAACGCAACCGCATCTAAAATCAGTTGGGTGTCACGGTTGACTGGGCGCTACTGAAGCCCGTCAAAAGCCGTGGATGACCCGAAATGTGATCTCTGCAAGGCGTGGGCATTTCCAGGCGCTGTGACAGACTCTCTAAGTTTATTTTGTGGCTCCTTCAAAGCGATAATGGAAGCAAAAGAACAAGAACTCATTAAATACAGTGGACATTAAATGGTTGATGTAGAGAATCACATGTTTCCGGCTGCTTTTGTTTTTGCCGAAATGTTTTAGTTACCTTTATATCCTGTCACTAATTATTTCTGTATGCAAATTTTTTCGAAATGTTTTTTTAAATCACTTCAGGACGGGGCTTGTCGTCGTGTATCCCCATTATGGGCTTATCCGAGCCGTTTCCTTGCCTTATGTACATTGCGCTACATATCTAAACATCCCTTTTCGCGGAAGGGAGACACTCTTTTGGATAATCTACCAGATAAATCGCAAGGCAGATCGGAGTTGAAGTAACCTTGAAAAGAAACAACACAATTAATCAAAAAATCGGGCGGCGCAATTTAAATGAGTCCTTGCTGATGGCCTAATCCTACCATCATATTTCATCATTTTAATTGCTTACGAGCCTAGTTAATTAAGTTTACCATTCTATACCACTGTTCTATGCCTTCAGTTTCGTATATTGATCTCGTGGCAAAATCTAATCAGGCAACACAAAATATTCAAGTTGCAGATTGACATTGTCCAAGACATTGGGCGGTGGTCAGTTCGCAGACAATAGGTTCATGCAGCACGGCCACATGCAACAAAGACGGACTCAGATGCGCCAAGTGGCAGCGGCTCGTGCTCTGCGCTAATCCAATCAGACCACTTCAATTCAGGCCCCCTAACAATGAAGCTCGTAGATATAGTCGATCTCAACGCCTTTATGTCCCTAAATGCGATATCCCCAATTACAATAGGCCGGCCGGCACTCACGACCAGACGACGACGACACTAGCACTCGTCAGTACTGGCACTTCGCAGTGCGAACTTCGCACTGCCTAGTCTCGCTGCCGGCAGTTGCGGTCAATCAGTTATTAGTTATTGCTTCACGCGGTAACACCCGCTAGTGCTGCCTGCGGAAGGCCCGCAGTTGGCCGACCCTGATCAGGCCGCATAACCAAATAAAAAGCGCTATGAAGAAGCTGATAATACCCACGCTCATGGACACCTATGGTCTGATTAAGTTCTGGGATTTCGACACGGGTGCCCCTGGAAGTGGGTCGCAGCAATCCGCCAGGGTAACGGTGGACTTCACCGTGCCGGCCGACGATATCATGCCCGGCGAGCGTCGCTACAGATGGAAACCTTACCTTTTCCAGGTCGGCCTTGCGATGCATGCATTATATTATAATCGATTGGTGGGGTGATACAGTGACTTATCAGTCCACCACTCTCACACTATTAACTATTCGGCCATGCACCGCTCTCGTCCGATCCCGACCTCTGATACTGACTGAGTACACACATTTGCTGTTCATATCAATTTGATTGTCAAACGGAAAGTAAAACTCGATAAAATTGGAAACATCCATACAACAGTTATGCAGCGGCCCCTAAAAATTGCACATTCATGTGTGTGTGTCCGTGTATGTCAGTGAGATTTTTGGACAATTGGTCCCGCCACCTTCCGTTATGTAAACGCTTGCCCCTAAGCCACCTTCCAAATTCGGTTAGAGCGTAATAAAGCATAACTTGACACAGCCACAGACATGGTCGTGAAATCGCCCTATCCAGATACAATCGCGTTTTGATTCCATTTAAATTCCTGTGAAAAATGCTATACAAAGAACGTGCAGACACAGACACTGCGACTGTAGTTGTGCCATCGTTGTCATAATCCGGACCCCAGCCAACAAGCGGACAAAAACAAAGCTGCGAAATGATAAGATATTTGTGGTTTTGAGTATCGAGCCGCGTAGCGCTGAAGTCAAAGCACTACGTAAGCCTTAGTATAGTATTATGGCCGGGGGCGTTTGCCAATCAACATCGAGATATGTAATACAAACAGCTCAGTAATGCAACTTGCTTTTCTTCTTTCCCGTGTTTGCAGTCTCAGCAGATGAAGGCTGTATCCAGTCCCACGTTATCAGAGCCCTTCATAGAGCTGCCGCAACAAAAGCCAGTAGAGAACACGGATGTGGCAGTAGCGGGCAGTAGCGGCGGAAATGGCGGCGGCGGCCTGGGCGTTTTGCAGAAATTCAAGCGCACTTTGAACAACTTTAATAAGAACCAAATGCACATTATTTCGCTACCGCCGTCGCCAACAGTCAGCAATCCGCCAAAGACGTCGCCTACAACACCGTCAGTGTCCATCACAGCTCCAGCACCGACGACGACAGTCAGCGAGCCTGGCGCAGAGGGTGGTGATGCAACCTCAGGCAAATACCGATTTGGACCTCTAATTTGGCGCACGTCTAAGGAGCGGCGAAAGGCAAAGTACAACCGACGTGACAAGTGCAACTCCGGCGATTCGGGAATCCAGATTGAGCTGGAGCAGGATGAGCAATACTCTCGTGCGCTAGCGACCAATAGCCTGGGGGGAGCGGCTGCTTCGCCAAGTGCAGCCGACTTAAAAGTGCGTTCAATTCGTCGTACCAATTCGGCAAAGGTGAGCAGCATTCTCGGACCCTTTGCTGTAAGGGCCAAAAACGCCAGACATCTAAACATGGGGGATTCTGGAAAAGGGGAACGTGAAGCGCCCGAGTCTCTGCCCACAAGATCGCTAAGCCAACCTAATGGCCTGGAGTCCTACGGCATGGTGCACCCGGATCAAGACGACAGCGACAGTGATAGTGTCGCGTCGAACGAAGAAGGTAAGTTTAAGGCTGAGAGCACTCTCAATTAAATTTAATTGGCCAATCTGACAGCGTTTACTAATGTTTTGTCCCTTTGGTCCCAGCTATCAGCTACTACCCAACCATCTACGCCGAAGTGCTCTACAACTTTACGGCTGGCGGACCACAAGAGCTTGGCCTGGAGCGGGGAATGCTCATTGAAATATTGCGCAAGGAGGTTGGACCTTGGTGGTTTGGCCGCATTAAGAAGGAGGACACCAATCTCGTGGAGGAAATTCTGGATCCTGAGCTGGGCTGGTTCCCTAAGGAGTTTGTGCGCATTATTCACTGTCCTGAAACGGACATCTTCTTTAACGCGCACAGGGCTGCCGCTGCTAAGGCTGAGGAGGGCATAGCTCGTGAGGATGAAGGGTCCATTCCTGTTCCAGTTGCGACGTTTGCCGAAGACGGAGACGTAACCGTGACTACGGACCAAAGCAACGTCACCCTTATTGTCATCGAATCGCCACCAAACCCGCTGAGTGCCCAGCTAAACCACAACACAATCCTGCGCCGAAGTGCTGTGCGTGAACTACTTGACACGGAGATCAATTATGTCAAACTGCTGGCATCCATTTGCGATGGGTAAGAGAACAAGTCGTTGGCAAACGACAGCAGTTTTAAAATTCTGCATTCTGATTTGATTTAGGTATCTCCCTGCCATGAGCAAGCGCATCGATATATTCTCGCCAAACAGCATTCGCCTCATCTTTTCCAACATTACGGCTATTTATAAGTTCCAGAGAAAGTTTCTCGAGGCTCTGCGACGTGGAATCGAACAAAACCAGATTGCAAAAGTTTTTCTTAAAATGGTAATGAGAAATTGATTTTAATTAACATTAAAATTTAAAATTTAAATCGTTTCTTAAGCACAAAGGATTTCTATGCTACTCCAGCTACTGCAACGCTTATCCCCGAGCCCTAATAGAACTTGAGACTTACGATCGCGTAAAGGACGCCCGCACTATCTTAGAAAAGTGGGTTATTTTAAAAGCTTGACCTAGAACCGTGTACTGATTACAAATACTTACAGCTGCCGCGAGTCAGAAAACCTGGCAGAACTTCCGCTCTCCGCCCACCTGCTGGCACCGGTGCAACGCATATGCCGCTATCCCCTCCATCTCAACGAGATTATTAAGTCGGCATTGGAAAACGCGGTCAAGGTTGCGGACGAAATAGATGGTGGAAAGCCAAGTGCCGCCGCCGACTATGAGCAACTTGACGTCAGTGAACTGGACATACCCGACTCCCAAGATACTGTCAATTTGGCGCTGGAGGCCATGCGTGGCATCACAGAGGCGGTTAATGAGGGAAAACGGCACAGCGAGACGATTGCAAGGCACCAGGCCAGCTTTCAGAACTTTAAAGGGCCGCCGCTGCACTTGCACAGTGCTCGTTTCTTCCTGCAGGTCGATGCGACCCGCCAGAAACAAAATCTGTGGAACAGCAGCTACACTATGTTTCTATTCGATAACCAGCTGGTCTACTGCAAACGTGATATTATCAAGCGTAGTCATTTCATCTACAAAGGACGCATTTTTTTGGACCGCTGTCGCGTTGTGAACGTGAGGGACGGAAAGATGTTTGGGCACACCATCAAGAACTCACTACGCATCTACTGCGAGTCGCGCGACAAATGGTACGACTTCAGTTTCCGGTCGGCGAACCGAAAGCACCGCTTCCTAAACACCCTCGCCCTGGAACGTCAGTTTGGAGGCAAAGCTTTATATGTATCGGAAATGACTGGCTTCGAGTACAATTACGAGGAACGGCCGGGCGACTGCTCCGACCAATCGGACTACGAGGCACAAGACTTGGAATTAGCCGCTACGGGAGCCACTTCTGCTAGTGGTGAGGGCTCGGTGCCGGAGTCACCAGCCAAATCCGCTTCTCGCCTTTGTGAGACGTTGCCCAAAAAATCGCAGTCCAGGGATGGCATATCCAGCGCAGACACAGCAAACACTCAAATATTGCCCACCACATCTACAGGTTCGCTGGGAAGGCGCCATTTCGGCAACTGGTTCCGTAAGCCAAAGAGCGCCAACTGCACACCGAGTCAGTCGCCGACGCACAAGCCGGGATTTGACGCGGACGCGACGCTGACGGAAGCCCGGGTAGCTGCAATGGAACTGGCCGAAGCCGCGGCTGCGCTAGTGCCGATGGACAGTTCGTCCGCGTAAACTCTCGACCCAGTTTAGATAAGAATTGCAAAAACCCACAGCATACAACATACAAGATACAAGCTGATGTACTCGTACATATAGTATAAAATATTTGTTACAATAATATTAAATTCCCTTTTATCATAGTAACAGGTAATTGAATGCGTGTTACATTCTGATTGAGTTTATGTTAGTGTTACTTTTTATTTAATTGAAAATTATGTTTGTTTTTGTTTAAACCGTTTGTCGTTTAAATCCCCAATGTCTGTCACAGGTTTGTGGACGAGCAAATAGTAATGAGGAATTAAGAATTGTATTAAAAAAAAAACAAGAATAATTGCACATTTCTGTAATTTCAATGCAGTTTTATGTAAGAATGTCGCCGACTGCTAGTCTAAAAACCCTATTACCTGTCCATACTTGTAATTCTAGGTTACGTGATAATAAACATCAGCGAATTATTTCAAGAATTCTGTTTGTGTACACCAATTCGCTTCGAGACCTCCAAATCCCCTCAAGCTGAATAGAAAACTACCCACAGAATTAATATTGAGATACGTTAAGGAACGTTAACGACATTTGTTACTGTTTTGTTAGGCCAATCTAAAATGACATATATTCAAAGTTAAAGATGCAAAACTTACCTACAACTGAACGAAACATATTAATAAAAGTAGTAAAGTAACGATAAAGGATCAAATATTATTGGATATGTACAATCGTTGGCATTATGATAAGGAACAATATTTTGTACATATAGAAAATTGGTTGATTGTCAATTTGAAATCTTAAATAATAGCAAATGTTAACAGTTTCATACACACAACAAGCAAAATTAACAACAATTTATCGAATTTAATTTTTTCTAAAGACGAACTCGAATGTATCCCATTAGTATTTATATAACTGCCCACACAGTTGGCGAGAATTAGTTGATCATTTTAATGGCAGTATAAGTAAATTAAGAGATATAAATTCATAAAGCAATTTACTATTTAATAGACTTTGCAAACAAAAACTTATTGGTTTTTGCAAAATATTAAGATTTTCTCTGAAAAAGTATACGCTGCACTATTTTACGACACATGCCCTGAAATAAAATATATCTGAATGCAATCAGAGGGTAAAAATTAAGTTATGAACAAAGAAAATGCAAAGTGCGTCAATAATAATATAGATCGAATTAGTTGATTTATCTTACTGTGAGTCTTGGGATAACAGAATATGTTATGGAATTATTTACATTCTTTTGCGCACTCCACGATCGCGCCAATTAGTTATATTTTATTTAAACAAACATGCATAAACAAAAACGTTTCGCTAAAATCAATTTTACAAAAATGGCAAGCGTTGTGCGACTGAGCAAATAATATTAGGCATACACGTTTTAAGCAAATCGAAAACGATCAACCGTTCGTAGCCTAACCGGAAAGAGAAAACACAAGCGTATACACTTAGCAATCACAAATATGCTCCATATGCCAAATAAATATATATTTATTCAAATAAAAAATGTACATTTAATTTCCTTGACCCTTTCAATTAAATAACAATAACTTTATAGATAACTATTCGGACGTTTTAAACTGATTAACGGGCGAAATAAATACCAGATGCGTTTCGTAGCTAAGTTTCAAACCAAATGGCTAATGCACTTCTTCGTATTTTTTGTGTGTGTTTCAAGTATGCCATGCGATATTTGAACATAAAGCAGCGAACGGTCACACCCCAATGGTATTTCTTAAAACGTAAACATTAAATTTATTGCGAATCCTGGCTAATGCTTACTTAACTAATTGCAGTTATGCCAACTAAAGTCCTCCATTTGGTGCTGAAAGTGTTCGCATGCTAAGATGCACAGTCACAGCGGCACCAGCAAAGTTGTGGCCACTCTGCGCGCGGACGGAAATATTGTGTATCCCATGGAGCACTCCAACCTGATGCACTACGAGATTGTGAGTTTTAAAGCAGCGCTGCTCCTGAGCTTGAGTTAATCCAGTGCGGGTGACTCTCTTTTAGCGCACCGAAGGAGAAGCCCAGCACAAGAAGGGCAACCTGCTAGGACCCGCCACATGCGTGGACCTGGGCAAACAGCTGCTTCAGTGCGCGAGGGACAGCGATGTGGCTGGCGTCAAGACGGCGTTGGCCCATGGAGCGCCCTTCGCGTCCGACTGGCTTGGTATGTCGGCGCTGCACTTCGCTGCCATGAACAACCAGCTAGAGATCTGCGAGATCCTCCTGCAGGGAGGCATTAACATGGACGCCAAGACCAAGGTCGACCGGACGCCGCTCCACCTGGCCTGCTACTACGGGCACGAGCGGGTGGTCAGTTTGCTGCTGGCGCTTAAGTGCAGCGTTAACTCCCGCGACATGGTAAGAACATATCCAAACGGCACAGTTAATGGGTGCTCAAAAATCGTCTATATATTCGTCTTTCAGCTACGCATGACTCCACTCCACTGGGCCGTTGAGAAGAGGCACAAGGGCATTGTACGACTGCTGCTCAAGTGTCAAGCAGATGTCGCCTTGGTCTCCAAGTTCGGCAAGACGCCGATCGGACTGGCTGTGTACACGGAACAGGCAGATGTGCTGGCGGAGTTAGAGGCAGCACGGCAGGCACAGGCCAGTAAGAAGTTCAACGAGGAAACCGAGGTAAGTGCGCAAGTAGGATTCCGCAGTAGTCGGATAACTGTTAGTTAATCTTATGTTTTGCTTATGCTTATGTCATGTCTACTCATATTCTAATTAATGTACGATTTCTTGCTGCCTTTGGCTGCGCTTACCGAACTCCAGCGAAAAACGCATAAGAACAGAGTATGTACCTCAGACATTCCATATTTGGTTGCTACAAAAATCCCAAAGTCCCAATAGGCATCTAACATACCCTACTTTGGACTGTAGAACTCACCCACCAGTGGACAATTGTATGAAAGGATGCTTATACTTTACTTCTCAATCAATTCGCAGAAAGAAACCAGTGAGGCTGTTAACTCAATAATGGACGAAGCGGAAAACACAAAAAGCCTTGACGACCGGGAAATGTCGGTGGAAGAACGAATGGATGTTTTGGAAAACCTGCGAGGGCGTGAGTTTAATAATTCGAAGTCTTCAAAAGATTGAAATCCTATTATGTTACCTCCAGATACGAACGTTCTGGGAAACTCTGCTCTAAACATGCTGAAGACTCACGGAATTGCAGACATGATGCAGGAAAACGATGACGAGGCTTCGAAAGAAATGCTGAACACGGCGCTGCAGAATGGCCGCCAACTAGTTCTTTCCGAAGGTGGACGTATGTTGCTGCACGAAACGAAAGCAGGCCTTGGCGCCAAGCAGTCCGTAAACGGCAGTGCTAGGAACCCGGTCGTCGCTCTCCGCCCGAATGTCAGCAACTCGCCCCCTCAGAAGATTCGCATGAATGTAATTAAGCAAAAAGAACTTACGTCGCCGGCAGGGGTTACCAAGAACAAGGTATTATTTTTTTTTTCTATCTTTAGCACTTTTCCATAAGACAATCTTTTTTTGAGCAGAATATACGCATAATCTCGTTGACTGATTTCAAAAAGCTCTGCGGATCGGATAGTCAGCCAAAGTCCCTGCAGAAGATACCTGCATCATTGGCCAGGTATGTTGATTCTATAATTTTAATTCATTTTTTACAAATCTTGCACCTTCTGACAGCTCTGGAATGGTTCGTCAACTTCCCGATGGCACCAAACTAGTCAACATGCGGCAGTTGCAGGCTCGACAGGTTTGTGGTGGCTGCCTACTCATCTACTTCTAAGATTAGTTCACCTTAATGACCTCCTAGCTTAGGCCGCCCAGAAACGCAAGAAACTCAAAAACAGTTGGCGTTTTCTTTCCTTTTAGTTAAAGCTACCATCCCTGCAGAGACCCCTGGAGCCCACCACCATATTAGATGACTCACCGGGCCTCAACGAAGCCGTGGTTCCACCTACACTGCCTGCAAACCATCCCGCATCTGCCAGTTCTCTCAGGGGACAGGTGGGGACCGTGCAGACGATACAGCTCCGGCCCTCACTGACGGCAGGATCTGGACTGAGTCCAACGAACAACGGGGTGGTCCCCAACAAACCTTTTGTGAGTGCGACAAAGCTTCCCTCGGCAAAGACTCCTAGCGTGATGCCACTGCTGACATCTTCAGAAATTTGTCGTCAGCTACATGAGCTGCGACGGCAAAACGAAGAACTGCGCCGGCGCGCAGACTGCTTTCAGCGGGAAAAGGAGGAGATGCTAAGGCGCATCGACCGCCTGGAGCAGATGGTGCTGGTGCGAGAGTCGGAGGCGGATCTGGATTTTGTGGACGACGTTTAGCTAGAGCTAAGATAGGTTTATTGTAAATACCTTAAGGTAAGCGTTAAGAAGAGTTTCATATACCGTTAAGCGCATTGTTAATCGCCCATTAAGCGTACGATTTCATACCATTTTATATCAGAACCGTATTAACTTAAATGTTAAAAATAACTGCAAAAAAGTTAAAATGTTGGCTACGGACGTGGTCAGCTAATTATCTACCTTAAAGTGCATTTTTAGTCGATCATTAAGAAACGATTTTGCATCATTTTAATAAAACTTTTTTAAAAATGTAATAGTTAATTGCCCTTGCATTGTTGTGCTAACTCAGCATTTATCAGCTGTATTTTTTTGGGCGCAAAAATTTAAGCTGTATTCAGCAATTTGAATTTGAGATCTGGCAACTCTGCCAGCAACAATCGATAGTTTTATTACTATTGTTGTGTACTATCATAAACACATTATATTCGTTAATCGCTCTTTAGGATGATATTTTAAGATAGTTTTATATTATACCCGTATTAAACAAATGTTTCATATTTTAAGTTTATCATTGGGAATTTTTTTTTATTTAAAAAGAAAGCAGTATTGGATATAAGTGGCGCGGAATATCCATTAATCTCAATTTAGCAGGGCACAGTTGTTTTAGTATTTTTTTTTGAGATTTTTTTTTGTTTGATGCCGAGGTTGCACTGCACACGTGTTCCGTCAAAACAACATTTATAAAAATGGTAAGAAATTTACATTTATATTGAATAATTAATAACATTTATACAAATTGGCAGCGCAAAAAGCAAGCCGATGAAATACCAGGGTTCCCGTCGGTGGACAATGATGCCGGCACCGTCGGACAAGGCGACGACATCCACAAAAGTAAGCCCAAGTCCAAAAAGAGCGGAGGCTTCCAGTCAATGGGTCTGGGGTTCGATTTGATAAAAGGGATCACCAAGCGCGGTTACAAGGTACCGACTCCCATTCAGCGGAAGACTATTCCCTTGATCCTGGAGGGGCGCGATGTGGTAGCCATGGCCAAGACTGGCTCTGGCAAGACGGCTTGCTTCTTGATTCCGCTATTTGAAAAGCTGCAGCGGCGGGAGCCCACTAAAGGCGCCCGTGCCCTGATCTTGTCGCCCACGCGTGAGCTGGCGGTACAGACGTACAAGTTCGTTAAGGAGCTGGGACGCTTTATGGAGCTTAAGACGATTTTGGTGTTAGGTGGTGACTCCATGGACTCGCAGTTCTCGGCTATACACACATGCCCCGACGTCATTGTAGCCACGCCTGGTCGTTTCCTACATTTGTGCGTAGAAATGGACTTGAAGCTGAATTCGATAGGTAATATGACCATTCAAGGACATTAACGCAAGGACTAATGCTGTCGATTTTACAGAATATGTCGTGTTTGATGAAGCTGATCGACTGTTCGAGATGGGCTTTGGTGAGCAGTTAAACGAAACGCTGCACAGATTGCCGGCCTCCCGGCAGATGGTCATGTTTTCGGCCACGCTGCCCAAGCTGTTGGTAGACTTCGCGCGCGCAGGACTTAACGACCCTGTTCTTATTCGGTTGGACGTTGAGTCCAAGCTCCCAGATGCACTGGCTCTAAAGTTTCTCTATTGCCGGCCGGACGACCGCTACACAGCTCTCGTCGTTCTCTTGAAATACGTTATCCCAATGGTATCGCAGACCGTGGTGTTTGCCGGAACGCAGCATCATGTGGAGCTTATTTCTTACATCCTCACTGAGGCTGGAATTTCTAATACCTCGGTCTACTCTAGTTTAGACCCCGCAGCTCGCAAAATTAACACAGCCAAGTTTGTAAACAAGAAGGTTTCTGTGCTAATTGTAACGGACGTGGCGGCACGCGGAATCGACATACCCAGCTTAGACTTTGTGGTGAACCTACACTTTCCAGGTAAACCAAAATTGTTTGTGCACCGGGTTGGACGTTGTGCTCGAGCTGGTCGCACAGGTACTGCATACTCGATTTTTTCCACCGACGACACGGCCCATCTATTGGATCTTCACTTGTTCTTGAACAGGCCCTTTAATATCAACGACAGTTCGGCAATGGGAACCATTCCGCAAGATTTGCTGGAAGAAGAGCACCTAACAGTGACCGATATCAAGAAGAGCCACCACATTGTAAGTATAATCTTTAATTTCCTGTCTACTTTTGTTGCTGTCTACAATTTAATTATTGCAGGCCGGAGTACTGCGCACCAGCGAAAACGCTTACAAGAAATACTTGAGTTCCAGACCAGTGGCTTCAACAGATGCCAATGCGCGCGTAAAGAAAATCAAGTTCTACGCGCTAAAGCCTTTGGAGGATTTCTTCACAGCTGCGCCCGTTCTCGCCCAGGCTGCTGAAGTTAATGGCCAGTCAGCCGAGTCGCAGTCAAAGGTGGCTGCCGCAGAACGCAAGTTGCAGGAGGAGAAGCACGAAATACTGGTTAAAATGCGCAGTTATCGATCAGGTGGTGTAAGTTGACCAGATACATTTTAGACAACGAGAAATTTTTGTAATCTTTTTTGGACATTTCAGACCGTTTTTGAACTTAACACCACGCAAAAGTCTAAGCAATTTGTCGTAATGAAAGAAAAACGTTCCCAGCACGCGGATGTGATTCAAAAGTTTAGGCAACAGCGCGCAGACGAGGACATCGACGAGGCGAGAAAAGAGGCCGAGACGCAAAGAACAAGTTCAGCCAGAATGCTAACCGCCGACGAGGAAGCCATCAGCAGTACATTTAACAAAGTCGTTGCACCCAAAAGATTCCAAAACATGGACGCTTTGTACAAGGACAAGCCAAAGAAAAAGAAGCGCAAGATAAACAGCAAGGACGACGAGCACTATGTTCCTTACCAGTCGGCAGACAAGCACACGGAGGATGGCCTGGCCATCAACACGTTTGAGCGCCAGGCCCAGAATGCTGAGTTTTCTGTGTCGGACTGCAACTCATCCCAGGAGGTTAGGCATAAGCCTGGACTCAAGAAGTGGGACCGCATTAAGAAAAAAATGGTCTCAGTTCAGGATCCTCGTGCCAACAAAATTCGAACCGAGTCCGGTGCATGGATTCCAGCTTCCTTTAAAACGGGTCGCTACACCGAATGGAAGGAGAAGTCGAAGATCGAGGACCAGCTGCAGCGTGAAAACGCAGAAAACGATGTCGAAAACGCTAAGCCTCTGAGCCATGCCCAGCGATATCCAGTCAGCCGACATGCTCGGCACAACGTGAAGCTTGAACTGAAAAAGCGTCTCAGCGGCAACGACAAGGAGATGCGACGCCCCGAACAGATTGTCAAGTCACGCATGCGACTGGAGTTCATTAAGAAGCGCAACGAGGACAATGCGGAGCGAAAGAATGAGAACCGCAAGCGTAGCATGCGAAAAGGGCAGCGTCCGAAAGCCCAATCAACTAATGGTTCCAGGAAAAGAAAGTAGGAGTTTCAACAAAGGTAAGTGATTCTAATAGGTAGAATCCTAGTCGATTCTAATAGGTAGTGCCATAAATAGGTAAGCGGTTAAATAAAATGGGCGAAAAGTAAGGAAACAACGCAGAAACTGCTAGGCACGACGAACTTTACTAATACCATGGCACTCAAGGGCAAGACTGTTACGTGCCAAGCCAAAAAAGTCATGTTTATCGGAGTAGGTAGAGCTAGAGGTAGAGAGTGGCTATAAACTGTGTAAACAAATTGTACAGATAGTTTTAGACTGGAGTGATTTTTTAGTCCGAATGCCGATCCGATCCCTTGTCTGTCATTTGAAGGCATTAGCCTGTTTTTTCCCCTTCCTTTTAGTTTCGATCGGTTGATTGCCGATTTGAAAGACTAAGTCATAGTCTTGGTGGGTTTGTCGATTTTGGTTCTTTAAACGCAGGATATGAGTGTTTTAAAGCCCTAAAGCAATCTCGTGTCCTCCCTTGACAATTTATCAGAACGTCAGAAAAAATGTTTAAGGTCGAGTACCCAGGGTAAACTCAAGTGAAATTGAATAGCCTTAATCATCCCCCATTGCCATCTGCCAAATCATTTTTTAGAACATGACCCAAATTCGACTTGACACAGTAAGTCTGACCATGTGCGTGCCGCGGTATGTTTCACGGGGTGTGTTTACCACGTGCAGGCTTTTCGACGAAGGTACGGCCGTGCTCTGCTTCGGGCGCGCCCACGTCCGATGACACGCACATCCTGTGCGTGCTCTTACCAAACACTGCACCCCAGGAACCGACCCTCGTTCAGTTGCGTGCGCACACCAACTGCCTTTGTTAATCCATCTATTTCAAAGTTATAAAAGATCTTCAAACTGTTGTGTGTGGCTCAGCACCATCGTGGCGGCAACGCACTATTGCTGTTGGCCGCAAATAGGCACGTAATTGGATGTTATTAGAATTTAATGTCATACAGATCTACTGAAATACTCCTGCTTATAATCACTCAGGCAGTGACTTATGCCGACTTAGGGTTTGCCGTACACAAAATCCACGTTTGTATATTTTGTTTATGCTGTCGAAACTAATTTTTTTCTTTCTCATCTACAGAGGTAGTTGGCTGTTCCGCCCCATGATGCGAGATTGCAGACTAATCACCTCCCCGAATGAGACACTCAATATGTTTGTTCAGCAGTAGCTGCTGCATCGCACCCGTGGCGTTCGACAGTCCCCCACTGGTCTTTGGATTTGAAAAGTGTTTTTATAAAAATACACGACGATATGTGTGAAGTGCGACGTCTTTTAAATAAGGCTTGGGGTGGCGATATTAAAGTACCGTCGAGTTTGGGAAAGACACCATAAGTGGAGAAGGTATGTCATAAACAAGTTTTAATGCCAAATTGGACAAAGTTAAATTGGAACGGAGCTGGGAAGCCTCCCTCCTCACGATAAGATTGAGTGTTCCAAAAATACTTTGTCAGCGCATATGGTCTCCATCTATGACCGTGGGATTCCCCCTGTACAAGTTTTGATTCTGGCGATGATCTGCAGTGCATTCTGCCGCTGTCTTTTTAGTTGCTGAGCGAACCGAATGTGGTGCATGTCACATGTGCGTGGGAAGGAACTCCCATACGCTTAACTACTTCTGCCTCTTCATTTTCGCAGTTTGAAGGGTGTCCAAAATAGACTCAGGCTCCGTTCCCACACATGTGTCCCGAGATGTTTCCAACTTTTTTTTAGGCACCATATCCCGGGTCGACCGCAAAATCTGCTTCCTGGAGTGCGCTATAACAACGCAGTTACTGAACTGTACCCAAGTCGGAATTGGAAAATCAACTCTGCGTGAGAGACTCGGCAGACGTTTTTTGAATCGTTTCAAATGCGATTCGCTGACTCAAAGAGGAATTTCTTTACCGCTTTGCAGCCACTTGAAACGAGATGCTGGTGCCAGCATCCGACATCCAATCTTGACCTGTCATAGATGCGGGTTTATAAATTCATTGGTGCACATGTTTACAATTAAAATCATTTGTTCGCCGCGAAATCGATTGGAATGTGTGAAATACTTTCCGATCATCTCTGTTCATCTGAGTGCTCCATTGAAATTTTTACACGGCACATTGAGTTTTGATCCGCTTTAATATCGAGCGATTAATGTGAATGTACGTATGTCTTAGTCGCAAAGGAAATTTCCAAGAAATAAATAATTAAAAATGATACTGATTGTGTTTAAGCTAGCTTTGGAATTTTCCCCCCACCTTGCTGTCATTCATTCTTGTGTTTATGTTTTTAAATTTGTGAGAAATATGAAAGCAGCATCCACAAATCACACATTGAAAATAGTAATACAATTTATTAAACAGTACGGTAAATTTCTACAAGAAAAATACTGGTCATACAAATAACCAGAGATAGATGGAGATCGCAATGGTAAGGACGTTAAATGCTAGTTTCCGCTTGGGGTTGAGGAGCACGCTCAGAACTCTGCGTCTACATGAAATACAAGTCAATCAAATAAATGCGGCGGACACTGGAGGAGAGTGGTCCAATTGCATCGGCATGCATCACAATTTACAAACTCGTAACTAGCAGCGACCAATTTAGAGATCGTTGAACTCACGCAGAGCCCGGGGTCTAATCGACGCCTCGAGATTTCAATCTTGGGGCTTGTGTGCTGCTGAAGAACTGGGTCTGCTGTCGTGTATGTTTGTGCTGTCTAATTCGGACCGCTCAGACAATTGCACAATTTACTGAAGAATGCGTCTTAGCGTCACTTAAAAACGCATTATTCAATTTATGACGTCCTCTGTCTGAAGTTGCTTACAATTGAAATTGGAAATGTAGATATTCGGCAGGCAGGCTTGTAAAACACTTCGCCACCCAGTCCCCCAATAATATATTAATGACATTTTATTTACACACCATTTATTTATTAATTTTTCAAATTTTTGTATATTTATATATATTCTACCTCACTAGTTATTACTAGCTACTTAACCAATAAATTAGTACTAAACTTAACAAATTTTAAATAAGGGACTGAAAAGGGGGTTGTCTTGATCACTAACAACAATATGAATTTATTAAAATCAAAAAGCAATTACAATTTTGATAATATTTTGATTCAGATCAAAAAGTATTTATTTATAATACCGGCAACAAATATAATTAACTAAATGAATACTAGTTATTTAAAAATAACAAACTGAAAAAAACGTTGGACAGTGTGAACACAGAGTCTCTCGATGCCGAACGCGTTAGGACGGAAACATCGAAGAAGCCGATGTTTTCTTGCTACTTTTAACTGTAAACTTTTCACTCCCAGTTTTTGCACTCCACTCAAGTTCTTGCTCATTTCACTCAAGTTCTTGAGCACTTCCCTCCATTTCTTGCACACTTTCTGTTAAACTTCTTAACATATGCCTTAATGCACTCAATATTTAACAGTTGGGTAAACGGGTGCTCCATATGACATTAAATTTAAAAGAAAGAGGCCCAATTTTGGTCACATTAATTCCATTCGAAAAAAGCCCGGCTGCGTTGGCCACACTATAGCATTCGAAAAAAAAATACGATTGCGTTGGACGTGCGGACGCCTGAACTTCGCGTAATTTGTTTGTGTAGTGGAATACAAAGAAAGCAGGAGAGGAAAACCCGAATTTTCCATTTTCGCGTTCTTGCCAGTGTCGCGAGGGTGCACAACAAGTCCGTAATCACCTCCAGTGAAGCAGGCCCTGTGTTCCTGTAGATTGTATGTGTATACACACTGCAAGGGCGCGTCCGCGTCTTTTTGTTCCTTTTCCTTCATGTGTTTGTGAGTCTGACGTCGTGTCTGTGTCTCGCCCCTCGGTCAAATAAAAGCGAGCGGAGAGCCCGTGCGCCAGTTAAAGTCGATGTACAGCATATTTATATTTAAGAGGCACCCGAGATCGGAGAGGAATCAAGCAGTATGCTACTAAAATATTGAAACAAGTGTCGTCGAATTGTGATTTCTCGGCGAGGGAATTTTCGCACGCACACTAAGCCAGATTTGCTCGCAACCACATACGCGCACGCACACAAGCGGAGAACCAAACGAGATTTTGCAAGTCGCGTCTGTGAGTAGTGGTGGCTATAGTTGTGTTGGTGCTTGTGCAACTACAAAATTCAATTGTTTATTGCTGGGCATAACTGGGACCCTGTACGCCGTGCGCCGCATCCCGCACCACCAAACAAAAATGCAAAGCAAACCGAGAGTGTGTAGACTCAGCAAGTGAGCAATAATAGGTAGCATTTCCACTTGCCACAGTGTCGGCCGCTGTTTTGTGATTTCCAACGCGCAGAGCAGTGAAAGTGGCAGACCCTACTTATCTTCGCTAATTGTCATCGAGACTTCGATACCCAGTACCCAGTGGATTACATCGGTCTTCCGCCTCGCCGACTGAGAAAATATATTGTGAGTATTTATCCTCAGAACTACAAACGCGCGTGATAAAGCATTTATCACCATTCAAATCTTTCCTTTGTGGCTAGTTTACTGTGCTCCCAGACACGGGTTTGCTTTCGCCCGCCTTGAGCACGCTTCCAATCCGACTTGGTGCGCACAGAAAAATGCGGACGCATTGCCAATAAAGTCGTGCCAGACATGGATGTCTGACATTTAGACGGGGCGTCCGACTGCCCACGGTTTAATTTTGTTCTTGGGGTATATCTCTAGACGCACTTCCGCGCATTTTACATTTTAAGACGAAAGTCTTTTCATCTCTGGCCTTTTTTACCAGTTCATTGACTCTGCAGCGCTCTTTTGAGCTGGTGATGTTTACACAAATCCCATCGATTAGCTCCTAGAGCAGCTAGATTGCGAAACTAAACTGGATTCAATCCAAGGCAGCTGGAGCCTCGAATATACTTGTGTCGTTGAACCCTCCGCAGAATAGCGGGCAAAACAAATGCCAGTAAGTGCCCACGCAGAGACCCAGTGCGAATGCCAAAGTGTAAACAAGCTCCGGAACAAACGTAAACAAAGAGTGTGCCAGACAGTGGAGCCCGTTGTTCTGCTCCTGTACCGCTCCCGTAAACCGCGCTTAACTTCGATTCGGGGCTCTCCGATGTGCGTTCGTTTTCGTTTTGACTCGGCATTGCGAAGGATTTCTCCAGGCACCAAAGATGACTTCTTGCCCAGACTGAAAGGCTTTCCATGGGAGCGGTTTTACGGAGCGCCTGTTGTAACCGGTAACCAGTCCAAGAGGACCGAGAAAAGCAGTCAGCCGGACAGGCAATTGTAATTACTCTTTCAAGTGTCGATAACTGTGACATAAGCTCTGCAACCGCCGCTATCAGTCTACCTGCCGCATGCCCACTGCAGGTTGCGACGGCAGACGCTTGCCAAATTGTTGAGGTAGTTATCCACGACCACAACAAGCATCCAAAACGGGAAATCGTTTCAGAGCAGAAGGCAACCAGTTTGGATAGGTTTCCGATCACAAATCGAGACAAACACTGTGCAGCTTCAGGTTCGTCAGCGCAAAGCCAAGCTGAAAACTAGTTGAGGCTGAAGCAAGGCATTTAATGACGCTATTTTTGTTTCTCTACTTGGTTACGTAGCTCTTTTGCTTATGTAGTGAGCGGAAATTAAAATTGATAAATAATTTATTAACAAACAGAAAATGACTTGCTGTGGAAAAACAGTCTCCGATAAGGCAGTCTTTTTACTATCTGCAGCGCTGTCGGTACATTCTCGTGGCATCAGATACTTATCTCAGCTTATCACTGGTGCAGTTTTTATATTAACATTTTTAACATTCTGCTTTGGTGCAGACAAAGGAAGTTCGCCACACTTGCAAAATCTCAGCTTAGCAGCTAGCTGATCATTGTTTTGGTTCGAAGGTGACGTAATTAATGCAAAATCAAAAGGTTTTGCATTCGAACGAGGTTCGGGTCAACCGGAAGTACTTCCTTGACTTTGTCTTCGGTTTGCTCCTCTTCCCCAAGAGAAACGCGAAACACTCCAAAGGCAGTGTAAAAAGTGAAAGTAATTGTTTTTGTTTGCATATCCTCATTCACAGCAGTCCACGCGACTGTGAGTTTTAAAGTCGAAAGACAATATTAATGTGCATCTGCTGCAACATGCTGTTTGACATGGGCCGCCAGATCTTAAGTAGGATTCTTGGTAGACCTCCCCAGCTAATTACTTGTATAGCCAGTCGCCGGCACTGGGTCAGTCAACCACTGGAAAAGGAAAGAGAAAAATGTGTGCTGAAAAATAAGAAAAAGTTGTTTGGCCAGTCGTAGATTCTGAAAGTTTCAGGTGAACGAACGAAACAACTTCCAGGTGCTCAGAAGCAAGGCGCAATAGCCCCACTCATAACTACTTGCGTTTTCAACGTCGCTGCGAAGGACGTTGGTCATAGATGGGCCGTCGCACTATAGCTCGTCCTTTCTGACCATGCTGACCACGGCGCAGCAATCGGCGACGCCTTTGCCTCCTTTGCCTGCGAGCCACACGGGCTAAGATGCGCTGCGGGACGAGAGAAAGATAAGCCTAATGAATGGTTTGGTTGAATGCCCTTACTTCTGGCTCGAACAACTTCTTCTTGGCATCGCTCATCGCGTTCCATTGGACTACGCCCACCTGGAGTAAGCTGGGCAGATCGTAGCTGCGAAAGACTTTTCGCTTCAAGTAGCGGAGGAAGTTGAGGTAGGGAAGAGGAGCGATCAGAGCGGGATGGTCTACAACTTCGGCGGCCCGGATCACTTTCGGCCCGGAGCGCACCATAGTGCGTGGACCAGCAACTTTTGGATTAACTGAAGGATCGGCTTCTTGACCCAGTCGCACAGTAATATTAAAACTAGAAAGCCCAGTTGCGCTGTCATGATCGATGTGGGGAACGCTGGTTGGTCGAGGGAGTTGAGTGGAAAACTCAAGGTTGCTTGGATTTGACAAAGCGAATTCATATTTCCTGATGCAGTGCCTCGTTAAAATAAGAGGGGACCCACAAACAGAAGTCGACCGAACTAAATTAACCGTCTCATCGGTAGCCCACATTGAAACACAAATGGCTGCGCCCATACATAGACACATTATCTACTCACGACGCCCACAAATTCATCAAGACTTTTATTTTTAAAGTCCGAGGCGCAACTGCTCCCATCTCCGCTGTTTCTGTGTCTCGCCCTCGCCACCACCGACTGAATGGGATCTGCTTTTGAGAACCTCTGATAAGGTACTTTGTGCATCCGTCCGATCAAAGTCCGTGCAGTGTGTGTGCACGCATTCGCCTCATATAAGTTGATATTTAGATGTTCAAACCCGTACAATTGTGGAAGTGTAGTCAGATGTGATAAATTTTAGGCTTAGAACTCTCCATCGTGAGCACTTCTGTTTCCAATTTGGAAGTTAAAGTTTTTTTCACTGACGCAATTAAGCGCAGGTTTTTGGTGCTTACGCACCTCTCCCAGTCAACGAGCAAGCGAATCGCTGGGTTGGAGATTATTTTAATTATATTATTATGGGAAATCACTTTCGCTGGATGCAGAACTTTCGTTGATCGTAAAAGCTTAAAGGGGTTATATCATCATTAATTACTTTCAATTTTCAACTAGTGAAATTTAAAAGAGAAATATCTACGCAAGGGATTGATGTGGAATCGAGTGAAACGATGCAACGGGCGATGTGAGCCCTGCTTTAATCCGCCCCCTAACCCACCCAGTCGTTGTGTAACCAAACTTTCCCCCATTCGAAGATGAGAAACTGCCATTAGGCTTTCCCTCTTGCACTTCTTCCGATTCTCTGCCTGCTGTTTAATGCAACGGAAAATTAATGTTGTGTGACAATGCCGCTCATAATGGATTCGTGTTGTCCCTGAACCCTCGCTGCAGCTGATATTGCTGCTGTCGGAGATTAGTAAGCTGAATTATAAACGATACAAGTTGGGGCTTAAATCTGTCGGTAGCACGGAACTGCCGCTTCGCTTCAGTTTTTTCGAGCGTTCGAGTTCGATCTTCAGCGATCTTTTTCGAGGGCCGTTGATCTGGCTAATAAGGTCCAGCCAAATCCATTTATTTTTGTCATTGTCGAGGGAGTAAAAGCATTTCCTCAAGCTCACCGTGATTTCTTGACTTGACCGGTCCGATTTGATTTCGATTTTTGTTCTACAGCGCCATTGATCGTATTTTATTTTTAAAAAGTTATTCAACTTGTGAGTGTACTGTCTTGCTAGTCCGATTGAGATGACCTTGATAGCAGCGCTAAAAAAAAGCTGGCACGTCGCTAATATCGCTCAGAGGGAGTCGTTTTGAGCAGCAGCAAAAGTATCTGCCTCTTACTGCGTATATATCTGCGTCTTACTGCGATGTATCTCGAAACAATTTGCGGTTTATTAACCGCACAGAAACGGAATGTGAAACTCTAGATTCGCTGTTGCGACCGAGCGTAAGATCCGTAACGGCTGAAGCTACCTCTGCTGCGGTTGGGTTCCCAGTGACGACTACTGCAGTTTCAGAGAAGTGGATCTCTGGAATAAGAAGGGAAAGAGGAAGCTCTCTATTAAAATAAATGCACAAATTCAAACCAGATTTTCTATGAACTTGAAACTTGTCCAACTTGCATACTAAGGCCAAACTGGCGGAACAACTTCAAGGCTTTCTTTCGCCAAAAACAGGGAGGGATTTGGAATGCTGCACCTAGTCCATCGAGCTCCAATTAATAAAAGGCTTCGTGGAGGATTTTGCGCTGTGCCAATTACAGAATTCTGTGCAGAGAACGGAGACAAAACGTGAAGCATGATATTGCAAAAATACCCGCTATAAATTCTTCTTCTCAGCTGAATAATGCTGAGAATGCGAACAACCAATTAAACGATCTGAGACTATGAAGCAAGTGCAGCAATTGAAATTTTACACTTTGCAGATAGTTAAGCGCACAACGGTTAGCACTGAAAGGTCTTTCGTTGCCCCTAAGTTCGTTGACAGCCCTCAGATATGAAGCCCCGTGCTCTTTGCGTTTGTCAACCAAACAAGGTGGAGATTGCAAAGCTGACAAAACGCTGGAGCCAGCACAGCTGCGTGCCGAGGAGCTGATTCGAGGTGCTTGCGCAAGCCACAGCTGCTGGGCTTTGATGTGCTGCAGCCAAAATCGGAGTCGTTGCCGGAATCGCTGGGAAACAGCTGGGGAAACCGAGCACAGTACTGCATATTTTTGTTGATAACCGTGTGTAGTTGAACGGCACGGCTAGGAAACAGTTATCTTCTTTGAGAGCTTTCATCTTGTGGCTCAAGCCACTGATGACGCTGCCACCTGATGCATTACTGTTCAGAGAAATGGGTCGAACTGTCTCTCGGCTCCATTGGCTTGTTTTCCCACAGGAATTTTATGTACTTTTGCTTGTGAAGTGGCCCAAAATAATGTTCTAGTCTAATACCTATTATGGTTTTACGGCGTGCTTACCAATCCGTCGACTTAATTGTCCAGTCACTGCACTGCATTTTCTTTGGTCATCAAAGGGAATCCTATGTAGAATTGAAACTCGAACTATTGCTTCAAATGTTGTCGTTGCCGCTGAATTGTGGAGGTTTGGTGGCAGAAAAACTCGTTTGCCCCATTCTTGTGTAGATATGCGAGCTCTGATTGATTGCCGACCACGGTTGACACACATAGGCGTGGCCAATGGAGAAACATAATTTTGGAATGGGACTTTAATCTATTAACAGAAACTATGACTTGGGCCAAAATTGGGACCTGTGGCTCTAGCTTTGATGATGTTAATGTCGAGCCAAATTAATGTCAAAAGGATATTTTAATGTCTCATAAATATAAAACCTCTAAAATCTATAAAACTTTACGTACATTTAAGCTCTTTTATTGTTTCTCCAAGTTAATTGATTATTAACTTGTAATAAAACTGTTTCTACAGCTTTCAGCTTCAAAAAAGCACATTCCGATACTGTTTTCTTTTGTGACTGACTTACGCTCGAGATAAAACTGCTCGTTAAAGTCCCAACGCTCTCAGACGAGCGTGAACCCAAAGGTGTCAACTGGAATGCTCAGTTAGCATGGATGCCTCTTTATGACAGCTCAGCGGAACGTGGCCGACCGACGAAGGCGGACACAGACCAAAAAAATTGAAGGATTTTGCAGAGGCACCTAAAAAATAAAGCAAGTGTAAAACTAGTTTCCAGTTGAAATGGTATTTTGGTCGGATTCCACTTCACATCCAACAACCTGTGGCGAAGAAAAGATCGCTAAAAAAAAACTAGCAAAAGCACTTTCGAATTTTAACCCCTGAGCCGATATTTTCGTATTTTCAAGGCTGTTAGCATTATAAAACTCTTTCGCCCAGTGTCAAGTGGAGTCCCCTTACACGGTCTCCAAACATTCTTCCCTCCTTAAAAGTCAGCGCAGACTTAAACAGTCATTGGATGCGACTCATATTGGTAAAACTTAAAATTCTTGCTCATAAAATCCATTGATATATTTTTAGTGTCGTTCGCATTCTTGTCTCTGGCTTCTTTGCTATGTTTCTGACGCCAAAGTTATACAACTTTGATTATTACACCACCCAAGCATTATTGTGCCTGCTGGTCCGCCTTGCCCCGAATGGCTATCGTTGAACTAGAAGATCCATCCAAATAGGAGTCTTTGTTGTTTTAAGGAATGACGCACGATTGGAAAAAGAGGCACAAAAATTAGAGCAGGGGCCTACTCCCAAGAGAAATTTAACCAAAACTGTTTTCAAAGATTGCGAACAAAACGGCCAGTCGAACGCTACAGTTAATTTTTGCTTTCTTAATTAATAAATTTTGTTCTTATTTCAATGTGTTGAGCATCTTTGGCTACCGAAAATGGTCAATCAGATAATGATTCCTGAAACCGCCCTATCACCTTAGTCTATGTGTCACAGATAATAAAAGTATATTTCTTCCCATAAGAATCACAGTCAAAGCCAGTCCGAATTGTTGGTTGGTTAGCCTATTGCAGATTGGGGTCAGGTCACAAAATCATGAAATTTTAATGTCTTAATGAAAGCTGAACCTCCGCGGAGAACGATGGCGGGATGAGAAAAGTTTGACGAGGATGGATCCTGAGCGATGGGACCTACAATGATAAGAGAAGTAGGAGGATGGCAGCGGTCTGTACTGTACTGAACTGTTTTAACGTTCCATTTGTCACTTTAATAAAAAGAGAATGTCTCAAGGTTTATTAGTGTCACACTGACTGAATGGGTCAAGGCAGTGCACAACTATTACACCGCTCCGGAGGGAACGGGGAATTTTATTGTGAAAGGCAAACAAAATCGTTCGTGAATTCTTTGCTTTCAACAGCCTACGCATAGATACATAAGTCGAACTACATCAATTTAGTTATTTAGTTATAGTAAATTGCAGTGTTTTTGCCTATGCGCGGACAAGGAATACGCAATACAAGGAATCTTCGATTGATCGAAAATTACTAATTGACACCAATTTCTGTTTATCTTTTCAGAGCGTGCACAGGCAAACATCGCCTGCAGCTACGACAATAACAAAAGCCCCGGTGAGGGCAACACGCTTCGAGCCAGTGAGCGAAGGCGGGCCTCTCTGACTATAGCTGGGAATCGGACAAATGACTCTAAACTAAACACTTCACATGAGAGTCCATAGCCGAGCAATGGAACACGAAAAATATTCCAAGGTTGTGCTACAAAGAACTGCGTATCTAGCCAATTAAGTCGTCTCAATAACCGAAAGAAGCCAAAAGTTAATACCCTTCCTACAGCGCTCCCCGCACCGAAAGCAAAATGAACTCCGTCATATCAGCATTTAAGGGTAAAAAGAGCAGCGCTGCCAACGGCACTGTTTCCGGAGAGACCAAACAGAACCATGGCGGAGGTCTCCTCAGCATATCCAGCGTCGGCGGCAGCGTGGCCAAAAAAAAGCCGGTGGCCCAGAACAGTGGCTACCAGTACCTGCGGCACATACGCGAGATCGAAACCGCCAACAAGCTGCTTTCCCCCGCCGTGGTTGTCGCGGAGGACAGGTCAGACGGCAAGTCCGGTTCTGCGCCGACAGCGGCAGCCGGAGTCGACATGGTGGACCACGTCTGTCTGCCCGCTACGGTACGGCTGACCAGTGCGGAAACCCTGTCCGACTTAAACATGAACGGAAAGACCGTTGGAGCCGTGGGTTCTGCCACAACATTTGGTGACAATGCAAACCTGGAAACGACTGACACCTGGAATAGCCCTCTGCCAGCTACGACAACGGACGACGATGACCTCTCCGAGCATTCGAATGCCGCCTGCACCAGCACCAGTAGCTCCAGCGAACACAGCAACAGCACGGTGGTGCACAGTCCCACTGTGGCGGAAAGCACATCTGCCTCAGCATCGGCATCTGCCTCAGTCAGACATCCCAGTCCCAGCTTGAGTCAGCACAGCCAGTCGTCGCTGGCCATTACCTGTGAGCCGCACTCGACCTCCACAACCACTTTGTCTTCGCTGGGCTCAGACCTGGGCAACGGAAACGGAAATACCATACCCGCTTTTCTAATAGCCGCGAGGCCAGTTACCCTGCCCATTGGCGGGCAAATGCCATCGGCCACGGTGCAGCCGGGAGCTTGCTCCGCGGCCAGTACGCCCAAACACTCACGCTACTCCAAGCCCCGGCTCAGCCTGAGCCGCGTCTTCAACCATTGCTCCATGCCCTCGGTGCACGGAAGGTCAAATCTTAGTGTGACGCAGTCGGGCGAAGGAATGTTAGCTGCCAACCCGGGAACTGTTGCAAATACCCCAAAACGTATTTCGACACACCAAAGAAACTTGAGTTTGGATTTCAGGTAAGTCCAGTTTGTTTCCTCTTATGATGCTCAAGGGGCGAGAAAAAGGGGTTTCGACTCCACTTTATTTTGGGTCTGTGTATCGAATTACTAAGTAGTTTGGGGCTGCAATGCTAAGTCGAAAACCAACGTCGTGTGCGGACACGCAAACTTAAAACGGTGCCTGGCAAATAGTCCGACTCCTGCTGGTCCCACAAAAGGACAAAGGATCGCCACTCCAGGCAATTGAAGCCCCCACAAGGGCGTCAAAATGTTAAACATGTTGGGCAACACTGTCCGGTTTGTGATCCATTTCCTGTTCTGATCCAGTACATTGAACAGCGGTTCCTGAAAAGAACTTTTGCATAATAACACCAGATCGAATGATCCGAATGCGGCACACAATCTGAAATAACACAAGAGAATGTAAATAATCTTGGAAAAATACACTGGCTAAGAATTTTACTTGTGGAATTTCGTTAGAGCCTGCTGAACGCGCTTGACTGGGGGCGCATAGAAGGAGATTTTGTAAAAATAAATCAGCAATGTGTGCCGGGCTCTTTTTGCGTTTTCCATGGTAAATAAACAAGTCAATAGCTATGCACGGTATACATTCATATGTAAGTAACACATGCCCACACACACAATTCAATGGCAAAAAATTGAATATGTAACACTGCAGTTGCAATGGTGCAGATTTGCTTGCTTGCGGAGTTCTTGTCGACCAGGCAAACCCAGAATCAACTAGAGACGGGAGCTGATTCGAAAATATCACAGTGGTCGCCAAAGGCTCAATCAGTCTGTGCCTAGTCTATAAATTCTCTCCCTCTCTTCATAAAGCTAATTCAATGGAAATGTTCTTTAGATCTGTGTGAGAGGCAAGATAATTTTTTGTGGACATTCATCAGAACCTTATCGAATGGTATGCAACTGAAATAAGTGCAACACTCACTTTATTGTCATGTTTTGCAGTAAATAATTCTGCTGTTGAGCATAATGCGGCGCAGTAGGATAATTGGTCATCACGAGACACAAGCCTTGAGATTGCCAAAAAATGTTGCTCTGGCAACACCATCACCCAAAGCCATCTGTTTCCATCGGGAAAAGTTTGGCTTACTGAATCCCGGTTTACCATTGTTGAAAAGCTATTGCTTTTATCTGCCGCCGGGCTGTGTGTATGTACACTGATGACGTGCCACACCCAGTCTTTGTGAAGTGCGTGCGCCGGCAAAACGTTCCAGTACGGATGTTAAGCTTGCCCACCCCATGTCATCTTGGCGTAGGCCTTACCCCTTTCTGCTGCCTGGGGCAACATTCGACGCTCTTCGCTCTCGTGCCGCCGATTGTGCGGTTGCAGCTTTTGCCCGCCAAATTTTAATTTCATTAGCTTTTCACTTCCTTCAGGTCCTCCTGCAATTACTTATTTTTTGCAATGATAAATTTTTGTCCGCCGTCCAAAGCTACCCACGCGGTTCAAAGGAACCAAATAAAAACGTAGGAAAGTATTAGTCGGAAATGCCAAATGTCTAAATGATACCACCGGTCCGTGCGTTGACTGGGCCTCCTGTTAAATTTTTGCGGAAGTCTTAGACAGTGTTTTCTTTTGAATGGATGGCCAAAGATCCAGATGCAATTACATTTGCATGGCAAATATAAACGCTTGGCCGAAGCAGAAACAGAGCTAAAAAACTGTGCTATTGATAACACTTAATGAAAACGAGCAGTGATGAATAAGCAAAAAGCTGGTGCGCAAACATACCGGGCTTGGTCAACAAACTTAACGAGGTACTCGCACACACGATCTGATTATCTACAGGAGCGGGAAGCTTGTAGGAGTCGTCGACCTTTTGGAATTGAGAATAGTTTCGTGAACACTGTCCAGACTGCATTTCTAGTTTGGGCAAACAACTAAGCTCCCAGCGAGTGGCCTTCAACCGCTTTTTTTCGCAGGGTATTTACGTAAATCCCAAAGCGTATGTGCGGACATGTCAATGAGCATAATAAACAGGCAGGGCTCATCAACACCCAAATCGGAGCCAAGCCCCCGCGCAGGCGGAGGGAAAGCGAAAGCTTGGCAAATTAATGCAAATGCGTAAATAATTGACACAACGACAACTAATGTGGCTTGGTGTGTCTGGAATGTGCTTTGCCCACCAGTCGAGTGCACAAGCCTTGTTTGTATCTCGTCGCCGGAGACATTTACAATCACAGGCACAGCCAGGCAATCCGTCATTGATGTGTCCATCGCCAGGGAGCGACGATATCCGACCCGCATGCGAAATGAGATGGCGCGAGCAGAGCACTAGCAAAGAATTTACAAAAAAAAAATCTGATTTTATTAAATGTTACATAATTTTCACGCTTGCATATTTATTGAAAATGAATAAAGAATCACTCAAAAATGTTTGTACCGACAAGTAAAATTGGATTTTTGTTTTTCTTGTGCCAATGTGCGCCAGAGCTTTCGACGACGTCATCGTCTCGACGACTCGAACTCGCCGCGAGCTTTGGCTCAAACCCGCGAGCTCAGCCAGCGACCAGCTGTCAACAAAGGCCCCAAAAGCTGCTCGATTAGTCAGACATTGTGGGCCAAGCACTTGCATAGCTTTTCGCCTCGTAACTACTGTTTCTGGCCCTCTGCCGCCTCTAACTATATATATTTCGCTGAGTTTAGGCGTCTTTATGTTTCACTCGCATTGTTCTCTGTATGTATTTTCCTTTCATGTGAATGTTGATAATTTAATCTGAAGGGAAGCGCTGTCTGAATATATTTTATCGTCCAGCCAAAGCGCTCAGAGCGATATGATAACTGCGACGTAGCCAAGGAGTGAGTTTAAAGTATGTGTACCCGAGTGCTTTAGCATTTCCAAACGTAGTGTTTGAACCGCAACAGATGCATTGATTTTTGACATTCTAATCTGAGTTCCTCCTTTTGTTCTTCTTACAGATCCATGGGCATACTGCTGCCCCCAGTATCACAGGTGACCAATACTCGCATCAATCACACGCAGCACCACCGCAATCGCAGCCTCGACAGTGCCCTGCAACGCATTCCGGAGGTGAGTAGTTTTACCAATGCCTAATTAAGCCAATTGTCACTTCCCCAGTCCCCAAGCCCTCACCTGCACTGCCGCAACCTTGTTGGCCGGGGATGCACATACGCAAATTCAATACCCACACCCGTAACGAAAGCAGTAAAACCTGGAAAGTTTCTAAGTCTCTATCTAGCCGTGTGGCTGTGTGTGACGCGATGTTTATTTTTGTTTTTATCGCTGCGTGGCTTTGTTATTCATTTTTGCACTTACTCTAGCCCTAAATCAGTATGTACTTTTCGGTTATCGCTTCTACCTGCTCTAAACTATAAGAAAATACTGAAGCCATTATCCTTAGCTCCGACAAAAGCTACCCATAACCTGATCTTCAAAAATCACTTTTCGCCCGTTCAGGTTGAAGTGTCTTCACCAAATGCCGAAAACGAGAACACATTCTGCTCCCCGTCCATTCTCAGTGCGAATATGTGCTCAAAGATTGCCACGACCGCGGCGAGTGTAACGGCAGCTCTGTCCCCGCCCCCCACGCCGGCCTTGATGTCCGTGGCCGCTTCGACGGCAACCCCGCCCCCGACTTTGGGCGCCAGGGGAAACACGCAGCATACAGTGCCGAAGCTTCAGCAGTCGATTTGTTTGACAGCAGCTTGTAGGTCCAGTGCCGTCGGTAAGATGCTCATAGTTTGTCTGACGATTCTCTCTTACTTATGGTTACGTTTTACAATGCAGGGGAGTCCTGTCCAACACTGCGGGTACGGCGCAAGTCCAGCGAGTTGGTTGCGACCAATGGACAGGAAATGATCGAGACTATTGTCAGCAGCACCGGGAACGCCGGTGGCAGCAGCAACAACAGCTGCAGCAGCGCCGGCAGCAGCAAAAAGCGGGAAGATCTCACTAGTCTGGGGTCGGATGACTCCGGTAAGTGCGAGCAAGCTGTTCAAGTCGATCAGTCGAGCCTTTTGCTTTCCTGTAGAATTATGTGAGAAACCCCTCATTCATACACTAATCCTCCATGCAGGCATCATCTGTGGCTCAGAGTCGGACCAAATATCCCTGAATCGCATATGCCATTCACATGAATCGCTCGATTCGGGTGAGATGGATGCGGACGGCGTTGCGGATGCCGATGCAGAGGAGTGCGTTGACCTCATGGAGGCGACGTCCATCGACGAGGAGTATATTATAATGCAACCAGACCATCTCTGCTTCTATCCCCCACACGCCGCTACAAACGAACTGGATTGCCGCACCCTGCGTCCTTCTCGCAAACAGAAGCGGCAGCAGCAGCGAGCCCTGGAGCAGGGCAATCTACTGGCCCAGGCTCCGCACAACGATGGCCAAACTGTGGATGCTGACGTCGATGCCCGAACAAGGTACCGCGTTATGAACATGTCCCAGGCAGCCATCAATGTTGAACTTGGCGCAGCTCCCAATGAAATTGAACCAGTGGTGTACGACAAAAAGTCTTTCCACGATCACCTAGAGGATGCGGATTTACCGAATCCAGCCGAGGCATCATCGCCACCATCCCTGCCCACCCCAAGTGCTGCGGCAACGACGCCAGCAACGCCATTGGCAACCAACACGCCAACTGCCACGCCCACACCAACGGAGAGCACCAAGAACGACCAGGTTCTGTTCAAGAACTTCTTCGGGGCCACCAAGAACGCTATCTTCCGCACAGCCCAAAGCATTATTGAAAACCACGAGAAAAAGAACGCTGCCAAGCAGAAGGAGCAGCCTGATAACTCTAATGCGGTGCCTTTAGTAAGTTCGCCAAGCGGTGGTAGTACATCGCCACAGGACCAGGTCAAGTCACCTACTGACATTTCCAAAAAGAAGGAATTTTTCAGTCTGCTTACGTCGAATTCCAGCAAAAAGGCCGCGGCTGCTGCGGCAGCGGCTGCAGCGAACTCAGCTGCCAACACTCCTATCGTCTCGCCCACGGAAGGTCAAGCTCCAGCAGCAGACCATAATATTCAACAACTGTACGACACAACTGTCGATTCAAGGGTGAAGGAGCGTACGCTCAACCTGCGCCTTCCCGGTGCAGATAGTGAAGCCGGCGAAAGAGCACTGGAAAAGTCTTCATCATTTAACTCGCTACACAAACTAAAACTCCCTGTTCCCGGTGTCGTTAAGTACTTCATCAGTGAACGAGCACCGGTGTCGGATTTGCTGCAAAAGCCGGAAAAAGGTCAAAGTGGCCTGTTGCGTTTCTTCGAGTCGCCAGTCTTTAACATACATTTCGCTGTGCATTACCTCTTTTACTCGAAAGAACCGGGAGTGCTTAGCTTTATCGGCAATAAGATCTTCAGCTTTCCCGACCAGGAGGTCGATCTATACATACCACAACTGATTGTCATGTACATCCAGATGGATGAACTAGCCGAGGTTCTGGATCCGTATCTGACCATTCGCTGTCGCAAGTCCGTGGACTTCTCGCTCAAATGTCTGTGGCTACTGGAGGCCTACAACTACCAGGTGGACTCCCTAGGAAACTCACACAACAGCTCCCGGAAATCTAAGCTGGCGCTCATGAAGGAAATATTCTCAAAAAAGGAGCAGAAGCAGGCTCAGAACGAAGCCAAGTCTGCTGGCACGGCAGGCGTCGGGGAGCCGAGGTCGATAGTGGCCTTTGCCAAGAAGACACACCACCGCTCACAATCCGATGCCACAGTGCTGCTAGCCGACTCCCGCTCACCTCACACATTAAGCATATCTCACCGTATGTATCAGCAACCGCCCTACACTACGCAAACGCTTCCCACAACTCCCGCCAAACTATGTCTCGGTGACTTATCCTCGGGACACGCCTTCGACAACGGATGCACTTGCTTCGAGACGGTGCGAGGACAAGTGAACGGACTGCTCGGACAGAGGACGCTTTGCAGCTGTGGAGCTCCAAAGACCGCGCCCCAAAAGGAGTTCATGAAGGCACTGATGAACGTGGGTAAAAAACTCACTTCATTGCCTTCTAAAGCGGAGAAGACCTCGGCGCTGCGGATGTTCCTCAACTTAATCAACAAGAACCTGCCCGCCCGAGTTTGGCTGCCGCTCTACTCGGACATTCCGCACCACGTCGTTCGAATTACGGAGGAAAAGACCGCTGTACTCAACTCAAAGGACAAGACCCCTTACATCATCTATGTGGAAGTGGTCGAAATTCCTGACATCTACACATCTCCCTTGATACCCAAGATGATGCCCTCGCTGCGGCATACAAAGAGTGAAGAGCACCTGGAAGGGTCCTGCCTAAATTCGCACCAACACCTGAGCTGTAGCCGTACTTCCAGCTGCAGCAGTAGTCAGCAGGGCTCGAGCTGCCGGCGAAAGAAGGGCCCAGATGTGGATGGCAGTTGTGGCGACTCTGGCTCTGGTCCACACACATGCTACGGCAACGTGATTTCCCTGGGCGGTCTTCAGCTCCAAGAAGATGACGTGTGGTCGAAGGAGGACGATGAGATTACGGCGCAGTACCTTAACATGCGAAAAGTGAGCGAGCGAGACACCATTTCACAGATGTCGCTGGACTCTTGCGATTCACGGGACCAAAGTAAGTGGGCATTTAAAAATAATGCTGTGATCCATTATAACCTTACGGTGTACTCTATTTTTGACAGGCCCACCAATCGTCTTCAACATTGGAGACGTGCGCTTGCGTCACTGCAGCAACTTAAGCTGCGAGAACACAAAATCATTCAGCAACGACCCAGAAGATCCGTCGGCAGCGGCCCTAAAGGTTTGTACTTTAAATTTTAGTATTGAACTCTTTCATATAAATTTCGAATCTTTAAGGAACCATGGCACGAAAAGGAAAAGCTTATTCGCGAATCTTCGCCGTATGGCCATCTATCGAACTGGCGGCTGCTTTCTGCCATTGTTAAGTGCGGCGATGATTTACGACAGGAACTTATGGCTACCCAACTGTTACAGGTATGAATTTTTCAATAAAGCAAAATAGATGCATTACTCTAAATTCAAGTAAAATTTTCCAGATGTTTAAAATTATCTGGCAAGAGGAAGAAGTAGATCTGTGGGTGCGCCCGTACAAAATCGTCTGCCTTTCAAATGACAGTGGTCTTATTGAGCCCATCCTCAACACTGTCTCCCTGCACCAGATCAAAAAGAACTCCAACAAATCATTGAGAGATTATTTTATCGACGAGTACGGTGCACCCAACTCAGAGAGTTTCCGCCGAGCGCAAAAGAATTTCGTTCAAAGCTGTGCAGCCTACTGTCTAATTTCGTATTTGCTGCAAGTCAAGGACAGGTACGAATTAAATTTCTATATCGTTAACACTTTGTTTACTGACGTTTTTTTAAGGCATAATGGCAATATACTCTTCCATTCGGATGGGCACATTATACACATTGACTTCGGATTCATTCTGAGTATATCTCCCAAAAACTTGGGTATGTATCCCTTTGAACTCCGGAAAGCGCATAACTTAATAGTAATTTGGCTGTTACAGGATTTGAACAATCTCCATTTAAGCTTACTCCGGAATTTGTGGAAGTCATGGGAGGCACCAGCTCGGAGCATTGGCGTGAATTTAATAGGCTCTTGCTGGTGGGGATGATGACCGCCCGAAAGCATATGGATCGAATTATTAACTTTGTGGAAATCATGCGCAGCAGTAAGTTCCGAAACAAAATGGCGAAAAAGTGTTCCCGATTACATGTATTCTTTTATCGCAGATGCACATTTGCCGTGCTTTAAAAATGGATGCTCCGGAACTGTACAGAATCTCCGCAAACGCTTTCATATGAATTTAACCGAGCAAGAAATGGAACGAAAAGTTGAGCAGCTTGTACAGGACTCGTTAAAAAGTCTGTCAACCAAACTGTACGATGGTTATCAGTACTACACGAATGGCATATTGTGAGAACGGTTTTTTATGAGGATCTAAGTGCGTTATAACAATTAGCAGATAGAAAATGCCAAGCTGGTAACCAAAACTATGGACTGACTTTTTTGTAAAGGAACTATTGTATATTATATAATATGTTAGTATCAGCGACAAAAAAAAACAAAAAGAATGAAATTGTACCAAACCTAAATTTGTTATCGTAGCTTAAATCATTCGTTGTATGCGTTTGCATTGTTGAATTAGCATAATGTGTATGTTGTCTAGCTTTTAAGGAAAAGAGTAAATGTTTTGAATGTAGTATGAGTTTGTCTGAATGAGAACGCTAGTGTGGCTATTCCATTTTGAAGTTAATTATTTAGTACTTGTACATACATTTAAACAAATTTTCAATAACCAGGCTTACAATACGAGATCTTGTTTGATTTCTACGCTTTTCTGTTCATCCTAATCTAAATTTTATACTTTGGCCTTTTTGCAATTCAAAGGTATGCATGTTAAATCATCTAATTCCAATTCTTAGTGATAAGTGTAAAGTTAAACACTAATGCCACTTTGCTGCAGCTTACAGTTTTAATACAGCAATATAATATGTAAGAAAATCCATTTAATTAATCTATATAATTTTAATAAGAATATGCCACGAGTACATACAGAAATAAATAAAAACTTTATACCGCGGTCAACTTTGTATGTTAGTTGCCATTTAAACAATAATTAAATCCTAATGATTTGCGAACTTAATATACTAAGCTATTGCGGCAAATAACGAAAATCAAAGCATACGAAAAAGTAATAAAACAAATAGCTAGGCACTGAAAGTGAACAATTTCAAGTTTGTAAAATAAAGTGAGCAGCACTATTAAAAAAGTTAAGATGCACGCAAACATTAGCTACGTTTATTAAAAAATGTAAATGAATATTTATACAATTTATTAAATAATGCGACTAAAATAAATAAGCATATGGGTATACGCAAAATATAAGAAAACTAAATAGATTCAGAATATTACGGCCAATCTACGACCCATAACCAAAACAAATTCCGTTTCGGACTCATAGACTATACTTTCGATCACACTCACATTTTTGTTTCATTTTAGGGTGGAATAAGAAAATAAGGATGAGGTCCTCCTCTTTAGGTTCTCAGCAGTTCAATACAGTCAGACTTTGGCTTGTGGGTTATATATTACCCAATATATCCTGCAAAAACACTTTAAAAACTAAAAAGAACGAGTTGAGAACCTAAGCTAATTAACCCTACTAGTTTTTTTCCGAAAATTTTTACTCTGAAAACCGATTATGTTTTGCTATTTTTAGCTGAAAAATAGTCTTAGCTTTGAATGCTAATCGACAGGAAATCCTATTACGAGTTCTACGAGGTATGGCAATCCAGGTTAAGACAACGTTACCCTAGTCTTTTGGCTAAAGCAAAGTGTTCATTTTGTGAATGCCATGCTCGGCTGTTTAAATAGATTTCTGGATTCAGACACCAGGCAAACGTAATCCGTAACAAGCATTGCTTTTCAAGTTGGCGCATAATAGAAATGGGTAAACTGACTGTTTTGTTGTTCGTGTCACGAATTTGGCACGTCAAGCACGAAAAATCACGAAAGCCACTTGTATTTGTTGTTGGAGGACTGAAATAAATTTGCACGCGCTCATCCCTCGCAAACCGAACAAATTTCTCGTTGGACACATGCTGGAGGTATCTGTTTGCCTGGTGGTTTAAGTCGAAAATCTCACAAATTCGTTGACAAAACGCATCGCCGCAAAACTCTTTAGCATTGAAATTGAAAGATATCTGGATTTCAGACACCAGGCCAACATATCCCGTAGCAGGTAGTAATTTTGGACTGCATCAAAAACAGTTGTTTTATTCAAAATGGCCTCCGTAAGAATGATGCCCCTCACTCATTGACCAATAAGACGCCAGCTTACTGGAAAACAACCGTTGGATCTAAGCCCAGCACAACATAGAGATGGGAAACCACATTGTTTCTTTGTGTGTGTCACGAGTCGAACACGGCACTCACGACAAAACAGGAAAGCCAATTACGTTTGTTGTTGGAACAGTAAAATAAATTTGCACGAGCCCATCCCTAGCAGAAACGGAAAAATTGGTCGGCGGACACCTGCTGGGGGTTTCTGTTCGCCTGGTGGTTGAATTCGCAAGTCTTTCTATTTCCCTGACAAAATCATCGCCGCAACGAGTGAGAACGTCAAATTGAAAGATATCTGGATATCAGACACCAGGCCAACATAATCCGTAGCAAGTAGCAGGTAGTAATTTTGGACTGCATCAAAAACAGTTGTTTTATTCAAAATTCCCGCCATAAGAACTGGAAAACAACCGTTGGATTTGAGCCCAGCACAACACAGAGATGGGAAATCACTTTGTTTATTTGTGCGTGTCACGAAATTGGCACGATAGGCGCGATAAAATTAAAATTAAGTCCTTTGAATTTGCATGCGGCATGCCGAGAATGAGAAGACATGCTACCATCTCTTAAGAAACGTTGATTAAATTAATCACCTAAACGTCAGACACTGTTACTGCAACGCCTTTAGTTCATTCAATAAATGATCTCTTTACACTCCAAATGTTTTTTTGAAACAAGTGGCTGCATGTACATATGTATGCCGGCCGGATTTCTCGTAGCAATTCACGTATTCAGTTTTTTGGAGCTCGACGGCAAACACTTTCGTGTTCTAGCTTATTACGACCAATTTTAGAAAAACTATATTTGCATTGTATGGTTCCCAGTGGCAGGCTGAAAATATGCGATTGTCTGAATCCTCGAAAGATATTGTTTTTAATTAATTCCAGTCGCTCAATTTCTCAACTACCTCCCCCTTCCTCAAGTTGGTCACTTGCAGTCCATGAAATATGTACATATGTAGTTATATTTTCCAGTTCATTGTGTTCATCATGGAAGACGTTGCTTATGCTTGACATTGGAAGATCACTGATTTCGTTAGTTAAAACCATGGAACTGTCAACGAAAGTTGAAAATATTGTGCTTTCGACGAAAATTTAAACTATTGCTTCCTCACCAAAAGAGTTTTCAAAAGAATTATTATTGATAATATACACTATAATTTAAATCCGCAATTCGGCACTCCAAGATAATAATGGCACCATACCGGCTTTGTTAGCTTTGAAACTACTTTTAAGTTTTGTGGCTTTTATTTATACTCTCTTCTCTTACAAAACAAATTTAATAAAAAACAAGAAGGAAAGCAAACTTCGGCAAGCCGAAGTTCATATACCCTTGCAGCTATTGCATTAATTAAATACTTTTGAAAACATTTAAATTATGATTTACTTGAGTATGTGCTAAAAAAAAACATTGAAACTATGATTATTTGCAGCTCAATTATTAGATAGTTATTTTATATATTTTTATTATTTCTATGGGAGCTATATGCTATAGACGTCCGATTTTGATAAAATTTATACCATAATTCTGAAATAATTAAACATTGCTATATGTCGAAGAACTAAACAAAAAATTAAAAAACCGAAAAGTTATAATTTTTTTCATTTATTTTTCCGATTGTTCCTATGGGAGCTATATGCTATAGTCGTCCGATTTTGATGAAATTGAAACCGTAATTCTGAAATATTAAACCATTACTATATCTCGAAGAACTAAACAAAAAATTAAAAAACAGCAAAGTTATAATTTTTTTTCATTTATTTTTCCGATTGTTCCTATGGGAGCTATATGCTATAGTCGTCCGATTTTGATGAAATTTAAAACGTAAATCGGAAATATTTTACCATTACTATATGTCGAAGAACTAAACAAAAAATTAAAAAACAGCAAAGTTATAATTTTTTTTCATTTATTTTTCCGATTGTTCCTATGGGAGCTATATGCTATAGTCGTCCGATCCGGCTCGTTCCGACTTATATACTACCTGCAATAGAAAGACAACTTTTGGGAAAGTTTCATGCAGATAGCTTTAAAACTGAGAGACTAGTTTGCATATAAACGGACGGACAGACGGACATGGCTAGATCGACTCTCCTAGTGATGCTGATCAAGAATATATATACTTTATAGGGTCGGAAACGTCTCCTTCACTGCGTTGCAAACTTCTGACTGAAATTATAATACCCTCTGCAAGGGTATAAAAACATTTTTTTTTTGGTGAAATAAAAAATAGTCGTCACAGCATGTGATATCAGAAGTTTTTGGATTTGAAGGTACGATCATCACGTTAATTATACCTCGTCAGGAGGTGTTTTTGTTTGATATATTATATGAGTATGCTTAAGAAAATGGAATTTATATTTTGTATTATTGTTTTGTATTTTTAATTGTAAGAATACAATACAATTGTACAATACATAACAATTTTTAGATTAAGGGTAGTTTGTTGATATATAGAAATATATAGACTATTAAACAAAATATTTGATTTGGTTTTATTACTTTAACTCAGAGACTAGTATGTTTAAAAACGGACCGACGGACGGACAGACCGGTTCTTAATTTTCTAAGAATCTGCGCTCAAATTTTGGCCTGTTGTTTTGAGTAGATTTTCTGGGCGATTTGGTGAAATTAAAATTTTCAAAAATCGGTTTTGCAGTATAGTGACCCAGAGCCAAAAACAAAAATGGCTTTGTAAAAAAATTACCTAATAAAAATACTAGGCGAACATAATCCGTAGCAGATATCAGCTGGAAATTTTGCCCGGCATCAATGGTTTTCTGCTACCACTTTTTGGAAAAACCTCTAGTTTGGCCTACCATTCCGCTTGTAAACTTACCTCGTTACGAGATGTTTTCGTTTGTTTAAAGTAACTAAAAATCGTGTATTTCTGTGTAACTAAGGTCATGTTGCCATGGTAAAATATTAATAGTAAAGTTAAAGTTTTATAATACAGATATTTTCACAAGAAATTTAAAAGGTGTCATGGAACCGGCTAAAGTAATTGGAAAACTGTTAGATTTCCTTACGTAAAATTAATTTTCTGAATATTAACCTTTGCGCAAATTTATTTCAGAAAGGAACAAGTGCGCATGGAGCACAAGTCGCGCCGTAGTTTTTCAAAAGTGTGGACCCAAGTTTCAGACAAACAAATTAACAAATTTTACCACCAAAATGAGATTGATTCTCAACTAACGGACCGGCTAAAACTCCAAGGTAAACTTTATTTAAACTTAAATTTTCAATTTAAAGTTCTAACCAGAAGTTTCCATAGAGTTATGCCCAATCCTGCACAACAAGCAGGGCGAATCAAGTTTCGTGTCTCCAGAGATGTACAAAAACTTAGTTGCTGTCTGTCGCTGTGGTCGGTCTCGGCGAAGCCTACATATGGGCAAATGCCTACAAAGAACATTGAGTCCAGATTTCGAGCGATCCATGAATCCGAAAAGCCCACAAGACTCGCTTTCGCAAGGTGCTGTTGCAATTAATAATGTCCCCGAACCAATAAGTGTTCCTCGCACTTCAAACTGTAAGTAAAAGAACCGGATTGCAAGTTAGTGTATATATTTAAACACAATACAAAATGAAAACAAATTTCAGCTAGCATCGGCTTTGTAGGAATCTCTAAAACTACCAAAAATTGGAGCGTTCTATGCAATATGTCTCACCTACATATTCAATGCCGGGGCCTCGGGTAACAACAGTTCCCTACAACAATATTATTATTGGCTAAGATATGCATGTATTTTACACTTGCTTGTCGGAACTTACCAAACTAGATGTTTGATGAGTCAAATCAGGGATTTCTGGTGGTTCCACAATAGCTTATTATAGATTTAAACTGAAAATAATAAACTAAAAACTGATTGCTGTTATTTTATAGAACTGGATTTTCCAGAGATAGACGCCTTCAAAAACCTGTATTCAGTGGCGCAAGCATTTTAACGAATAAGAAATACATTTAAGATTTAATAAAACAAGTAAATATGCTTAACTTTCAGTATTTGAAGCACCAAATTAACTAAATTAAACTAATTAACAAATTTACCCCTTGACAAAATTCTTAGCACGCCTCTGCCTCTATCATGCTGACGTTTTTTAATGTACAGGTGTATTTCGCTTCAGTTTCACTCAGGCAGCGATTTAAGTTAAAAGCTTGCGGATTCGATTAACGATGTGCAGCAACTGGCAATCAGTTTTGATTTTGTCTTGCTTAAGTCAGTTGGGGGCAACCCAGGACCCTCTAATTTTTCAAAAATTAGGAAAACCATTGGCTAGCGCTGAGACAACGACACCAGGGCCGTTCTCCTTCACAACCTCTAACTTGGTACTGGTCAACAATGTTAAAATACCCGGAGCAATCACTCCATTCGTACCAGTTCCGCCTCCGACACAGGAATTTCTGAACTGCTTTGGTAGCTGCCCCACTACTTCGCAGTATAATCCCATTTGCGGGAGTAATATGCAGCTCTATCTAAACGAGCAGAAATTTAACTGCGCTCGTTTTTGTGGTGCTGGTGAGTTTAATAGTTCGTCATCTACTTCCGGATCCACGTCTAACCTACCACTTTTTAGACATACAAATAGTTCGACGAGGCAGTTGCGAGGGTCTTTTTGCGATGACTCGCGGCTGAGGTACATATGTAGGTTCAGCCAACATCGGATACTGCTTCTAAAGTAATCTTTATTTATGTATATAGATAGACATAACATATATACTTGCCAGAGATGATTTCGTCAAACCAGCATTTTAATTTGGTGTTCCCAGTTCATGGAAATTGATAAGAGCAAAGAGAGATGACGAACTGTAAATAGACGTTATATTAATATTATTACTAACACAAACATACATATACAATAATATATACTTCTGAAAAACAATCTTGATAACCTGGGCATTGTTGGCACTTGTGCACAATGTCTAAGTGGGTTTCCAAACACAGTTCCGGTGTGAATTTTGATGAGAATGTACGCGAAGATGTTTTCGTCGTTTCACTTGGTCATAATCTTGGGTAGAAAATATATATAAGTTTTTAATTGAAACTTTACTAACAAACCATTCGGCCTCCATTCAGCTATGCTTTTTGGACATCTGCAATTCCGGGTTTTGGTAGTAGCACGAGTTTCCGGTCCAGTTCAACGTCGTGCCAACGCTACAATTTTTACGCCTGCCCGCACCCATAATGGAGCATACAATAACTTGGCCTTTGGTCCCGAAATCAAAACATATACCCGTACCATGGTAGCGCCTAATTGGATTGTGCCAACGAATAACCAATCTGCTTTCAAAACTCCAGGATTTTCATCATCCCCCCAGAATCGAACTTGGTTCCCCACCAATCACGGCTTTTACGGCGCGACATCAGGTAGTGCTTCAAACGGCTGGATAGCCAGTAATAATTCGCAGCCAGAAGCTTTTCCATCGGGCTGGTTCCAACCAAACGTTCGCCAAGGTCAGATCGACACCCCAGCACTTCTCTCCGGAAGGAGCAATGGAACTTTTTATCCAGCATATAATCAAACATCCAATAGTGTACCTCAAGGCGGCCGCACAGTCCATGGAAATTCTTACTCCAGTCCTTATGGAAACCTTTCTGTTTAAACATGATATTCCTCTTCAAGGAACCCAGTAAAATCAATTTACATTTTCATTTTTTCAAACTACAATTTATTGTGCATTCGATTCGGAGCACGTCCAACATCGTCGTTAATATTGGGGTTGCTTTCCGGTATTCCAGAAGTGTTAATATATGTGTACAAATGATGAATTGTCCAGAGATGGGCTGAGTCAGGGGTGCGGATATTGGGACGATGATCACGGCATAAAATAAGTATATCAGCTTTGAACTATCAATAAATGGACTGGTACGACGCCATGACAGACTCCGTGATTATATCTCTGGAATTAGACCGAAGATCTTGAACCGAAGAGGATCCCTCGCCGCCGTCGAAGCTCCCACGCCGCAGTCCTCGAGCCCAGCGCCGCAGTCAGGTTCTCCCACGACGCAGTCAAAACTTAGCAAAATCCCACGCCGCCGTCAACAAACACTGGACCCCACGCCGCCGAATTGATTTTGCTTATCCCACGCCGCAGTCCAACTTCGCACTCCACGCCGCCTGCCTCCAACGCCGCAGTCATTAATATTCATGAATTCCAACAGTCGTTTTAGAAATATCCCTAGCGCCCTCGCCTAAACGCCCTAATAATCCCACGCTGCTGAACTTGAAATCCCCCGCCGCAGTCAAAACTATGTATCCATAACCTTCGTCGTTTTAAAAATCCCCCGCCGCCGTCCTTAGTCCTTATTAACTCCCACGCCGCTGTCAGCTTTTCTAGAAGTCTTAATCCCGCGCCGCAGTCCAATTTTAAGAAAAAATCTTCAACAAATCTAATATCCTCACGAAGGGTCCTCACAGAGAAAAAGTAACTGCCCAGTGGTGTAGCGAAGCGAAACGGAAATGCAGTCCAACTGCAGATTCGGTGGGGGAGGAGGGGTAAATGTTGAAATAAAGTCTGAAGCCGCCATCAGTGCCGAAAACAGCAGAGTCAATAGCTAGCTTTTCCAAGCCAGTGGTAGAATATCGGAAAAAACGGTTGCGGGTCGATGAATTTGTGTTTAGCGAAGAAATGATACCTCCAGCCTACGTGTTGCTCCACTTGCAGTTCATGATGGGTGATCCAAAAGGGAATTCAAGACTTCCCATATCAAAAGTGATAAAAGCGTGTGTACTCCTACGTGGTGTCGTGTTTGAGAATTTGGAGATTAACGGAGATTAAAAACGGGTCGAAGGTAGTAGGTGCAAAGTCGAAAGTTATGAATGTCAAGGCTGCCTTGGCCTCTGTATGCTGCTCTCCCTGCCTTGGATCGGGTCATGAAAGGGCCCCTGTAGTTCAAAACGCGCTGGACGTTGCTCCCATTCCTTACTGCTTATTGCTCACTGCCATGCATTTCGCGCTAATTTTGGTCCTGCTTATAAACTTATTGCTGCTGCTGCTACTTCTGGTCTGAACCGTCCAGCCTGCTGCACTCTTCATCAAAGTCGGACGTCTGCATTGGCTCTCTGGGCAAAGGTTTAAAGTAATGAATTTGAATAGCTTACAATGGAGTTTAACAATTCATTTTGAAAAAAAAAATGTAATTTTCTACAAACAAGTTTACAGGACAAGCCTGAAGCCTTACGTATTCATCAAGCTGCAATATGTTTAAGGAACAGAAGCAAAATAAAAGTGTGTTTCAGCTGGCTGTACCGCGTGTCTCTTGGATTCCCTTTGAGACCAACATGACGAGTATGGTTGGTGGTGCGCTTGGCATTGCAGCCAGTTTCGACATTGGCCGGGTAGTGATTCAGACACGTGCTCGGTAGTTTTTGAGAGGGTCGTGGGCGTTCCTGGAAAGCGTAAATGCACGACTAGAACTCTGCTTGTATACCTTTGTGTCTTGGATGACCCTGCCTGCCGCTGTCGCTGTACATCGCATTGGATTCCCTTTACGATATTAATGCTGAGGCGAAGAACTCTACCAGAAGCTCAGCTGGGTGCTTGACTAGGACCAGGAGCTCAACGGGGAGCTCGACTGCTGTAGTACCACTCGCAATCGATTCCCTTTGCGGTACGATGATCGGCGGGCCAGGAGTTATGGGCTCAACTGGCGGAGCGTGGCGCGACCCATTGGCCGCCCAGCTCGGTCTTCGAACACTAATCGCAATTGTTTCCCTTTGCGATGGATATGGGCTTTCTCGATTTCTGGGCTACCTACGGAAGGAAAGTGCAAGTAAAACAACAACCCACTGAAGGTGATCGACGTGCTCGTCTGTCCTGCACCACGATTTTCAAGTCTGCGTCGATTTCGGTTAGCTGTCTGGACTGACCGATAGTCTTCAACTGCTACTGCTGCACATCTTTAGATTCGGATGCTTGAATACTACTCGCAGTTGGTTCCCATGTCGCTAGCTTCTGATCTGTCCGGATGTCATTCTACGATGAACGCTGAATGATGAACACTGCCGATCGCTGAAAGTGACAAGTGATAATTAGCGACGCTAGGCGAGGATGCCAGTGGCGCAGTTGCAGCAGCAGCCCTGTAACAACGACAACACATCAGCTCACTTCTCAGCGAATACTGGTGATGGTGCGGTGTAGCGGCTCTCGGTCCAAACGCATTTGTTTCCCTTTAGCGTGGACCGAACGCACATGTCTGTGCGGTGCAATGCAGTACGTGCTTAGGTTCAGGCTCAGCTCAGCACATCACGGCGCCAGACTCTAGCTCCGACTTTGGCTCTGTAGCAACGCCCGTGTGTGGATCTTGCGGCCCGGTGCGGCACCCAATTTGGACTGGGCCTGGCGCGGTCTGAACAACGGATGGTCCAGTCATCTTGAGGCTCTGTCCTTGGCACTGCCTAGTGGTTAGATAGATACCAGCAGACCTCTTCGGCAGAAATCTCGGCTGTAATGTAAAAACATTAGGTTCACAATCGGCACAAGCAGCGGGACGCAGTTTCTGGTTGCATGCTTTCTGTGGTAATACTCGATGTTGACTCGACGCTTTGTGATCCTTTGCAGTAGCAGGTGAGCCTAAATTGGTTGTCGTTGTAGAGGCGTTGCGCTCTACTTGCTAAGAGAAGCCTAACTGGATGGACTTGATGCATCGTTTGGATTCCCTTAACGATTTGCAGCAGCACAGCAGTAGACTCGGCCAGCTAGGAGCGGTGCACGTCTTGATCAACCGACCGGTCCGTCGCTAGCTCCTCAACTCCAAGGCCTTTCGAATGCAGTTAAGTCGATGCCCACAGGCACACTCAACTGTGTGGCACCGCTGCAAGAAGTGTAAAATAAATTTATGACTGCTAAAAGTTCTCACTCTGGGAAGACACATATGGGTCCCGGCCAATAGACACGATGCCCAAAGCCAAACGTCGTTCCTTCTAAAAAAAAAAAAAAAAAAAAAAAAAAGACTCCACCATCGTGGCCCGAAATTAAGCTGAAAAACAGGTGCAAGCGGGTTCTAGTTGGGTTCAGACCTGACCTGCGTTTCAAATCGAACTCGACGTGTTGAATGGATGTTGGACTGCGACGACTGAGTGTTGGTGTTATTGCTTTCAAGTTGGCATTTGATTCCCATTGCCTCAAGAAATTTTGCTACATGTTCTCGGTAGGTTTTAAAACAGGCGAGTGTGCACAGGTAAGTAGACAGTGTGATAAATTGGTACGGGCGGTAGAAACTCATGTCTTGGTATAAGAACTGCAATGAATTCATAAATGAGCCTCTAGTTCATTAAGGAAGAATAGAGAAACTTCAGTAGAAAATGAGCTTTGTGACGATCCAAACGTGTGGCTGAAACGCCGCCATTAGAAGGCCTGGGAATCGACGGTTCGCTGTCGGTCTCGGCTCATATGCTATGGTTGAGATATGGGCAGGCACATTCAACTGCAGCCACATCGCTACAAGACAGAAATATTTTTTTCGACAAACTAAAAATAATTTACGTGATCCGGTAAAGGCTGGCGTGCATATCCCTTGCAGCTCTACTGTTCGCCTATGTGTATTTCTACAAAATACGAAAGAAAAGGATTTCGATTGCACATATCATAGTTGTTACGTTAGTTTGGATGCTCATCGCGTCAGTTTTTTGCTGTATGCATGTTTTTCCCTTACGTCTTGGATTTTACACTGTAATGAACACGTTAATTAATCGCTTCTTCACTGCGGTACGATAAGGAGAAACTTCATGGAAAATGCTTATTTTGTCGGTCTTGAAGTTGCTCTGAGAATAACTCTGTTTGAAGTGGTCGACGGGACGAATTGCTGTTGCTTTCGACGTCAATAACTTGATATAAGCTACGGATGACATATGGGCAGGCACATTCTACTGAAGCCATATCGCTACAAGACAGAAATATTTCGTTGGACATACAAAATATTATTTACATGTGATTGGCGGACCGCCCAACTAAGTTGGCTTGCAATTTCCCTGCAGCTTAACTGTCCATGAAGAGCATTACTACAAAATACGAAAGAAAAGGATTTCGATTGCAATTTCTTCAGATTTTACGGTATATTGGCTGTTCCTGGCGTCTGCTTCTTAAATTTTTAAAGCTTTTACTTCTCGGCATATCTACAGAGGAAAATCCGACATTAATGGTAGCTATCGTAGGAGCATTCCGTATGCCCAGCTGCATAGAGCAATGCGCTAGAAATAATATAACGGGAGCATTTTGATCGAACTTAGTATGAAAAACGATTTACGGTTTGGCTTTCAACCCATCGATGTTCCTGGCCTTCGAATTTAAGAACGCAGTGTTAAACAGAGGGGATTCTTCGCCGCACATGCTTCCATATTTTCATGCTGATGCACGCAGGCACCGTTCAACTGCGCTGCATCGCTAGAAAAATAAACGAAAAGTGACGCTTGTGCCTAGTCTACTAACTCTTTTACGCATGCTTCAGATTAAGTTTCGTCGATGATCTGCGACTGGTGCTCTCAGGACTCCGAGCACTTGGAGAGTGCGAGTACGGTGGGGTGGGCATCACGCACTGGCACCCACAGGAACCGATCAACTGTGAGGTGCCGCTACAAAGATTAAATTGGCTTAATCTAGCCCAAAGATTAGGGGAAAAGGAAGGGTAAACACCTAGGGTCCAATCATTGCCTGCCAAAATCATAAAAGGTAAAAGAGAAGAAGTCCAATAATAAGCGCCGAGCGAAGGCCGTTGGAAGATCATATACCCCAGTCAATTTGAAATCCGTTAATCACGAGAGTAATCCCAAAAGGCTTTTATGCGAGGGTGAGACATGAGCTCCTAAAAATCCAAACCGCAAACGACGTAGAATGTATTTCGACGGCTGATTCGCTCCACTGTTATTTTCGCTGTAAATCTGTTCAAAAAGCAATATTTTGTTCGCAGCTGATATACCAAATACCGTGTGTCTGTGTGGATGGGTGGGTGGTGCTCAACAGCTGCGAAGCGTTCTATGCTGAATAAGTGGTGGTAGTTGGTCGATAGTTGTCGATGGCCACGAGAGCTTCAAACGCAGGTAAGCTGATGTGAGCTGGAGCTGCTGCCGCATTCCGCCTTGTCCCCATTAATCTGTCCGCTGCGACTGAATCACATGGGCATGAGGAGACGGAGACTCGGTGGTGTTTGCTGCTGCTGCTCCTTGCTCCGACGATCTGTGCTGGTTTGCGGAACTCACTGCCAGGCGGTAGACTCGGACAGACGTGAAGACTCACTCAGTTACTCAATAACGCAACACCATCGTCGCTGCGACGATCAGGTTTCTTCGCTACCAGTCATATTCAAAGTCGCATGGTTGCTGTTGTCCGGATCACCGGAATTTGATTTCTTGCAGTTGCCCACTACGACGTAGTTGCTTGTTTAGTGTTCCGTTCCTCCTCATCGTTGCCATTAACGTGCGAGGAGCAGGAAACTGCAAAACAAAATCGATTATAGGTGCGAGTTATGACAAACGGGGGAGTAGTGGGGATAGGGATTGCTTAGCGACGAATCAGAGTGAATAATAAGTAAAGGCAGTATTGATTTCAACATAATCATTTACAATAATTTTATTTTAGGTTTTATCAAATATCAGTTCTGTATGCTTACTTTAAGTACATGTATAATTAAGATTTTCATTTTACTTTACAGTATTGCCCCCGTTTCTTTTAAACGATAGAAATTCAATGTAAACCTCGCGGAATTGCGATGACGAATGCTCGAAATCGAATTTCTCGACACATCGGACAACAAAAGTAGCTCAACTTGGTGTACACAAAAATAGCACAAGCGTTCATGCACACATACACTTTCGCAGACTTGTTTGTATAGAGTTTCTTTGTCTCTCTCTAGCCGTGACGTTGTAGAAATATATGTCTGCGACCACCAATTTCGTTACAAGTTTAAACTACGAAACTTAACTAGGTATAAATAGTATACTGATTTACAAACCGAGTGTGCTCCGGGACCAAAGGCTTTTCCTGTGGGCTTTTTGCATGGATATTATTTCTGGTGGCAGCGCCCATGACTCACACCACTCTCGATTCGAAGGCCGTTTGTTCAGCTCCTTAGCCTCTTCACACTCTTCCAATCTTCTTTCATTACAATCTATAACAGCCTTGCACACGTTTGCGACTGCAAATGAGAAATGGGTTGTCGTAATAAAACTAGTTTAACAATGATTAAATAAAGCTAGGGCGACGTAAAGGGAAATGTTACGACAGCTGAAAATCAAACAGTTTTCGCTCTTTGTGCCACCATTTTGTGCATGTGCGTATGTGTCAGTCACGTATACACACGAACAAACACAGCATAATATAGTCATCTCTTTCTAACTGGCCACTGCAATGGCGCAGCTGAGCTGGCTGTTGTTGTTGCTGCCAATTCCTGTGCAACTGTTGCTGCCATTGTTGTTGCTGGCGCCCTTGTTGTTGTTGCTGCTCAGGCTGCGCATAAAATTGTCGAGGCCACTGAGCTCGCTGCTCCACAAATTGCTTTCTGCCTCCGCCTCCGCAGCAGCCTTGGCGTTCGAGGTGGCCACCGCGTCACTGCCGCAGTGCGTCCTGCCGTGGGGCACAAATCGCGTTTGCATCTCCAGCCAGCGGCTGAACCGCTCCTGCTGCTTTCTGCGCAGCTCGTGCTCCGCATGAAGCAGGGCTGTCGACAAAATGGCGTTCACGCGCAGATCATTGCCAGCACCACGCAACTTGCGTCGCATTTTCTGGCGTTTCACGCGGAAATTACGCACCCAGTCGGTGAGGGTTTTGGGGTTCTCGGTGGCGTCGCACTCGTCGTAGTACGCCACCATATTGACAAATTCTTTGTTTGCGACGAAACGAGGAAAATTTGGAAACTTGGTATACACACACACACACACCTTAAACTGCGACTGCCTTCAAATTTTTCAACGGAAGTATTAGTTCTCTTTACCCAACGCTCTCTTTCCAACTGTGGCGAGCACGTCAAGTGTGCGGCCTTTTATAGCACTGCCCGACCGCAGGCAGTACAAACTTTGGCACGTATTTTTGGCCAGCAGCTGGTGCTGCGAAACGAAACAGGTCCAAATAAAAGCGCCCCTATGGGTGCTTAGCTTATATCATGCTTTATATTTTACCAGTTTTCAATGGAAAGGCGGTAATTTGTAAATTAAAATTTTGATATTTTTTTTCCCAGTCGGCCACATTTGCCAAGCTGACAAATACACTAAAAAATACCAACAAAAAAAAATACCGACTGCGACTTAGTTGGGGTGTTTTATTCAGGGCTGAATCGCTGAATAAAAAAAAAAAGAGAACTAGTTTTCGTATTCCCTAATAGCGTCTGCAAACAGACATGTACCTCTTATAGCGTATTTCCACAGAGATCCATCCACCTTCCACCATCCGTTGAAGGGATGTTCCATAAAGTTTTGCCGTTCCAAAAACTTCCCAGTTAGTCCGCCTCTAAGACTTGACGGACTTTGGCAGACTAATTTATGCGATAGTTAGCCGATGTTTCTGCGGTGCAACCCTCTTTCTACCTGAAAAACCATTGGGATTTTTAAAACAAGTGAAACTTCGGTTTCCATAGAGCACATCAACCTTCCACCTTCCGATTTCAGCTGACTTTAGCCGCTGTAGCTCATCAAAACAATTGACCTGTTGACTTTGTTATGTTGTTTTGACGATGGCATTATGCCTCTTTCCACGAATTCAATTCATTGGAAACGGTTGGAATTTTTGACAAAAGTGAAACACAGATGTCCAGATGTCTGGGTGGGGCTGCGGCTCAATAATGATCAAATACGTTACCAATTTCATGACTAATAGGAAAATCGGATTACGAAACAGTGAAAACACCACAAAGATCTACACCTTACACCACGGCATTCCACAAGGATCCCCTTTTAAAAGCCTGATTCCATTGCTGCATAGTGGGCTTTTTAAATGTGCCTGATTCCATTGGCGCATTAGCATTTAGCTAACGCTACTCCGACAGCGTGCGCTCTTGTTTCCAGTCATTTTCAAACAAAATAGATAGTGGTGCCACGAACACAATAAACTTAAACAACGGTATTTTCCGGTATTTTTACTAAAAATGTTTGGGGCGAATGATTTTGTATTGCATTTAATTATCGCATTTATTTTAAATGCGGCATTTAGCCTTATGGGATTCCCTGTGTAAATAAATGCGCATTAGGCTATATGCGTTTTAATGCGCCAATGGAATCCGGTTTTAAGTCATCCTATTTTTCATTGCCTTTAACAGCCTCTCTGACATTCTTGATAAACACAAACGATCTCACCCTTAATAACAGTCCCGAACGTCGGTCGTACCGACCTAAACTAATTTATTAAAGCCAACAACCTTAATAACTAATTAAATATATTTCAAAACTCATCTTCCTGGTACACAAATATAAATCCAACAAATATAAAAATTAGCGACTCCACGAAAAATTCATAAACCTGCAGCATACCCAGAGGACACCTGTACATACAACCACTAATTAAACAATGCCAATTTTGCAATTCCTGCATCTCATCCCTCAGACTCCGTTTGGGGATCGGGAGCTCCTGCACCCAAGCAGAAGCAAAGTATACAAAAAAGTATTTTTTTCCCATTTGGATTTATTATAAGTTTTTAGCCTATTTTTAATCAGAATCTAGCTCAAGACCAGGCAACTCTGGTAAATACTAAATTCAGAAGGCCTGGGCTGTCCTCGTGTGTCTTTTTGGCGGGCGATTTGAAAGCAAAAGCTAAGCAACTGGAGTGCTCGCGCTTTATGTTCCGTACTCGTACACATTTACTGGCCACTCATACCGCCCGACAGAAAGCAATGGACATGTGCGGGGATCTGGCACTGGAGGCCGAGAGCCAAAGTGATCAATTCAGTTCGCCGTGGAACTTTGCTGCCGTCGGTTGCGGGCGCAATAACAGTACACAGGGGCGTGATCATTGAACGAGAACGGCGGGGGCGAACGAGAGAAATTAGCACTGAATAGCAGTGCGAAGAAACCACCAGATATCCAGATATTGGACAAATAAACAAATCGCGCAAGTGTACAAGTGCCCGCAATATCGCACTAATTAGGGGCTGAACAGATTCAGAGTGTCCGCACAGATTGGCCGGGGGATAATTATTTGCGTGCCATGAGTTATAGGCGATATCCGCGGCCAAGTAATTGACCCCCTCAAGGGGGCGAATTGGAATTGGATCGGATCGGCAGCCGGACCCAGCTGAAGAGTCTCTCGATTTTGACCCAACCAAAGTTTATTATTGTTTGGGCCACGGCAGTGTAAACAAATAACCGTAGACAGAAGTGGCGGCGCGAAGATGGAGAACGTGCGCTTTTCGATTATTGTAAGTGGAACGACCTGGCCCTACATGCGCCTTACATGTGAATGTTTTGATTTTATTATTTATAATTTTAAGTGAACTGCATTGAATTTTGTTCTTTCACTTTCCACGTTAAAAATTAAAATCAAAAAGAAAACTAGTTTATGTTACCATAGCGTTTTAAAATATATTAGTCTGAATGTTCTCATATTTATAGTTTTAGTTTCAATGTCAGTCGCTTTCTAATTATTTTGTTCGATTGCTAGGAAAACGATCTTAAGTGGAATTCGGAGAGCGACCAGGCGGCGGATGAGGATCTGCTCTTGGACAAGCGTAGCAGCATCTCCAGCGAAGCCAACAGCGCAGGGGTTTTCAGCGATGAGGCGCACGAGATCTTCGCTCGTCAGCAGCAGAATCAGATCCTCTGGGAGCTCGAGGAAATTGAGGAAACTCTGGCCGCGGCGCCGGGGGGCAAGCACGTCCTGGAAATGGTCAGGTCTGGCCGTTTCCTGGGTGAGTACGAGTTTCGTCAGGGGCCCTTTAAATTTTAGACTAACTCTCGTGGCCCCGTAGATCTAATGGCCGACTCAGGAGACTGGGACTGCAATCTGGCCTTAATCTGCTGCTCTGCGTTCGGGAGTTTAGAGAACATTCAATACTTGCTGAAACACTACAGCTACAGCGTGGATCCGAACGTGGCCGACACCCGTGGCCGAACGCCCCTTCATTTTGCCTGCAGCCGCGCCAACGCTTCCATTGCCAAAGTCCTGCTTGACCGCGGCGCTGATCCGAATCGCTGGGACTCCAAGAAAGAAGTAACGGCTCTACACTGTTCCGCAAGGTAAGTGTAAAAATTTGCTCCACATCTGGTGGCAACACATGGATCTCACATGATTTTAATTACATATGCGTTTTCCTCTCAGCTCCAAAAGCGTCGAGTGCATTTTACTACTGCTGCGGCGCAAAGCGAACATCAACATCGGCATCGAGAAGCGTTCCGCCCTGCACTACGCCATCGACGTCAACGCAGTGGACTGCGTTGAGATCCTTCTGAAATATGGTGCCGATCCGAACACTCCCCAGGTCTACACGGAGACGCCGCTGCACACGGCCAGCGCTGCGGGATTCGCCAAGTGCGTCCAGCTGCTACTCAATCACAATGCCGACGTACGATCTCAGTTCGGCGAGGGAAAGGTTACGGCTCTGCACTTGGGTGAGCGGATGCTGACGGCGTCTTTCGACAAATGCTTAAGGTTAGCCTTGAATTGCAGCTGCGGAAAACGACTACGTGGAGTGTGCTCGACTGCTCCTAGAGCACCGGGCCGACGTGGACTGCCGAAATGCCAGCCACCAGACGCCCCTGCACTTGGCTTGCCTTTCGCAGTCGATCGGCACCGTGGAAGTCCTCATCTCGTACGGGGCCAATGTGAATGCCGTCTACAGGGACGGGAGAACAGCTCTCCACGCGGCCATAGTCAAGCAATCGCGGTGCCTAGACTGCTGCAACGCCCTGCTGAAGGCGGGGGCAGATGTCAACAAGGTAAGGTGACAGTTTTTGCTTTTGAATGTTTTGTGTGGGAAGTGACCATTAGAAAATGGCCCACGTTGTTACCGGTACAACTAAAAATAACATGTCTAAAAAATTTACTTTACACGTTGTTTATAATACTTGACTCCGTTTATCTAGTTAAGAATACAAAGTCATTCCGAAATGAATTCAATTCGTCATCAATTGGCCCTCCCTCCTCCAGCTTTGGTAACTGTGTTTTCTCGAACTTTTTCACACTTCAGTGAAAACAAAACCGGATTCTATGTTTATTGCTAAAAGTTAACTCAATGGTTTATCGGTTACAGAAAGTAACCCTTTAAGTACCCTGAAACTTATTCATGACTATCACTTACAGGCAGATAACTATGGGTATACACCGCTCCACATTGCAGCACTGAATGAATTTAGCAGCTGTGTATACACTTTCATAGGTAAGTAACTTGGAAAATACCTAAAAACGATTCCTGGTTAATCGAGAGCTATTTTTGTACACAGAGCACGGGGCTGATATAACCGCAAGGACCGACGGACACGTCTCGGCACTATCATTTATAGTGCGGCGCACGCCCGAGATCATCCCCAAACTCATGCAAAAATTGGACCGTTCGATAAAGGCGAATGACCATGAAATCGGCGACGTAGACTGCCAGATTAAGCTTGACTTCAGGCTCCTGGTGCCCAGTTCGTCCATGGAGCGGGGCGAAACCGAGCTGCTCTTGTCCCTGATTGAGGTCGGGCAGAAGCGCATCCTAATGCACCCGCTTTGCGAGACGTTTCTCTTCCTCAAGTGGCGCCGCATCCGCAAGTTCTTCCTCATGAGCCTGGCCTATCACACTTTCTTTGTACTTCTCTTCACGCTTTACACGTGCTCCGTCTACGTGCGCTGCTGCAAGGATGGGGAAGTGTGCGTGGCTCCAGGCTACGTGTCCACCGTTGGATACCTGGTGATCATTCTAAACCTAATCCTGCTCGGCAAGGAGGTGTTCCAGATGGCCCACGGTCTGCACGGCTACGCCAAGTACTGGGAGAACTGGCTGCAATGGACCATCGTCTTCGGAGTGTTGTTGTGTGTGTCTCCAGAGATCTTGCGAACTGGCGATTTGCTAGGGGTGCCGGTGTGGCAGCATCACGTGGCAGCTGTGGTGATTTTGCTGGTCTGGTTAGAGTTAATGATGTTGGTGGGGCGATTCCCCATGTTTGGCGTATACGTTCAGATGTTCACCAAAGGTATGTAAACTCTTTTATACATAAGTGTGGAGGAATAGGTCGACTCAAACATTTTTACTTTTCTGCTTAGTGGCCTTTAACTTTGCAAAGTTTCTGCTGGCCTACATTTGCCTGCTAGTAGCCTTTGGTCTAAGCTTTGCAGTGCTCTTCAATGATTATCCTGCTTTCGAGAACATCACATGGTCCTTTCTAAAGTCCATTACCATGATGTCCGGCGAGCTGGAGTTTGAGGACATATTCTATGGGGACTATGCCGTGAAGTTTCCGGTCACCGCTCACATAATATTTCTGTCCTTCGTGCTGCTCGTCACAGTGATCCTGACAAACTTGATGGTGGGATTGGCCGTCAGCGACATCCAAGGTCTGCAAGTGAGTGCTACTCTGGATCGTTTGGTGCGCCAGGCGGAGCTGGTGTCGCGCCTAGAAAGTCTCTTCTTCTCGCGCCTGTTGCGAAGCGCACCGACCAACTTGATCCAGCTCTGCAAGCGAAGTGCTCTTCTGCGCACCTCCCGGGACAAACTTCAATTCACCATACGGCCTAATGACCCCCGCGACAATCAGCTGCCCGAGGACATTAAACTTAACGTATACAAACTGGTGGCAGAACGGCGCGACCGGAACCAGAGCCTTCGGCGTCGCCAGTTCGAAGACAACTACAACATATTTAGCCGCAGCCTGCAGCGTCAGCAGAACACGTTCCAGAGGGACTCCCCTCAGCCGGAACCAGTCATGGCAAGTCCCAAGAAGACTCCGCAGAACATTTTCCACATGCACGAGCTGCTGCGTCCTCGATCAGCCACGAATGTGCCGCAGCAGTTGCGTCAAGAGCAGGAGGGAACGGTCAAGATGAAGAACCAGGCGAATGGCCTATTCGCAGTGCAAGCCGAGGTGCAGGCGATCAAGACGCAGCTGGGTGAACTGGTGGCCAAATTCGAGCGCTTCTCGGAGAACGCCACTAGAAAGCTGAACTACAGTGCTGATGAACTGTGCCGGCTGCGGCAGCAGAGTCAGTCGGGCCAGTCGGTGGTTTCCAGTCATAACCGTCACCATCGCTAAATCGAGTCCCGTGTTAGTTTTATTCCTATTAACACATTAAAATACATTACGATTAAGGAATAGCCACGCTAATTGCTGCTTAGCCAGTAAGCCATTTGTCGTTACTCTGGTTCCAAACGAGAGTCTCTTCGTTGGGCACCGGATCGCCCGGCGCAACCAGTGTCCAGGTCTGCGTCATCGGATTATATGCGAAATTCTTGGAATTTGGCGGAGGAGGAGGAGCGGTTTGCGTCACGACCGGCGGGCGCGTGATAGGCACAATGTTAGGGTATTCCTTGGCAGATCCCACTCTCTTGTCGCTGCTTATGTACTCGACCTGGGACTTGGGATTCGGGTTTTCCAACGGAGCGCCCAACAACAAGACAGGGCAGAGCAAAGCCACAATAGCTAGAGGTTCATATGTTTAATTTCATTTGCTAGACGCAAAATAAAACTGTGTTTTTCAAAGACTCACTGCATATGTACACCATTCTTCCAAAATAATATTCAAAACTGCCTCTTTTAGAATGGTAATTTATATATAATTTCTACAGAACAGCAGGCAAACAGACAAACGATCCGATTGCGACTGACTGGGAGCTCGAGATTCAGATTGTCTTGGGGTCAAACAAAAGTCGTAAAACAGATCGCTAGCTTTTTATGTATTTGTGTTTATACGCTGATGTCATCGATCAGACTGATTGTGTAATATAACAAGCCGCCAAATGTTTGACCATAATTTAGCTCTAACAAATGCCCGTGTGCACCTGCTGGATTCCTGCAGGGGAAGAGGAGATAGTTTCGCATCGACTCATCTGCAGTCATAAAATGCATTTCCACTTACTCAAGCCACAGGTCAAGGCGCAGTTGAATCGGTTTTCGTTATAGTAGTTTACGTTATCACTGCCACAGATGGGATTGTACTCGCTGGTCGCCGGACAGGACTGGAAGCAAGCGAAGTATTGCGGGGACTGAGTTGTTGGTCGGGAAGTGGTCGTGGAGCTACCGCCTCTATCTGGTTGCTGAGGACGTAGCCAGGGGTTTTGCCTTTGCGTTCCCAATTGTTTTAAGTTGTCGAATTGGGGATAGCAGTGGACTGTCGTTATCCCGATCAAAAGAAGGGCGAAACCTGGAAAAGGATCTTAAGCGTCCGTCGCTGATTTCCACACCAGGGCAACCTACCAAATATTCCAATACGATCCATTTCAGAAAAGCGCGATACTTCCGTTACGCTTGGAAAGCAAGTCACTTCTGAAGCTCCCGAAAACCCGCTGCACCTATTTATAGGGCAGCTCCCCCTACCCGCATATGACTTTTAACGACGTCTGGGCGTGTGGGTGTGCACAAAGGAACTGTTTGTTAATTCAATTGACTTAAAACCAGTATTCGGATTTGCTGGTCAATAATAAACAGAGCTTGAACTGAGTTGCACTCGGAGTAGGCTGACTGTGCTTTGTTGTTTTAGGTATCCTAAGATTTTACTATTGTAGGTATGTGCTACATACATTACTGCTAATGTTAGCTTTTGATTTTATTCAAGATTGTCTGTGATTCAGAGATATTTATACAACACAAAGATTATAAATTATTAAAATCAAAGCAACTCTGAAGTTATTAACAGAAAATAAGTAAAGGCATTTAACAACAATCAGATTATATTGACCGTCCCAATCAAAATTAAAGCTTCTCTAGCTGGTGGATCCAGGGTTGACGCACCGCAAATAATATTCCGTTGCGATGGATGACTCTAAACAACATTATTACACAGATTCTTAGAAAATTAAGCCTATAGAGGTTGCAGCTTCTTAAAAAATTAAAAGATAAACCTATATGACCAAAATTTGAAGACAAATTCTTAGAAAGTTAAGCCACAAACCTTTAGAGGTATTCCTTTTTATACCCTTGCAGAGAGTATTATAATTCAGTCAGAAGTTTGCAACGCAGTGAAGGAGACGTTTCCGACCCTATAAAGTATATATATATGAAAAAAAAAGTATAACTTAGCTGTTTTTTAATTTTTTGTTTAGTTCTTTGGCATTTAGTAATGGTTAAATATTTCCGATTTATGGTTTAATTTTCATAAAAATCGGACGACTATAGCATATAGCTCTTAAAGGAACAATCGGAAAAATAAATGAAAAAAAATTATAACTTTGCTGTTTTTTAACTTTTTGTTTAGTTCTTCGATTTTTAGTAATGGTTAAATATTTCAGAATTACGATTTAAATTTCTTCAGAATCGGACGACTTTAGCATATAGCTCCCATAGGAACAATCGGAAAAACAAATGAAAAAAAATTATAACTTTTCTGTTTTTTAATTTTTTGTTTAGTTCTTCGACATATAGCAATTCTTCCAATAGCTGCAAGGGTATATGAACTTCGGCTTGCCGAAGTTTGCTTTCTTTCTTGTTTAAATCAGATTTCTGCGAGAAATGTTATGGAATTTGATGTGTTGGACCTAGGTCAATGTTGCGATGCAAATTAAGTCACTATTGGTCTGAGGCTTCCAAAAAGCACTCTCGTGATGTTTATACGGATCTCCCGACTGTTTAAATAAATCCAAGAATTAAAAAGAATAATGAGTTTCAAAAAGAATATAAAACGGATGCAGTTACTACTTTGTTTTATTGTTTGTGAATTTTGAAATTGTAACTATGTCTTTGCAACCTAATGTACATACCACATACATTTAAACAGAGCTCATTGGGATATGCAAATGGATATCGAAAAAGTAAGCATCACAGAGTCAATTTTTACCAGGAAAAGCTTGTATCTTCCTCATAATCAGAGTTTTTGTTCAAATGAGTAATTTTAGGAAGTTTCCGATTTTTCAAACAAAACAAGTGCAATCTACGGCGTGATAAGGAAAGGGATCTTTGAGCCAAAGCTGTAGCGGAATATCTTTGCTTAGTTATAAGCTGTTTTTCCTGATTGCAAAAATTCGCTGCTGTTGCTGGATATGTGGCTGATGCTGGAGATGTTGCTGATGTTGCTGTTGCCGCTGCTGCTGAATATTTTGCTGCGGCTTTGGCTTGTTTTTTCGTGACGATCCAGATCCGGTGGGCTGATCCTTGGGCGCCTGTACGCGTTGGTCGTCCATCGTTAGAAAACCAGTTAGCTTATTGTCCCAAATGAGCAGGCAAATAGGCACCAAAGAAAGCAGCTGTAGCTTGCGAGGTGACTGCTTTATGTTACGCTCGGCAATCATAACGTAGTTGGGTGCGCTGTGCGTATCGACAAGGACCTTTTGCATCTTGAAGTTGATGCATATGACGTGGCCAGATTCCAGAGTAACAACATTCATCATGTGCTGGAATATCTCTATGACCACGGCCTGCATGTAGATGCCTTGCTTATTGCGCACATAGCGTTTGAAATATAAGTGTCCGGAGTCGTCTCCGGCCATTTTAGCATTGTATTTGCGCTCATTGGCTAGCTTTGTCAGGGCGTGGAGATCGTCTGGTGTGCGTCCAGGCGGTGGACAGTATTTAAGTGCGGCAGCCAGCAGGCTGAAATAGGGGAAGCTGTCAATGCTGAAGGCAAAATACAAAGTTATATGTCAGTTACCGGTGCACCATTATGTCAGGATAGCGGCGGATCGGGCTAGTAAAGTGGGTGTAAATAGGAATGGACAATGCGTAGTGCCACAGGTCTGCCGGTTCCGTTTTACCCTCGCTGCAAAAATATCTGTCGGTGGAAAACACTGTAAAAAGAGGACATTCTCTGCAGAAAGACAAACTTACGTTGCCCTTGCCATAGGCTTCATTAGCAGCTGGCTGAGGCAAGCATTCATTGCGACAGGGTTGGGGGCCTCGTTGCAAAGTCGCACCATGCTTTCCTGAAGCGCCTTTGACGAGCTGTAGTCCAGTTCGAATCCCAAGGCCAGGAGTTTTTCCCGTAACGCCTTGAGGGACTTCGTCAATGGTGGCGGGTGGTTACGGAGCACAGCGTTCTCAGGAAAGGAGTCGTGTATAAAACGAGCCACTGCCTGGTTTGCCAAGAGCATGAACTCCTCAATCAAGCGGTTTGCCTCGCGCTGTTGCTCCACTTCGAATGACACAGGCTCTCCGCTAATTGGGTCCAGAACAAAGCGAAGCTTGGCGTTGTTAATGGTCAGAGCGCCGTTGTCAAAGCGTGATTTACGCATGGAGCTCGCCATCCCGTGAAGCCACAGGACTCTCTCTTTGATGTCATTGGCATTAAATCCGTTTAGGATAGTCGGAAAGTCGTTCTCATTAAACAGCTCGTTGGGATTATCGATTATCTTTTGGGCGTGTTCGTAGGCAAATTGCGAGCAGGAGTTAATGACCGTTCGAGAAAACTCGGGCTTTTCTTCCAGCATGACTCCGTCACTGTCCATTTTCCAGAAGACTGAGAAGGCAAACTTGTCCTCTCCAGGCAGCAGCGAACAACGCATGCACAGAGACTGGGGTAGCATGTGAATTACCTCGTTGGCTAAATAAATGGACGTAGAACGCTCCTTCACGATATTATCTAACTCGTTGTTCTCCATCAGATAGTGCGATACATCGGATATATGGACGCCAACCTCATACTTGTTATCACTTAGCTTCTCAATGGAAACGGCGTCATCCAGATCGCGGGCAGTCATTGGGTCTATGGTAAAAATGCACATCTTTCTTAAGTCCCTTCGTTGACGCAGATCGGTCTTGCTTATCGGGGGTGGAGGCTGGGAATACATGTCGTCGAATCGCTGCTCAAATGGCTTTATATCTCGGAGGCCATTATGGAAGAGAATCGCTTTTAGCTCGTCTTCCAAATTACCCACGCGTCCCACCGGTTGGATTAGCTCCGCGATGCAATGGCCATTGCAATCGGTCTCCAGTATGTGGGCCAGATATAGCAGGCCAGACACTTCCCCTGCTTGCTGCTTGCCTCCGATGTGAGCGGTACAGCCCTCCATGGGCACGTAGACCATGGGTACACGCAAGTCGTACGGTCGGAACTTGTAAAAGAGCTGGTCATCGCAAAGCTTTGTAGGGTTTGTGAACGATATAGTTCCTACGATTTGGCGGAGCTCAGTTTGTTTGGTGATAGCTATAACGAAAGCTTTCGGACAGTTGTCCGACGAGATGACGACTACATTGTCGGCTTCCGCTTCTGAATCCTGAGACTCCGATTCGCCCGAGAGCTCCTCATCATCCGCTGCAGAGGAAGTCGGCTTTAGCGGACACTCTTTAATATTAATGTTTAAACTGACTTACCGAGTGACAAAGACGGCTTTCCGCCAGTTATTCCGCCAGGGGAGGGCTCGGCAGGTTTTGAATTGCACTGAGCACCTGCATTCAGAACGAAAGCCCGAACTTTGTCGCCTTCGAAAGCATAACGCCGGGCCACAGGCAGCAGCACGATGCCATCCCGTTCCAGGGCTTCGCGATCCGTGGTCATCGTGATAAAAGCCTGCCTATTGTTTTTGCGGTTCACCCGGATCTCCTCCTCCACAATGCGTCCGTAGCCGGCCACAGTCAGTCGCTGAGCATGCGCTTCCAGGTCGGAGAAGTTGCCCTTAAAGATTAGATCTGGCGGCAGCTGGTGGTCAGTTCCCACGTGATGCTGGACGATCTTGTTAATGTACGTCCGCATGGCGTCCAGCTCGGATTTTAGCGATTGAGTAGTGTTTTTGCCGGAGCCCTCGCTCTTTTTACGGTTACGCTGTCGCCGTCCTTGTTTTGTCGGTTGCTGGGCAGGATTGCTATTGCTGCTCGAGGCATCAGACTCACGGCGCTGGCGGCCTTCCACCCGCTGCTGAGGCAGTTGTCGCCGAACCACCTCGCTCCCACCGTCGATGCGCTGAGGAAGTTGTCGCAGAGCTACCTGCTGGGGCTGAGCTCCCCACTCCAGCTGGGACAGGACCTCGTTCTGTCGTATCAGCTGGGCGGCATATGCATTCACTTCCGGGGAGACGTGCGACATCAGTTTAATCATCTCCTGGAGGGCGTCTACCTCTTTTCTTAGCGCCCGCTTTGACTTCTTCGCCATTGGCTGTTGGCTGGAACTGGGTAGAATCTGCTGCTGTGGTGGTTGCTGAGAGGCCATCTGCATGCCCGCCACCGGGTAGGAAGGCAGTGCTAAGTGGTAAGACATGGCTATCGCCACCGGCACGGCTCCTGCCACAGCATTGGAGTTAATCTGCCTGTTAAAGGGCGCATCCACGCGCCTCTGCGTTGACGGATTGACGACTTTCACGGTTCGGGTGGCGGCAAGCGACTCCTTGACGGATGCGCTGGACGTTTCCATCTCCCGCTGCGTCTGCTGAAGACGGGCAGTCAGGCGCTGGGAGCGCTGACGAAGGGCCTCGATTTTGCTGCAGTCGTGGGTGGAAGGATATGAGGAGCCACGGTCCCCCTCTCTGTCCGCATCCACCTCGACGCTTGACGATTCAGACATTCTGAAAAGGAGTGCACTTGGCAGTTGAAAGTGGCTGATACTTGGGGGTTGTTGTCGAAGCACTGGACTCGCTGTGGGGATAAGAAAAGTGCCAGACAACATCAATTAAAACTTTCTCGAAATTAAAGTGACGTGACCAGGGATGCAGCACCCACCCACTTCGAAGGGACCGTACTGCGTAGGCAGTCAGAACAGCGGCGAGTTCGGCCACACTGCCTTTTTTTAATTCAGATTCGAGATGAACGACGGTAAGATATTTTTGTTTTTTTTTGAATTTACACACCGAGATTTAAACTGCTCTCCCAGAGGAAATCATAAAGCACCGCCTACTGATCGACGGCGACGGTACCGGAGAAGATCGCCGCCTGAACGTGCTGCTGAAGCAGTTCCTGAAGTGGGCCAACGCCAAGAACGATTCGCCGGACACCAAGTAAGTGGGTGATATATTGGGAAAGTGTCGTGCGTACATGTCTTCTGTGCCCCCTCACAGCCCCATCATATACGACCGTTTGATGGCCCAGTTCGCCCAGTGCAAGCTCACTGCGATGAAGAACGTCCAGACTCTGCAAATGATCGGCGCCGAGCGGGACAACTACAGCAAACTGGTAGAGCAGCACGAGCAGAGCATCGTCCTCGCGAAGGAGGAGATCGAGGCCAGCAAAAAGGAGCTGATCACCGCCAAGCAGATCCGTAAAAACAAAATGGAGTACGACCTGCTTGCCTCGCTCATACAGGAACAGCCGGACCGCAATGGCACCCAGAAGCAAATCGAGATCATTAGGAAGGAGATTGATGACCTGGTGCAAAAGAAACTCAAGATGGAGCGGAAGTTCCAGAAGCGCCGCAACGACTTCACTCTGCTCATGTACACTATTCACGAGCTGGAGCAGCAGCTGGACCAAGACAACAGTTCCTCCTCGTCCTCCTCATCGTCAAGCTCTTCTTCTAGCGACAGCGAGGCCCGCTCGGAGCCGGATCTGAACGACAACGGCATCATGGAGGTCAGCGACGAAGACGACGACCTCAACAACAGCAGCCCCACCAAATTCGACGGAGTCCGCGGCGAGCCCAAGTTTTACTCTGTATCCACGGAGGACTCCAAGGCCATGTCCGTCGAGGAGGATACTGTGCTTGAGCTGAGCATCGACAAGGACGAGCACGACGTGGATGTGGTTGTGGCCAGTTAGGTAGAAAGCGCAATCGAACGAAGCGCATATCAAACTATAATAAAATGCTATAATTTATGGAGATTAAAAAAAAAGTATACGATTTGTTTTTGTTAATAAATCCATCAATGCCTGATCAGGAATTTGTCGTTTACCAAAAGTTTTGATAAACATATAAACTTAAATAAAATTAACTTAATTTAAATATTTGTAATAATTAATTAATTTAGGGATTATTTTAATTTAAATAATTGAATCGAAATTAATTATTTATGTTTCAATTTTTGCAGTTTTTTTAATCATATTCCTGTTGAATTGATATTTTCTAGATAATGAATAGCTTATTTAATAACCTGTTCAATTAATGTATTAATATCTTATTCATTTACAATCTTCATAAAATGTCCATCTCCTTATGGTATATTGGTAATCCTAAAATTAATTTGTATACCATTTCTTTTGAAGCAAATTTGATGGAACAAGTTTTCTTTTCATTTCTAAACGGGCAGGATCGGACGACTATATCGTATAGCTGCCTTAGGAACATTAGGAATTAAAATAATAGTTTATATATATTTTAAAAACTCGGTTTTAATTTTATAAAAATCGGTTGACTTTTTCATATGGCTGCTATAAAAGCATTTGGAAAAAAAAATTATAAACAGTCCTATACGCATAAAAGTCGATATAGTCGATTTAAATAATATTACATATTCGTCATATCTGCAAGGGTATTTAAACTTCTGCTTGCACAGGCTTGCTTCCATTCTTGTTGATAATGATATTTTTTATTATTCGAAAATAAAACCGAAATTAGTTATTGACATGATGAGATATATAATATTTGAATTCTTTCCGTTCGTAGTTAATTTGCATTTAACTTAATTATAATGTTTAGTATTTATGTCAATTGACGGGCTTTGACACTTGTGTTTGCGGGTAGTATTCGGTTGCTTTCCATGTGCGGTCATACTAAAAAAAGCTACAGTGAAGAGGAAGCAAAAATTGGAAATTGAAAAATTTCAACATCAAATATTAGTTGAAGAAAAACCAAAGAACGCTCGGTGATCTGTGCGGATTCTTTGCTGTTTACCACAACGCAATGATGACTGACGACAAAAGGTAAATCAACTCTATTAAGTGCGTAGAGCACATGTGTGTGTATTGACTAGGGATCCCACTCTCCCCCCGACTCCAGCTCCAGCATCAACAGCGAGTCGGAGGATCGTCGAGCCAAGCACAAGAAGGCCAAGAAGCACAAGAAACAGAAAAAGTCTTTTTCCGGCAACGACGAGAAGGACAGGCATATCCATAAAAAACATAAGAAAGCGAAGAAGCGCCCCCACCGCCGAAGCGAGTCCTCGAACGACTCGGACGCGCCGGAAAATGCCAAGGCCAAGCTGCCAAAGAGCTCCGGACTGAGCAGCAAGTTCACCGAGATCATGCAGAAGGCCAGCCGCAACGGGGCCGACTTCCGCATCGGCAAACCACTGCTGCCCACGGACCCAAGCAGCCTCGTGGAGGAGATTACCAAGACCATTCAGAACAAGGTGCTGCCCGTCTTGGAGGTGGCCAGTTCGGGCAGCGAAAGCGATATGTGAGTATTGTGGCGGGAGTCATGTAACCTTCGCCTATAGCTTTCTTGATTTCAGCCCCGCCGAAGTGGCCAGCCCTATCATTGCATCTATTATAGAGGACGAGCTAAACTTGGAGGACTTGATGCGTCAGAAGGCTCTGCTGCAGGCTCGCCTGGGCGCCTATATGTCGGACCCAGAGGCAGAGGCCCAACCTCAGGCACAGTCGCACCCACACCGGCAGCCGCAGATTGTGCAGGCCAAACCAGTGGCCAAGGTGGTCACCTCAGCCCCACAGTCTGCAGCACCGCTGGCTACTGCAACCAGTAAACATGCTAATATTAAACAGTCTAGCACGCATAACTCAAATGAATCCGATGTTATATTGTTGGATGATTCTAGCGGAGGCCAGCGCACTCCCGAGAAGCGACGACGCCACACATCCCCGCTCCCAGCAGCCCCGAGAAACCGAGCCCGCGATGACCCGGTCCACGGACGACGGGAACGGCGCTCAAGAGAACGAGACCGCTCGCCCACACGTCGTCGGGCAGCAGAGCAGCAAATGCCGGCCCGGCCGCGCAGCCGCAACCGCAACATGGAGGACCTACGGCAGGAGATTAACCGCGATAAGCAGAGGGAGAGACGCGACCATAGCCGAGACCGGGATCGGCGTGGAGCAGAGAGGCCGGTGCCCAACGATTTGCGACCGGGTCGTGCCCGGGAGCGAGAAGTTCGGCAAAATCGTAACCAACGGTCGCACAGCCGTAGTAAGTTTGAATCGGACAGGCGCCGCGAGCGGGAGCGGCAAAAGGACCGGGATCGTGGTGGATTTGACCGTGGTGGAGCACGCGGTGGTGCAGACAACGGAGACCGAGATCGTTACAAGGGTTCACTAAGCGAGGGGCAAAAGAAGTACGACAAAGAGAGTAGTGACGAAGAGGTCAACCTGGACATTGATATTGACGAGGACGATGATGACGAAGAACGCATCATTGAGCTGCGCCGGAAAAAACGCGAGGAGCTCCTCAAGGTGGGTAACAAGTTTTTATGACGTGATCTTATCTTAAATGGGGTCTTTTGTAACTGCCAACAGAAACTGGGCACGGGGCAGGAATCACCAACGCCCCAAAACTCCAACTCGTACGAGTCTCGGAGCACTTCGCCCGGCTCATCCCAACGCGACAGGCCTCCAAGGACTCCGACGCCCACACTAGCTGGGTCGGATCTGCCCAGCGCGGAAATGCCGAAGGAGCACCAGCAGCAGGACAACTCAAATAGCCAGAAGAACAGCTCCGTAAAGGAAAAACGAAACGATTGGGATATGTTTGCCGATCAGGATGTGGATTCAAATTTCGATGTGAGTCGCAGGATTGTAAATTTCAGAGACCATATCCTTCATCACAGTTATTTATCCGAGTTGAAATCCCCTAGTCACCCAACACAATCGTTCAAAGCAAGCACCAACACGAAAATCCCGCCCTTACCGACAACTGGGACGACGCAGAGGGCTACTACCGAGTTCGGATCGGTGAGGTGTTGGACAACCGCTACCTGGTTAATGGCTACACGGGCCAGGGCGTCTTCAGTAATGTCGTGCGTGGCCGAGACCAAGCTCGAGGACAGGCTAATGTAGCTATCAAGATTATACGAAACAACGAAATAATGTAAGCGGAATTCATATCCCAATCTGAATATTTACGAACTTTTGCTTTTATTAGGCACAAAACTGGCTTACGGGAACTGGAAATTCTTAAGAAGCTTAACGACGCCGATCCGGAGGATCGATTTCACTGCCTTCGTTTGTACCGCCACTTTTTCCACAAACAGGTAATTAATGTTTATTATCAGTTGGCACTGGGCTTTATTACAATATATATTTTTCTACTGCAGCATTTATGCATGGTGTTCGAGCCTTTGGCAATGAATTTACGTGAGGTACTCAAGAAGTACGGCAAGAATGTGGGCCTTCACATTAAAGCAGTGCGTAGCTACACGCAGCAACTATTTTTGGCTCTCAAATTGCTGAAAAAGACGGGCATTTTGCATGCGGACATTAAACCGGACAATATTTTGGTCAACGAAAATAATCTGATACTAAAATTATGCGATTTTGGTTCTGCCTCGGCCATTAGCGATAACGAAATAACTCCGTACTTGGTGTCGCGGTTTTACCGCTCTCCGGAGATTATTTTGGGAATACCCTACGACTATGGAATCGACACCTGGTCCGCCGGCTGCACAATCTATGAGCTGTACACTGGAAAAATTCTGTTCAGCGGGAAGAGCAACAACCAAATGCTCAAGTTTTTCATGGATGTGAAGGGCAAGATACCAAACCGAATTGTCAGAAAAGGTCAGTTTAAGGAACAGCACTTTGATCAGAGCTGCAACTTCCTATACCACGAGATTGATAAGCTCACTGAAAGGGTAAGTGTCTTTGGGATGAAGAGGGAAGCAAATGCCTGAGCTACAACAAGTTTCTTCTGCAGGAAAAGATAGTTGTAATGCCGGTCGTTAAACCGTCGCGTAGCTTGCACCAGGAACTAATTGCTGACCAAAACCTGCCAGAAGATCAGCATCGCAAGGTCACCCAGCTCAAGGATCTGCTGGAAAATATGTTTGCCTTAGATCCGGCCAAGCGGATTTCCCTTAACCAGGCACTAGTTCACCCTTTCATACAGGAGAAGATGTAAAGCGAACGACGACTTTGATTAAACGTAATTCTATTTTGCATAGCTCGTAAGACTACCAATATGCCCAACTCGCGAGTTAGTTACTAGTTCTCGTTCGTTATCAGACAAACATGCTCACCCAGAAATCACAGGATCTATACATCTATTCAATGCTAACACAATCTGTGGTTTTTAGTTCTACGGCGTGTTTTGAGAACCGAATTATAAAAAATATTCAGTTAGCAAATGTTCCGCAACTTCTTATTCGTGTGTACCATGCGTGTATATAAGTATTTTAGAGCTACTACTGTATAAAATGCATGTGACCGATTTACGACACACAATATAAAAACCGTTTATGTGAATCGTATTAATTTATACTACAATTTCAGTGTGCCGCTGTAAACGGAAGATTGTTCCTTGGCCTTGCGGCTGATTCAACTGGTAATAATTTACACTCACGACCTTGCAGAGGATGCCCCTCAAGTTTCAATCTGAACGTCCCTCCGAATGCCAAAAATGCCACTTATAAAGACCACTTTTTAAAATTAATGATTTTTATTAAGGTAGTCGGCACATAAATATTATTTCCATTCTTAATACATGGTTAATATCATTTATCTTATCTTTTGAAATTGGTTTAATCGTAAACGAAATGGTTCAAGATCAAATAATGCCACTGCAAGGGACGGGAAGCTTCGGCTGGTCGAAGAAAGCATCAGGCATATTGGCTTTAACCTGGCCGTCTAACCGTCCAGTTTCAGCTCATCTTACGCTAACCACATGTTAATAATACCATAATTTTCTTTAAACTTGCAGTTTGTGTTGTCCACACTAAGTGGAATATTCCACGACATCATCACTCTATTCAGAATGGAACGCCATGCAGGTGAGTTTATTTCTTTTTAATATCCAAGTGTAAATATACGCGTGTACTTATGCTGGTTCAATACAAGTGCAAGTCCATTAATCCAAGCCGTCGATCGGTACCGGCAGCTCAAGTGCTGCCTGCAGAGTCTCGCTCGAGCACAGTATGTGCAGCTCCGCGGGCTGTTGCTGGCTTTTGAGCAAGCACTTGACTTTCTTGGGCTTCCAGTTGTTTTCCGCGTAGGGATCTCGCAGCAGTCCGAAGGCGCACTCAAAGATTCCAACACAGCTTATGGACGTGTGCAGAGTGCCACAGCAGAGGACCACAACCTGCCCGTACGCATCCATCCGTCCCTGAATCCCGGCGTGGGTCAAGTTTGGATTGAAGTGGAAGCCAAATTGCTGTTTGGTGCTTGTTAGTGCCGACAGCACTTCGGCAGCCGTCGTGCACTCTATCTCATTTAACCCATCGCTGGCCGCGATGGTGAGGTGCAGGGCAGCATCGGTCCACAGGTCCACCAGGCTCAGGCTGTCTGAGTTAAGGCGGTCGAAAAACCATTCTCCGAACTTTCGGGCAATGGAGTGAATGGGGAAATCCTCTTCGTTTTGCTTGGAAGTCGAGACAACTGAGACGGCAGCTTGGCCTTTAGAAGGTAATCTGCTTGACTCCTGATCCTGTTCCTGTTCCCAGTACTGAATCACCTTTGCTACGAGGTCCGCCTTAGTGAAATCTGTGGCTACGTCCGGCTGTCGAGTGTGCAAGTACCTGAACAGGAGTTCTCTTGTTATAGCGCGCTTGGAGAGCAGGATGTAAATGTCCGGAATGTGTGCAGTGAGCAGCCTAAGGGCTTCTGCAAGAGATGAGAAGTGCAAACATAACACACTGTAATTTAATAAAGTCCGTGTAGTTTAATTTCACCCTCTGGATCCTCGGTTGTCCACACATTTTTCGTGGTGCTATTGGCCAACTGCAGTAGGACCGACGAGTTCTTCTCATTCACAAGTAGATCTCGAAGCCCTGTCCTCTGAGTCTCCGAAATCGGCATGGCTACCAGCCAGTTATTATATTTTGTTATTATATTTCGATCAGCTGATACCTTTCGGATTGAGGTCACACCGAATAGTGTTGCCCACCGAACTAGTAAAAAAAACTATTTCACTGTGAATGGCAGATTATGTTCGCAGTATTAAGTGTGCATAAACCGTTCTTTGCTCATATGTTTTCGCTCCCATTCGCAGTAAATATTTACTCCGGAACGAGTTTGCTACTCTCGCACATACAACTTTCGCAAAGATTAGCCAGAGAGGCTCGCACACCTTATCTCTTATCGCATAATTTCCGTCAAATATGTCGGCAAGACTGTTATAGCTAATTTTAGTGTCGAGTAAACCTACGAGAAAGCGTACGCCTACGGCATTTATTGACTGTGAACTCTGAACCAAGTAAGAATGGATTCGCCCACCTCCGAGACGACCTCGCCTCTTCCCCCACCAATTGGTCCCTTTGTGGGAGCCATTGACGAGGGCACAACCTCCGCCCGATTCATCATTTTCCGCGCCGGAACCGACGAAATTGTGTGCTTTCACCAAATCGAGGTGGAATCAATTTTCCAGAAAGAAGGATGGTGCGAGCAGGATCCCATGGCCATAATGAAAACAGTCAACGAGTGCATCGCCGGAGCCTGCAAGAAGCTAGAGGCCGTGGGCGGCAAAGTCGAGGTGCGTCCTATTTCGAATAAGGCACTATCTGATCTGTTTCAGTCTTGGGCGATCGACGGGCCTTTATTGTAGTAATAATCAAATTGCAGATGGAAGGGTCGAAACTAGAAGTTAGCTACTGTCCAGCAGGAACTTTCGGTACACTTGCGCCTCCTCGATCCTCTCCTGGATTGTGCGGGGTGGTTTTTCTTCGGCGCGTTCGTCCAGTTTCACGTATATCTGATCATTGTGGCCAAAGTCTCCAATGCGGCGTGGCATAACGTGGAAGTGAACGTGGGGCACGGTTTGCCCAGCCTGGGCTCCGTCCTGCACCGTTACAGTGGCGGAAGTGGTCTGGTAAATCCTCTCCAGCAGCCGCTGCACCATGCAGACCGTCGCAAACATATCCGCCATCTCGGCGCAGTCGAGGCCGCAGAGCCGCGGAGTTACTCGCTTGGTTGAGACCAGAACATGACCTTTAACCACGCAGCGTAGGTTGGTAAAGGCAAAGCAGTGCTCGGACTCGTAGAAAATAGTGCGTTTGTCCACTATGTTGTTGGCAAAAGCCCGGTCGTGAGCAGGCTCGTTGCTGCGAACGTTGTAGGCCGTTAGGCTGTAGAGATCGTGTCGCCGGTGCTCAAAGCTGGGCATGCTCTGGTACAGGGCCTTCAGTGTTGAGACATCTACATCTGCTGTGCCGATCACCAGCTCCTGTTCGCCGCCGCAATCGGCCAGCACCTTTCCCCAGGGACTGACTATCATGCTGTGGCCCCAACTCTGCCGCTTCTGGTTGTGCCAACCCTGCTGGGCGGCAGCTACTACGAAGCACTGCGTTTCAATCGCCCTCGCCCGCAGCAGGATCTCCCAGTGCGCCTTGCCCGTGGCGTAGGTGAAGGCGGCCGGGTACGTGAGCAACTGGGCACCCAGTTTCCTTAGCAGCACCGCTGGCTCTGCAAACCGAAGATCGTAGCAGATCTGGAGCCCAACCTGGCCTGTGGGCGTACTCACTGGTCGCTCCAGGCGCTCGCCCGGCGTCACGGTGTTTGACTCCCGCAGGCTTATCTCCTTGGTTGTGGCATCGAACAGGTGGATCTTCCTGTAGACCGCGGCCAGCTCCCCCTGCTCGTTGACCAGAACATGCGCATTGTAGATCTTTCCCTGGTCGTTCAGCTCGTGCACGCCGCCCAGGGACAGCCAGATCCCGTTGCTCCTGGCAAGATCACGGTACTGCTTCATCAGCTCGCCATCTAGTTTCTCTGACAACTCGAGAGTTTGGGCGCGGTTCTCACCCACAAAGTCACAGCACTCGGGCAGGAAGAGCATGCAGGCGTTCTTCAACTTGGCCCTCGACACCAGCTCCTTCACCTGGCAGAGATTTGCCGCTTTGTCGCTGGTGGATCGCATTTGGCCCACGGCAATGGTCGCACCTTGACCCTTCCGTTCTTGGCCGGACATCCTGCGCAGTTTTTGCTGCTGGGTGGTGACAATGCTGCGTCGTATGATTCTGACTAGAATTGACATTGAAACAGGCCGCTAACGGTGGAAAATTGCGTTCTAGTTACGTCGCAGGTTGTTATCAATTATTTTCACTTGGTTGTTTACGGCCTTTCCTCCCTTTACGGCTCCCCTCCCCTTGCTTGTCGCCGATTCCCTGGTAATGGCAACAGTGTGTACACAGCTGGAGGGAAGATATATAATTGATTGTAACGGTTTCAATTCGGTTTGAATGTTTAAAAATTACCGCTTTAATTCTGGGTCGTTTCAGGACATTATCACTATTGGTATAACAAACCAACGCGAGTCCACCGTAGTCTGGGATAGGAACACCGGCCAGCCGCTGTTCAACGCCATCATATGGCTGGACAACCGGACCACCAAAACGGTGGAGGATCTGTTGGAAAAGATTCCTAACAACGCCAGGAACATCAACTATCTGAGACCATTGTGCGGACTCCCACTTTCACCTTACTTTTCGGGCGTAAAGCTACGCTGGCTGAAGGACAATGTTCCGGTGGTTAGCCAGGCCTTCTCGAAGGGTTCAGCGATGTTCGGAACCATTGACACCTGGCTAATGTACAACTTGACAGGCGGAAAAGACGGTGGCGTCCATAAGACGGACGTGACCAACGCCTCCCGGACCATGCTCATGAACATCGAAACCCTCCAGTGGGATCCCAATCTGCTCAAGTTCTTTGGTCTGCCCAAGAGTATTCTTCCAGAAATCTGCTCGAGCGCGGAGCTGTACGGCCACATTGCGCAGGGTGTGCTGAAGGGCATCAGCATTAGCTCGGATTTGGGCGACCAGCAGGCGGCTCTGGTGGGACAGCAGTGTCTGGCCAAGGGGCAAGCCAAGGCCACTTACGGCACTGGATGTTTCCTCCTCTACAACACAGGGCCCTCAATTGTGCACTCCCAGCACGGACTGCTGACCACGGTGGGCTACCAACTGGGCCGCAAAGCAGCCCCCTGTTACGCCCTCGAAGGCAGCGTGTCCATTGCCGGCGCAGCCTTCAACTGGCTGCGCGACAACATTAACATCATTCAAAACTCAGGCCAGATCGAGACCATGGCCAGGGCAGTGGATAACTCACTGGACGTGTACTTCGTCCCAGCCTTTAATGGACTATACGCTCCCTACTGGAACCAGGACGCACGCGGCGCTATTTGCGGTCTGAGTGAGGAGACAACGAGTGAGCATATAGTGCGTGCTACACTGGAGGCGGTTTGTTTCCAGGTCCGGGACATTCTTGATTCGATGCATAAGGATTGTAAGATTCCGCTGGCCAAGCTGATGGTGGACGGGGGCATGACTGTAAACAATCTGTTCCTGCAACTGCAGTCCGACCTTGTCGGAATTCAAGTGCTAAGGGCGAAGATCGCAGAGACAACAGCGCTGGTTAGTAGTTTTATGTGGGGAGTGAGCGCAGCTATTCTAAACGCTACTGTTTCAGGGAGCTGCCATGGCAGCCTACAAAGCTGTGGAGAGTCGCTACCAATTGGAGGCATCGCTCTCGAAGTCTGGGCCCCGGGAAGCTTTCAAGCCCTCGATCAGTGTTACCGACCGCAACCTCCGCTATCAGAAGTGGAAAATGGCCATCGAGCGCTCTCTAAACTGGGAAACCTCAACTCTACCGCATGGGGAACGCGAGGCCTTCGATGGAGCGTAGGTGCAGTTCATTCATGGTAATGTTTTTTTTTACTTAGTTTGTGGGTGATCGTTTTACTTATGTGCCAGTGGCCCAAATTTGGTTATTTTGCGTTCAAAGTTTTGATTTATTGTGTATATAAAAATGTTTATGAAAAACTTAGAAAGGATTTTCTGTGCGCGTTGCTGCTCTGGCAGTGTTCCGCCTTTTCGTGCGGTCCGTTGCTCACATATTCTCCTCGACAGTGCCTGCGGCACCTGCGACCGCGGCCTGGTCCAACTCGTTGACCATCAACACGCCTCCAGCGGCCTCGTCAACGGCGACCACGGCAGCCGGACCCGCCACGCCCACCACTGCGGGGACGGCGACCATGCCGACGGCTAGCTCTCCGTTGTTGGGATGCGGATTGACCACTGCGATGGGCGGAATCGGGTTTCCACCTGGAAAGGAATGAGGCCTTTAGGGAGCTGTTACTCTCCACGTCGAGCCTTACGCACTTGCGTCCAATTCCAGTGGTGGATCGGCATTCGCTTCGGCGAGATTCGTTACTGACTTGGATTTCACACACTGGAAATCCACATGGCGACTCTTGGCCTCCTCCTTCTCCCAGGACATGTGGATGAACGGACGCTGCACATAGCTGTAGATCACCTCGGCCCGTCCGCCGGGACGTCTTCGGATTTTCTCCTTGTGGGTGGGGTACCCCTCTATGCCACAGCGGATTTTCTTTAAACCGCGGTCCTTCATCACCTGCTTGGCCACATCCCGGTTCTCGATGTATTTGAAGAATCGGTGCATGGCAGTGCTGTGAACGGCTGCGTTAGAAAGAAAATGGATGTTATTTCTTTGATGTCGGCAACGCAAAGTTTTGAACTGATTATCAACGCGGCAATATTTTTGGGCCCCACTCACTCTGGCAATACTCCTCGCCCATTTGGGGCGGAAACTCCTCGTCCCATTCAACCATGTCATCTTCAAGGAGCACCACCACGTGACATTCTCGATCTCCGCGCTGCGCCGAGGCCACCATAAGGGGCAGAATTAGGTCTTCCAGGAAGAGCTCAAACTGCTGGCGGGCTCCTTCGTTGCTGAGCTCATGAAGAAGGCCTCCTTTATGTCGAACACAGAAGGCATAGGCATGTTACAAGCAAAGAAACGAGAGAGAAGCAGAGAGCAGGAAAGCAGGAGCACAACTCAGGTTCGCCCAGGCAGGAGCAGCCCGCGGTATACTCACTTAGGTTCTGGCAGCGCACCGTGGTGGCGTCGAAGGGGATCAACAGGTAATCACAGGCTTCCTTCAGTTCCGGCACAGAAACAGTGGGCGGGCAGCGTATCACGCCGGTCTTGTAGTACTCCAGGATGGCCCGAAACACCAGGTGAGATATGCCGTCGGCCACGTCGTACTCCCCGCGATCGTTGGCATGCGCGAACTGGAATCCGGAGCCGAACATGGTTCCCAGCATCGTGGTGGGATGCGCTGTGAGCAGCGACTGCTCCACAGTGAAGCGCACGCCGTCCACTAGCATAGAGATCCTCTCGGGCGGCGCCTGCAGACGGCCTCCCACGCCCACCCCCGAGCCTGTTGCCTGGCTGCTGGGAGAAGCTCCACCCGGGGACTTGCCGTCGTGCTTGGGGACGGCTCCGGACATATTGTGTTGGGGCCGGTTCAGCCGGCTGCGCTCCTTCAGGATGCGCCTCCTCCTCTCCTCGGCCGTTTCCTGGCCCTCCTCGCTGCTGTCGCTGCTGTAGGTGTCCTGTTTCTGGGGCAGGGTCTGTTTGCTGTTGCTACTACTGCTGTTGGAGTTGGGAGTGGTTGACATTTTTGCTCCGTTTGCTGGGACGCTCTACATGTATCTGTATCGGGTTTACACGCTGTAGGTGAGAGCGATTTGCCTCTCCCTCTCTCTCTCTTTTATTTCACAAATAGCATTAAATGAATTACCACTAGGCGTTTAATTAATTTTATTTAGTCGCTGCTCCAGTATTTACTCGCACTCATATGCGCGAATTTAACTGTCGTGGCCGCAAGCACTATTGTTTTACGATGAATTCCTTAAAAATGTAACTACAACTTTGAACGCCATATTTATTAGTGGTGGCAGAATGTCTAGGTGAGAAATAAAAATCGATGTTTTATATGATACTACCAAATTTATTTTTCCTTCAACAATAATTCACTTGATTTAATAACTTAAGAATTAAAAATATATTGCAAATCGCAAACGTCATAAACTTTTTCATTCCTTAAAAACCTTTTAATCAACTTTTATTATAAAAATTAAAAACAATACTTATACTCAAAACATATTAATAAATGTTTCTTGAACAAAAAAACGTTATCGATACGTCTTGATTAAAGCCACTATCGATGTTTTCTGCCAGTGTGCGGAATTGATTGAATTTTAGCTGTGTCTCGAACCACCAGAATTGTTTTAAACGTTGTCCATCACTAAAAAACACATTTTGGCGGCGTTTTTACTTTCCTTTTGTTTTATTGCTATATCTAATATTAACAATGTCGATTACTCTGGATTTAAAAAGCAAGTCCATGAATCTGCACTGTCTGCCAGCCAAAATAGACGGCGATGGCGAGCCAAATGTGGAGGACTACCTTAACCGAATTTGCGACTACCTTAACCGAATTTGCGCGGATATCCTTTGACGGGGGATAAGCTCAAAGTGCCAGAAGGATATCGTGGACTAGTTATCCAGGAAACAGAGAAGACCATCAACGAATCGTCCGACAGACAGCTGCGTCTCACGGGAGTTTGCGAAGAGTTTACCTACTGGAACTACGATAAGGTGCCCTCAAATGGCGATGTCTACCGACAGGGGCTTCTTCTGGCGGGTGTGGCCCAGGCTGTAGGTTTATTCACCCTTATAAAGGCTTTCTAATGACCTCCATTTAATCCACAGCTCTTAAAACACATCAGTGAGCAGGATCTAGAAGCAGAAATAGCAAGGAATAAAGGGGGACCGCCATAATTCTTATGCGCGCAATCCCTTGGATAAAAGGTCTCTGCGCAGAAAGCAGAACTTTTTGCATGATCATTAGAAATCCATAAACTAGGTATTGGACGAAGGAAAAAAGAGTTAAAACTGTATTTCGGACAGACATTTTTACAAAAAATGGTTATTTTTTATTATCTATTTAAATTGTAATTAAAAAAAAAAATCGGTCGTTCAAGACCTTATATTTTGAAGACCTGTTAAAAAATTTATTAAGACCAGATGACTAGTTCGCGAGACATCTTGACAACCGACATTAAAAACACAGTTTCGAGAAAAAAAAGCAATGACAATTAAAGCTTTATCTCCAAAACTATCACTCGGATCAACTCAAATATTTGGGACAAGATTATAGAGATGTTATAGAATTTAATAAGAAAATCCCGCAACCGCCATTTGTGCCACAAGTTTAATAAGAACAAAAAAAATGGATTTCTTGAATCCGAAAGAAGTTTTAATAAACAACAATAAATTTCAAGTGCAAATTTTGAATCGTTCAAGTTGCTTTCGAAATTAGTTGAAACGGTGCTTAAATATTCAAATGTCTTCTTAAAATTCAAATTTTATCAAAAATTATACTCAACTATCGATAAAATCGGTCCAAACCACTGATTACTTGCATTCGATAGTATATGCCCAAGCTATATGTATCGATTGCCACCACCGACTACTGGCATTCGATAGCTTAAATTTGCAACCGTTCATCATGGCGATCTGAGAAAAATAATTTTTGCTCAAAAATAAAATAAATAATCAAGAGAGTTGTAATTACTGCGAATGCAAAAGTGACTGAGCAAAACGTGAGTTTGAATCGGACGCTGCGCGAAATCCGACGAGTGCGTGTGGTCTTCGGCCAGTAACAAGTGCCTGGCGTGTGTCTGCGGCGGCAAAAAACCCAAATGTAAAATATATAACAAAATCCCAACACCCCCAAGAGTTTGTCGTGCGAAAGTGGCGCCCCAGGTGGGCGTAGTGGGTTAGGCAGTGGGAAAAGCGCACAGATTACACACCTAGGTGTGCGGTTCGCAATAACAAATTATTTGTTACAATAAAAGTGGAAAAAAGTGCAAAAAAAACTATGATTGCTCCTGAGCATTGGAGGACTGGCGAGGGGGGATGGCTGGCGGGCGAGTAGAAGCTCGCGGATGTAACACGCGCCACCTGCTTGCTCTCCCGCTCGCACTCACGCGCGGGGTAAGCGCGCCCTTAACCGAGCGTGCTGCGTGCAAGCGAGACGGCGCCAGTGGGGTGTTGCAGCAGTCAGCGATTGGCTGGCAGCCCGAGCGTTTTTCTATATATTTTGTGTATTTTCGGAATGAACAAAAAATGTGGAAACTAATTTGAAATGCTCCTGCTGCCAGTAAGTGACCAACTAACATCTATCTCTGCCCACCAGACCGGTAGATGCTCGTCGAAAAGCCAAAACAGTGAACCAAGCGCCAACCAAAAGCCTGCAAAAACAAAAGTGTGTGCAAAACAACGAACAATAACAAAAGGAAGCAAGCGGAAGGTGGCAGTGGACTAACTCGCCCCGAGAGAAGTGCAGAGCACAGAACTGCAAAGTGGCGTCGCTATTGGATATCCGTGCTGGGGCAGCAGCGGCGTCCATGTCCACGGGTCAACAAGGGTGGACCACCAAGAACCACGACCGCACCACAGCCAGGAGAGCGCAGCAGCAGCCGCAGCCGGTGTGGTGTCGCCAACTTTGGCCTTAAGCATGTAGTGAGTAGCATCGTTTTCCCTCTGTAGGGACACTGACGCTTACTGATGTCCTTTCAGGTCTTGCAGCAAAGAACCCGTTCTCTAACAAGCACAAGACACCAGGGACAAGGTACCAATCGAAACAAAAACACACAAAAATCCAACCAACACCAATGAAAAATGTCACAAAGAGGTAAGCGCGGTAATCAGCACCACCACCAGTCGCACCATCCGCCGCCGCTGCAGCAGCAGCGCAAGGATGTTGAACCGCCACCCACCAAGCGGCGCAAAGGCAGGCCGCCCAATGGGGCGACTACGACTGGAGTGGAATCTGGAGCGGGGGCTGCAGTTGCGGGGTCAGAGCGGGTTCCAGTTTTACCTCTGAGCAACAGCAAGCATGAACAACAGGGGGAGCCGGAGCTTGAGGCGGGAGGTGGTGAAGGAAGAGTTGCGGCAGGCGCCGGCAGCACTAGCAAATCCAAGTCAACGAAGCTGGCCAAGTCGGCAAGCAAGTGCAAGTCGCAAGGGGCGAGTTCGAGCAGTTCCTGGCAGGCGCGCTCTGTGGCGGACATTAAGATGTCGAGCATCTACAATCGCAGCTCAACGGAAGCCCCAGCTGAACTTTACCGGTAAGGAGAGAACTAGTGGACCAACCACCAACCAGATTCAACAGTATTCAATTTGCCACCCAATTGCAGCAAGGATCTCATTAGCGCAATGAAATTGCCAGACTCTGAGCCGCTGGCCAACTACGAGTATTTAATAGTAACGGACCAATGGAAGCAGGAATGGGAAAAGGGCGTGCAAGTGCCCGTTAACCCGGACTCCCTTCCGGAGCCATGTGTTTACGTTCTGCCCGATCCTGTTGTGTCCCCAGCACACGACTTTAAGCTGTGAGTTCACACCTACTTAATTCCCATTCTAACTGACCCTGAACTCTGTCTTCCGCCTCTCTATTACAGTCCGAAAAATCGCTATCTGCGCATAACCAAAGACGAGCACTACTCGCCGGATCTACATTACCTGACGAATGTTGTTGCCTTGGCGGAGAACACTTGTGCCTATGACATAGATCCCATTGACGAGGCCTGGCTGCGCCTTTACAACGGAGATCGTGCCCAGTGCGGTGCTTTTCCCATCAATGCGACGCAGTTCGAGCGCGTTATTGAGGAACTGGAGGTGAGTTTGCTGAGACTCTTTTTGGACCAATGTACTGACCGTTGTTTTAGGTTCGTTGCTGGGAACAGATTCAAGTCATACTTAAACAGGAGGAAGGCTTGGGTATCGAATTCGATGAGAATGTCATCTGCGATGTTTGCCGGTCGCCCGACTCAGAGGAGGCCAACGAAATGGTATTCTGTGATAATTGCAATATCTGCGTACATCAGGCTTGTTACGGCATTACAGCGATTCCATCAGGTAAGCGGCGTCTGGAGTGAAGATAATTTTAGGGTTTGCTTATTTGGACTCCACTTTCAGGCCAATGGCTATGTCGCACTTGCTCGATGGGAATCAAGCCGGACTGCGTGCTCTGTCCTAACAAGGGTGGCGCCATGAAGTCCAACAAGTCGGGCAAGCATTGGGCACACGTCTCCTGTGCCCTGTGGATACCGGAGGTCAGCATTGGGTGTGTGGACCGCATGGAACCCATTACGAAAATCTCAAGCATTCCTCAGTCACGCTGGTCCCTGATCTGTGTCCTCTGCCGCAAGCGCGTTGGCAGCTGCATCCAGTGCTCAGTGAAGCCATGCAAAACCGCCTACCATGTGACCTGCGCGTTCCAGCACGGCTTGGAAATGCGTGCAATCATTGAAGAGGGAAATGCTGAGGACGGCGTAAAGCTGCGCTCTTATTGTCAGAAACACAGCATGAGCAAGGGTAAGAAGGAGAGTGCTGGTAACCATGGCGGAGGCAGTGCCTCAGTTGCAAGTGCCATGCACAAAGCGAACAGGTACGGGTGCGGGGCAGGTGGGGCAGCAGACGATGTCAGTAACGCGTACGGGACAACTGGAGAGGATTGGCGCCGGCGGAAAAATCACCGAAAAACTGAGCTGACCTCCGAGGAGCGTAACCAAGCAAGGGCTCAGCGTCTTCAGGTTTGTGTTTTTAAGTTGAGCTTGCATGCCTTCGGTGCTAACATTTCCGTTTTACTTTCAGGAGGTGGAGGCTGAGTTCGATATGCACGTGAACGTTAATGACATTAGTTGCCATCTCTTTGATGTCGACGACGATGCTATTGTTGCCATATACAACTATTGGAAGCTTAAGCGAAAGTCTCGACACAACCGCGAGCTAATCCCGCCCAAGTCCGAAGATGTGGAGATGATAGCTCGGAAACAGGAGCAGCAGGACATGGAAAACCATAAGCTGGTGGTTCACTTGCGACAGGACTTGGAGCGAGTTCGTAATCTTTGCTATATGGTCAGTCGAAGGGAGAAGCTTTCGCGCTCTCTCTTTAAGCTACGCGAGCAGGTCTTCTACAAGCAGCTTGGAGTGCTCGACGAGATGCGCCTTGAGAAACAGCAGCCGAAACAGGACGAAAAGCAACGGCCTGTAATGGATCTGGACGCAGTCATCTACGCCAATGATGGACCCACGTTGTATGACCGCTTCTACAGCTCGGCTGTAGGACAAACTGTGCCGGCACAGTACCAGGATTTGAAGTACATCCTTGAACAGCTGATGGGTAAGATACAGAGTGGTAAACAGGGACGTGGCCGTGCCTCTCAGTCTCCAAACAAGCGCAAGCAGCCGGCAAAAGCGTCGCCCAACAAAAAGCTCAGCAACGGCGCCCTTAGCTCCCGCACGTCTTCGCCTGAAAAGCCAGCAACGTCATCGAGTAAAGTGGGACCGACCTTCGCGAAGATACGGGGGTCTCCGCCCGGGAAGCCTCCTACAGGGAGGCGTGCCTCAAAGAGCAGCGCGGCGGCGGCGACGTCGGCCCACAACAGAAATCAATCGCACCCAAATATCCGGAGTAGCGCGTCCTCCCATTCGTCAAGCGGCAGTTCATCATCGGGTAATTCCAGCTCGGCGAATGGTAGCAGTAGTTCCGATAGTTCATCTGGAAGTGAATCGGGTAGTGAGAGCGGAAGCTCCAGCGCAGCCAGCGGAGTCTCCAACCGAAAGTCTTCTTCAGGAAGAAGCCACCTTAAGAAGCAGAGCTACGCCCGCACCGTTGAACAGCGGCAGAAACAGCGCCAGCGTCGCCAAAGTGAGGCAGCTACGGGTGCGTCTGCGGCGTCTCCGGATTCCAGGTCCGGGAGCAGCTCCACCGAAGACGAAGTCGAGCGTCGTAAAAGTGAGCAAGACCCGGAGCGCGGGACGAGACGTGGAACAGTCCACAGCAAACCGGTACCTAACAAGAACCAGCCAACTAAGTCAAAACCAATCACAAACGCAGGTGCTGGTGCATCAGCGAGAAGGAAACTGTCCACGACAACACGAGGCCTTGCCCAAATGGACAGAGATGCCGAGGAGAGCCTGTCGAGCGACGAAAGTGAAGAATTGCTGCCTCTGAGGCGCGAACGCCAGCGTGACACCACAACGACGTCTGGATTGGTACCGACTGGCAACTCGACCACGAGTCGAAAGATGGCTCAGCACATATATTCCGACTCGGAAAGCAGTTCTTCGACCCAGGAAAAAGACCCAGAGGAGCAGGCAACTGTGGAAAGCAACGTAAGTGATTCACAGAACCAGCAAACGATTCGGACGAAGGCGGCTATGAAAGAGTTTGTGCCTGGAACAGCCGCCACAACGGCCCCCACTACTCAAGCTGCGCCATCGGCTAGCAAGGCTAAGTCGACCAGGGAAGGAAATAACGCGAAGGAAGGAGGTAATAGTACCAGTACCATTAACAGCAACAGCACAAAGTCTAAAACGAATTCGAATGTCAAGTTGCCATATCCGGCGGACCTTCTGGTGGTGCCACAGCGTCAGGCAGCCAAGAAGGCGTCCGAGAACATGCGGTCCACGAATCTCGCCACAACGCTGCAGCCAGAAGCCTCTGACAAAGTCCGAGAGCCGGAAACTAACTCAATGAACTCAACGAGTGCCAAGAACAAGCTCAAGGACTCGGGCTCCCGAGCAGCGCCAGAAACGGATAAATCCAGTCTCGAAAAAGTCCGACAAAAAGAACAACCACAAAAAGCGGGTGGAAAGGCATCCGAAAACGCACCCGTGGAACGTGGGAAACGTGGAAGACCACCAAAGGTGGCGAAGGACCCCCGTCCACTTCTGCCCACGTCGGAAAAAGAAAAAACTCCGGCTCCCACGCAGTCTCCAACCAAACCCCCACCTGCCCCTGCTGCCCCTGCCTCAACCAAGTCAAACTTTGCCGTATCCTTGGTTCCCCAAAGGCAAGCGGCTAAGAAGGCAGCAGAACAGTTGAAGAGTTGCAAACCCGCTTCGGAACCTTTCCTAACTGGCAACGACACTGCGGAGAAGGAACCAGTGACGACAGCGACGGGACCTGGTACGGGAGCATCTACGTCAATTATCACCACGCCAGTAAAACCGACCCGACGGACCTCACTTAAGGAGGCACCAAGTACACCAAAGGAAGCCTTGAGTAGTAGAAGAAGATCGAAAGAAGATGCGGCAGTGACCCCTATAAAGACGACCACTCCCGTCAAGCGTCGCGTTGCAGCACCCAATCTTTCTAGTTCCAGTTCCGGCGACAGCGACAGCTCTAGCTCTTCCAGCAGCTCTGGAAGCAGTTCGAGCAGTGGCGCCAGCGACTCCGACAGCGAGTCCCAGGCCAGCGATTCGGGGAAGACGTTAAACAGAGAGCCTGCTCAGGCCCCTGCGTCAGTCCCTGAGTTGTCCTCCATTGTGCCAAAGCGTTCACCTCGCAAGTCTGTGGACAAGCCTGCAGCCTCAGCCGTTACGGTTGCACCAACAACGCAACCTCCAGCTACTCGGTCTCGTCAGAATTCTGCCACAAAATCGCCAAAGAGAGCATTGCAGAAGCCAGTAGCAACCGCTCAGGAGGATGTCTTAAGTATTCCCAAGGCACAGTTGCTTCGTGGTCAGGGGTCTTTGGAAGAAAGCGCAAAGCAAGTCCACTTAGAACAGGCCACCAAACGGGCGACCCGTGGCTCCAAATCGCGGCCTCCTTCGCCCACAGTCAAATCTTCTCCAGAAAAGACAACCTCCCGGCGCAAATCCCGAGCGGATGACTCGCCCAAGAAGGTAGCCAATCTGGAGCACGAAATTAACCAAAGGAAAGCAGCCAGTGGCAAGGCAACTAGTTCGCTGGACAAACTACTGAACAAAAAACAGCAGCAGATGAACCCTTCTGCACCAGCGACTCCACCATCAATGTCGCCGACGCAACCCACTTCCGCCATACCCACAGAGAAAGGTCAACGGGAACCCGAAGAGGCGCCTGTTCACCAGACCAACTTGGAAGCTCGAGAACAGGAGCCTGAGACTGCGGCAGAAGCTGGTGAACTGCCAATGGATATTGATGAAGAGCTGACCACCGCTCCAACGCGTACGCAACTGTCTGCTAGTGCCAGTAAACTAGCGGACATTATCGATGATGAGCGACCACCGGCTGCACCGCTCCCTGCTTCGCCCACTCCTACTCCTACCTCCAATGACGAGTTGTCCGACGCCGGAAGTGATCTCAGCGAACGACGGCGCATGCGCTGGCGGTCCAGGCGGAGAAGGAGAAGACGCAGCCACGAGCCAGACGAGGAGCACACGCATCACACTCAACACCTCCTTAACGAGATGGAAATGGCCAGGGAACTGGAGGAGGAGCGTAAGAATGAGCTGCTTGCGAATGCAAGTAAATACTCGGCGTCCACATCCTCTCCAGCAGTCACGGTGATTCCCCCTGATCCGCCGGAAATTATTGAACTCGACTCGAACTCTGCAAACTCTGGCCCAGACCAGCAGCAGATACTGCTGCAGGAGCAATCGTTGCCAGCTCCGCTTGTTATGCAGTCCCCTACGTCAGAGGCAGTTCCAACTACTATACAGCAGCAGCTGCTCCCTTCGCATCAGCCACTAACCGATCAACTTCCTGTCGAGCAATTGCCGCCAGTTTTGACGGAGCCCATTGTTGACACCATTCTCGAGATGGAGGACAGTAAATTCGCAAACAACTTCGCGTCGAGCTTAGCGAGCGTGCTAAATCCACCCAATCCAGGGCAGATGACCCTACTGGGATCCAGCATGGAGAGGGGAAAGCAAATCAGTGAAGAGGATAGTATTCAAGCAACCAGAAATCTATTAGAAAAGCTACGCAAAACCAAGCGCAAGCCACAAGATGACTGTTGTTCTAAGGAGGCGGTCGATCTATTGCCTCCAACTCCAGCCATTCCCTCGGTATTTCCCTTCCATAATGCAGCGGACCCTGAGGATATTATTCACGCCCAGAAAGAACAGCAGCAACAGCAACAACAACAGCAACCACAAACTTGTATTTATGGCAACTCATCTGGTCCAAACTCTGTGGCCTCATTGACCATTAAGGATTCACCCATGACAGCAAATAGTGAAAGCTATGCAAACAGCCTTACCAGCACTCCAAATGCCACACCCACAAATGCAACAATGAGCAATCTTGGACCCGGCAGTGGCTTCCAAGTAAACTTTTCGAACTCTCAGCAAACGCCAACGTTGAGCCTCTTCCTCGAAAAGTCACCCCACCAAAAAGGAGCTTGTCCGCTACCCAGCAATGGCGGAGCTGGTGCTGGAGCACCTGGAGCCACTCCCGACTTTGTGGACCTAGCAGCGGCGGCGGTGAAGAACACTCTCGGAAGCTTTCGCGGAGCAGCTGCCGTTCCCGCGCAATCCGGCGCGGCAGGCAACAACAAGATCAGCGACTACGACGATAACACTCGCATGCAGTCACCGTTCGGAAGGATTCAGTGGAACGAAAACGACCTTATTGCGGAGAGAAGGAGTAGCTCGCCCAGTTCAGTGTCGGAATCCAATGATCCTCCTCCGCCACTTGCCGCCGCAGCGGCGGCAGCAGCATCGGCGGCACGTACACTCGCCCAGCATGAAAGCTGTAAAAACTACTTTAACAACTATGCAAGTGGAAATGGAGGACCTAGCAGCGCTGCAAATGCTGCGGCGCCCTTTAACCATGCTTCAATGAACGGTATTGATCCCATGCCAATGTTTAACAACACAACTGCGTCGCAGCATCAACAGACAACGCCAACGCACCAGCAGCAACAGCAGAGGACTCCAAATAGTCAGTACAATGGAGGGATCTATCCACAGCTTGCGGCCATGATGCACCCACAGACAACGCCGACGGAAGCGTCACCTAGCTTGTATGGCAACGGCACAGTTGGCGGCGTTGGAGTTAGTGTAGGTGTCGGTTCTGTACAGCCAGCGACACTAGCTCCGCCGCCTCAGGGCACGCAATACTCCGGGACACCTTATTCCACAGCCGGCCTGGGCATGCTTCCTGTACAGCAGGATGCGATTCCACCAGTTCGCGTTCAGACCACCTCAGCCACGAATCATCAATTCGCCCTGACATCACCGGTGGATGGAAAGATGCCGACTTATCCGAGTCAGCTGCTAAGCAGCTGTGCTGAAGCAGGCGTGGCCTCGATGATGCCACCGACGCCCCCGGTTCCAGTTACAGCCAAGGAGTCGCCGAGCAAAAGGAGCGGCGTCAGTAGTGCCAGTTCATCCAAAAAGCAGTCGCACAAATCACCTCAACTGCCGCAAGGAAAATCGCCAGGTAAATCTCCCCGGCAACCCCCAACTCCTCCTGCACCAGTTCCCATAGTGGCTTTGCCGCCAACCAAATACGACCTGCAGACACACACGTTGCAGGGCAAGCCACGCCAAAGAGCTCCGCGAGGAAGCGGCGGCTCTGGGGCACAGGGCAGAGGAAGAGGACGTGGAAGGGGCAGAGGACGCGGTGCCGGAGCTGCGAGTGGAATGGCAATGGTCCTGCCGCCGCCAATGACAGACTATGGCAGCAACACCCATATAGTTAACAATTTGGTCGGAACGCCCTTTGAGTTCAACAACGAGTTCGACGACATGGCAGGACCAGGTGTGGAGAATCTGCAATCGCTGAGGGACCGGCGTAGAAGCTTTGAGCTGCGAACGCCACGGGGGCAGAACAAGCCATCTACTACGCCAACTACCGCAGCAACCACCAATCCCCTTCTGCACCCAGTATTGCCGGGACCTGTGGACATGAGAACCTATAATCTTGGATTCGAAGCGCCCCACAGTACAGCCTCCCAAGAGGCTTACCAAAATAATCTGCTCGGTGCCTTCGACTCGGGAACCGCAGATCAAACTCTCAGCGAATTCAATGAAGAGGACGAACGCCAGTTTCAGTCGGCTCTTCGAGCTACTGGTACTGGATCCTCTCCCAGCAAACAACCCTCAGCGCCGACGGCACCAGTTGCAGTCCTAGCTGCGCCCAACCCGCCACCTGCAGCAAACCTCCTACTGCACTCCACTGAAGCAAACCAAATGGCACCCAGTGCGATTGCCGCTGGCGCTGCAACTCACCTGGTGGAAGGCACGCTGGTAGAGGCTTCTTTGGAGGCCACGTCTGAGGAGGTCTCAATCGACTCGGACAGCACAATACTGCACACCAAGACCTCGATCTCCGATGCCCGAAGTCAGCTGAAACTCAAGATTAAGAGCCCGCTGGCCTACCCGGATCACTATAACGTCATGACGAACAGCAACAGTCTGACTTTGTCCAGTACCCTAGTGCAGGCCTCTAATGTAGTGCAAACCACGGTGTCTACCTCAACGGTTGTGAGTGCGTCATCTGCCGTAAGCGGGAACTCGCGCCGCATGCGAAAGAAGGAACTGCTCAGTCTCTATGTGGTTCAGAAGGATAACCACAACGACGACAGCTCGTGCGGTCTGCCCGCCGCTTCCGACAACTTGCCGCTGGATAACCTGCTGCGAAAGTCGGCGGAGGAGGAAGATGAATTGTCGGCCGGCAATGGGTCGAAACGGTTCAAGAAGAACTCTAGCAGTAGGGAGCTGCGAGCTCTCGATTCGAACTTGTCCCTGGTGGAGGAGCAGCTGTTCTCCAGCGCTTCTGGAACGGGTGCGGGAACATCATCCGGCGACGGGAGACGGCGCAGCGCTTGCAGCTCTGGCAGTAACAACGACAACAATGGCAAGACGGGAGCTGCCAGCAGTGCAGGTAAGCGGCGAGGACGGAGCAAAACCCTTGAAAGCAGCGAGGACGACCACCAAGCACCCAAGCTGAAGATTAAAATCAGGGGATTGGCAGCGAATGAGACTCCTTCGGGTGTTTTAAATGCGGGCGAGGGCCAGAGCTACAGCTATGAGATGACCCGAAGGGCTTGCCCTCCTAAGAAACGTTTAACAAGCAACTACAGCACACCCACGCTGGAGGAGATCAAGAGGGACTCGATGATCTACCGCAAAAAGGTTATGCAGGACTTTGACAAGGGAGAGGACAACAATAAGCGGGAGGGCCTTGTCAAGGAAGAAGAGTCCCTCATAATGCCTCAGCCTCCCAGCAAGCGACCTAAGTCTTCCAAGCCCAAGAAGGACAAGAAGGAGAAGAAGCGCCAGAAGCAGCAGCAGCTAATCCAGAGCAGCAGTACAACGACCATGACCACTACGTTGATTGAGAACACGGCCAGCGCATCGCCAGGAGACAAGCCAAAGCTGATCCTCCGTTTTGGAAAACGAAAAACGGAGACCACCACGATGAGCGGATGCGTGGAACAACCACCGGCAGTGGAGACACTTGCACCGGCACCCCTGCGCTTCAAAATAGCAAGAAACTCTTCAGGCGGCGGCTACATAATAGGTACGAAGGCGGACAAGAAGGACGAGCCAATACCGGAGAACACCTCCCCGGTAACGGAGCTGCCGCTGATGACGCCCCGAGGAGAGGCTTCTCCGCAGAGCTTGTTGCTCAACAGCTTCACCCCGCACTCCCAGAATGCCAACGCATCGCCCGCTCTGCTTGGCAAGGACACGGGCACCCCCTCGCCGCCTTGCCTGGTCATAGACTCCAGCAAGAGTGCCGACGTTCACGACTCCACATCTCTCCCCGAGAGCGGCGTGGGCGCCATGGGCGTGCCTGCGTCCCTTGTAGGCGCTACCACCCCTCTGTGTGTCAACGTCGGAAACTACGAGAACAGCAACAACTCACTGCCCTCGGCAAGTGGCACAGGATCGGCTTCCAGCAACTCTTGCAATAGCAACTCGAACAACAACAACAACGGCAGTGGAGGAGGACCCGCCAGCGGAGGGGGCAGTTTACTTCCATTGAAAAAAGACTGTGAGGTTAGATGATAATCGTAGAGCGCGAGAGTGCCGCATGTACGGGTATCCTTTCCCGCCCCTTCCTTCATTTTAATTTGTCGATTTCCCCCTTCCTTTGTGATTTGATTCCTTGCCCTAGCCCATTTCTGAGTGTTAGCTTTTATTGTAAACATGAGCCCCCCCCCAATCGAACTTTAAATTGTACAGTTAGTTTATAAAATCCTTTCCCATTCTTTTATCTGTCTCTAACTGGTTTGTTGGAATCGCATCAGCGTAAACAAGATATTATCCCTATACATATAATATATATATTTGATTAATATGCATATAGCACATTATGCGAGAAACAGAAAATATAAACTGTAAATTTTTAGTGAAGCAGAATGTACATTTAAGGTTTTGTAAAATACTGTATTAAAGTTATAAAAGATAAAAGAACGCAGACACAGATAGTCGTCTAGCCTAACGAAAATCCAAAAATGCTCTCGGTTTAGGTTTATGAATGCCTCCATTCACATTCACCCATAAATCCTTCCACGCCTCCAACTCACTAAAAATGATTGATAAAACCAAGCATATATTCTAAACCCTATTTATTAGTAATTATTTAATAGAATCGTAATAATTATCGTAAAATATTAGCAAAAACTGTTAAATGCGTGCAAAAAGTAACAACAATTTCAACAATTGTAGCTATAGTCATTAATTGTAGTTCTTAGCGAAAATCAAAGTCGGTTGTCCCTGACCGCAATCTAAGTGCATATATAAAGCTCCCTCTTCCCAAAACCTATACCTAGAGAGATGAACAAGAAATTAACAACATATTACCCTACCATTTTCGAAAGGGAAATGTTTGTATTTTAGCGTATAAGAGTGCAACGTATCGAAAAACTGCAGATGACGTAGGTTTTTTTTTTTGTTTTGCGTTTTATAAAGTGTTAAAGCAATAGTAACATAGGCAAACGTACACTGGTTTTCTATAAGCAAAGGTGCCTGCAGCCTCGAGCCAAGTCACGAACACAAACACGCCCCAAAAAAACTATCTTAAACAGTCTAAGCCCACGGACCTCGAGCACCAGACCCTCAATCCCGGAGCCAGTTGCTCGGTGGGATTGCATTCCAGATTCCGATTGCGGAACGATAAAAGGAGCCACGGTCCATTTAGATTTTCCGATGCTCTTTCGTCGCCAATAGTTCAACAAATTACTTTTCCTTTAACTTTTTTTGCATCGGGCGAATCTCCACTAAGGAGGATGAAAAAATTATCAAAACGCATTAAAGGAACACACGCAACAAACATTTATTCCAAAATAAAAACCCGCGAAAAGGCAACTTAGAGAATAACTAAAATAAATGTGTAAAGAAACAGCAAAAATTTAAAAGTTAAAGATTTTTCTGTAATTGTAAATAATTGTGCGCGAAAATGTTTTTAATTAATACCATTACGTTAACTCTAATTATTAATTAATGATTATGATTATTAATTTTAATTCTAGTTTTTAGCAAAAATTTAATAAAAGCAAAAAAGCCTTATTTAAAACATAATTTTTAAGAGCTGCAGGACCATTTATTTCCTCACAAGCAAATAAAAGAGGTTTTCGTGCCAAATTCGTGACACGAACAAAGAAACAAGCAGTTTGCCCATCTCTAATTTGGGTTTAACTGCAAAATAACGGCTGTCTTCCAGAAAGCTTGCTTCCTATTGGTGGACCAATGGGAGCGCTTCATTCAAGAACATAGTTAAAAGCCAGTAGCAACCTACTAAAATGTCTGTTCGCCTGGTGTCAAAAATCAGAGAATTTTTAGTTATGAAGCGCTTAAGTCTGGCTTTTTGATAAATTTCGATATGTTTTAAGTCGAGCTGTGACCCATTCCGTCGGTTGAATTGCGATATTTCTCGATTTGGTACACCAGGCGAACAGAAATTTCAGTAGGCTACGCCTGCGCAAATGCAGAAAGCAGCTGCCTCCCAAATGCAGGCAACACAAAATTTCGAAGCCGATGGAGCTGCCCAAAAGTATGCAACGGATATAATTTAAATAAACACGAAAAACTCTCAGAAAAGTGGTAGGGTTAGCTTAGGGGTTCAGTAGTCTGAAAAAGCAACTCTTTTTTCCTGTTTTAACGAATAAACGAATATTTTAAAGATATTTTTGCAGGTTACTTCAGATATTATGCGATGCCTTAAGTTTTTTGGCCAATGCGAAACTTACAATTACTCTTGAAAGAAAAAATATTTTATTAAGTTTATCAAATTTTGCAGTAAACAGTAACAAGACTGCGCAGGATGCCTTCGCCCTATTTTTTCTTTGCAGGAGAATTCAGTGCTAATGGGATGCAGAAAGATACTGAAATGGGATGGGAGTTCAGACACTTTAACGCGTGGAAGTAAACTTGTATTAACGAAATTGTGGCTGTGTTTGTGGAGACAGAAAACAAATGCAGTTGTATTGGGTTGGAGTTGGTCGTCGTCGTCGGCGCGGCTCCATTGAAATGCAGGGCAAGCACAGCCTAGCCATGTGAAGTGGTCGTCTAGGCTCGGCGCCTACTGGTAACGCGCCAGCTTGGGCAGGGGCGCAAAGGAGGTGGCTATAACCGGAGAGCTGATGGCTTGGGACCTGGAAAGACGTGTGAGACGTGGTTACTTAATGAATTCTCGAGTTCGAGCGAACCCTAACCTCCAAAAAAGGGAGCTACCGCGCTTGAGCTCGCCGCGAATCTGCAAATCGTTCCAGCAGTCCACCCAGTTCTTGTAGGCCGGCATAATCGGTGGCTGGGCTGCCATTAGGCGGGAGCCACTAACCGCCGAGCAAGTGGAGACCACTTGCAGTGGATAGAGAAGGCTCGATACGGCAAACTGTGTAAAGCCGGCGTTGTACTGTCTACCCAACTTGTCCTTGATTACGTATTTGTTGAGGATGTAAACGGTGGAGCTGGACAGCACGAGGCAGGCCACATCGCAAAGCAGCTTTGGCACCAGGCCGGCAAAGAAGCCGGCAATGCCTTCAGTCTTCCAGATCTCGCCGACTGAACCCACGATGGAGGTGTACAACGTCTCGCGGCCCACGAACTGCGCCATCATACGCAGCGAGATCACGTGAAAGGGGTGCGATGCCACGATCCCGCTCACCGTCAGCACGATGTCACGCTTTAGACTCGACTTGAACTGGACGTACCTGCAAGAAATCAGAGCAGCAGTCGCACGGCTGTCAAGGGGCAAGTGGAATCTAATAAAAAGACTTGCATTTCCTCCTCGCTCAGCTGCGAGTCGTCCTTGATCTCCTCCGGCTGCTCCAGTCCCAGTTTGTCGGCCACCCGCTCGCTCACCAGCATGGCTACCAGGGAGCCCACCAGCTTAGGGGCCAGTCCGCGGTAGCAGCCGTAGAAGCCGTCGACCCGCCTAATATGTCCAGCTGCAGGTGCGAGAAAACTTATCAGCCCTGCCCGCCGACCGGAACTTTGTACCCACCGTACTGGAAGATGTTCGGCAGCTTCATGATCGGCTTGCCCAGAAGCGATTTGCCGGGCATTGCGGCGATCGGCTCGTAGCCCAGCTGGATGAGCGTCTTCGAGTACTCAAACGGGTGTAGGGCAGCACTGACGCCCAGCCGCATGCCGAAGCGGATCCAGCCGTTGACCTCCGTCTCCTCGCCGCGGGCGTACTCGGGAAATCCGGCCATTCTAGTTACGTGGTGGGTGGGTGGGTGTTGCTGGTGCTGCTGACTGGTGACTGCTGATGCCGACGGGCGAACTCTGCAGCTTGGAATTTGGATGGACCGCTGTGGAAGACGAAAGACGTATTAGACCGGCTGCCGCCTTGCACTTGTTTTCGGAGCTATTGGGCGATTTTTAAAATTATTTATTACAAAATTCTTTCTGACAGCAGTGTGGCCGCGCGCTGTTCTTGTTGAATGCCTCGCAGCCGAGATATCGATATTTTCTAGTTCAAATCCGTAAAAACTATGTATCGATATATCGCCACCCCAATCAGCTGTCTTTGGTCAGTTCTAGCTCTGTGGAGGCGTGCCGCATAACATGCACAGGTATTTGTTGAACATTTCGTACATCGGCACGACTTTTCGGTAAGTATGGGTGAAAAATAGCGCCAGGCATTGGATAAACAAAGCTCTACTCACTCCACAGTGGTATCCAGAAGACGGTCAATAAATCGGAGCAGTCTCACCTGGACACGAACTCAATTCAAGGGTGCCTTGAGTTGGCCTTGCGGACTTTTCATCCCACGAACGAGATACAGACCGTGCTATCCAGTCGGTAGGTGATTCAATAGAAAGCTGCCTAGTCGGCCTGCAGTCTCCACTCCCTTTCAGAACAGACGCTGGTGTTCATGCACTTCACTCGACCGTGCATGTGGACCTAGAGCGCCCCAATGGACTGCCTTACGACACCACCACGCTGACGGGGGTGCTTAACCGCACGCTCGACAAACAGCGGCTTCCCATCCGAGTGCTCAGCAGCCAGGTAGTGTCAGAATCCTTCCACTGCCGCTACCACGCCATAGGCCGCACCTACCTGTACCGCTTTGCCGTGACCAAGAATCCGTCCTCGGGGGACGACAATCTCCGGAACAAGGCGTTCGAGGCGTTTATGCCCGTGGAGGAAATCGATCGGTGTTATTTCCTGCAGTAAGGAACCATCGCAGGCAGTTCAGACTAAGTAGATGACCAGTTAATTCTCCACAGATCCCCCATTTTTGACATTGATCGAGTTCGAGCTGCGGCGCGAATGTTCATCGGCATCCACGACTTCCGCACTTTCATGAGCGTCAGCCGCCAGAAAGGACCTAGTCGAGATCACCCCATGTTCACGGTGCGCAAAATCGAAGAGATCAATATACATCCGGGTAAGCCTCTTGCCCTGGCCGCGAACGCCACTCTGGCCACGGAAACCTACGACTATTGGGACATCGAGATCAAGGCCAAGTCGTTTCTGTACAAGCAAGTGCGGCGCATTGTGGGCGCTTTGATTGCCTTGGGCAGCGACCGCATTGACGAGAGGTGCATCTACCAGATGCTCACCATTCCCTCAAAGAACTCGTGGAATCACCGGGTGCTCCTGGCGCCGGCCTGCGGGCTCTACTTGTGCCGTGTTCACTACCGAGGAGCGGACAACTAGGGCCGCGACATGATACTGCTGTACGAGCTGCAAAAGCGGCTGGCCAACCTGCGACCCACCGCCACTGTCGTTACCACTTCCACCGGTGCCCGCTACATAGAGCGGAGGAGATCTTCCGGCAGCGAAGACGGCACAGCCTCGAGTCCACAGCAGCTGGAGGCGCGCCAGTACGGATTTGTCGTGGACACCAAGCCCGATACTGTACCCGCCTGCATACTGAGCGAGTTCCTGTACCTGGGCTCTCAGGATGCAGTGACTCCCGAAAACATACTAAAGTACAAGCTAACGCACATTCTAAGCGTCGGCATACCGACGCCCCTTGTGGAGTGGCCTACTCGAGTCCAATGTAAGTACCTACCTTGCCTGGACCTGCCAGAAACCGACCTGATGCACTACGTCCTACCCGTGTCTCTTGAGTTCATCGATGAGGCGCGCAGGTCGCAGGGCTGCGTTCTCGTCCACTGCAACGCGGGTGTCTCGAGATCCGCCTCCGTGGTTATCGGCTATTTGATGCAGCGGCGGGACATGTGCTACGAGGATGCGTACAATCTGGTCAAGTCCTGGAGGCCGTGCATTCAGCCCAATGCGGGTTTCATGCAGCAGTTGAAGCGGTCTGGTAAAACATAAGTGGAGTTAAGCAATAAGCATTGTAGTTTGGAGTCCAACTTTTTTGTTAGCTTACTAAGCCTTATTTGTTGTACAATACACACTTCTAACCACGAAACAGACGAGTGTTAAACTTAAACAATGAATCAAATTTATATTTGGTTAGTTGACACAAATTTGGTACGGATGTTCTAAATACGATAAACGAGATACTTGAATGAAATAAACCGCAGGTCCTCCGTTCTAGAATCTCACCTCGCTCAATTTAAACCAGGGTGCCTAAGTGTTGGAGGTCCATTTCCGAAACGACCGCGAATGCCTTTTTGAGACCGAATTCATCTTTAGGTACACTGGTTGCGGTAGCAGGATTTGCTGAGCCGCTCACTATGAACATTTGCTTCGATAATCCCTTGTTGGACATTTGCCGAGCCTTCAAGTTACTTTCCGTCAATCCTTGTTGCGTCACGCGGCGGTTGTGTTGGTCTCTAAAACGCCCAAGTATTGGCGGCCCAGAGTCACAGAGTTCATCTGCTTGGTGCTTGGGAGGTTGGCACGGATCCCCTCCTGCAGTTTCTTCGCAGTCAACGGCAGTAGCCGCTCCTCTGCCGCTCCCAGTTACCGTTGTCTCGAATTCGCGACCCAAACACTCAAGTACTCCCAACTTGGCTTTTAGCTGCTCATTGGCCGTGAAAAGTTTCCGTTCCACTCGGTGAATATCCTCCACCTGAGCCGCCAACTCAGTGTCGAGTCTATCAATTTGCAGTAGCACCTCGCTCTTTGTCTGGTACGCCCGCTTCACCTGGTGTCTGCGCACCTTAACGTGCAGGCTGAGCAGCAGCTCCTCCTCTCGCTGCAGTTGTTTGTTTACCGTGTGGATCTTCTCCATCCAATACAGTCGGGTTTCGTCCTTGACGGTGTCACCGTCGTTTGACGTTTTGCAGTCCTTATCTGCGAGTTTGATTTGGTTGAGAAAGGCTGTTTTCATCAGCTTTGATTTAGTTTTACCTGTCCTAATTCCATCATTACCATCCTCGTGTAACCTCACTATCCCATCTTCAAATTCTTCTGGGTCTGGACTGTTTTCCTGGGGCTCATCCAAGTCCTTCAGGTACGTCTCGAGCAGATAGTTTTTACCCAGCTCTCGTTCCCGCACTCGGTGCTTTTCCACCTCGATTTTTAGAATCTGGCGATCTTTCTCGCTGTTGAAAGTTGTTGATGAGAGTCAGGAATTGACAGAAAGACTGCCGCATAACTTACTGCAACATTGACATCTGCTGGAGTATGGTCTCGTCCTGGGCCAGGATAATGTTCAGCAGACTCTCGTTCGGAGTCATGTGGTAGTTCCTCTGCTGCAGTTTCCGGCTTCTCTTTGGCTGCTTGGTGTGGCTGTTGTCAGTGGTTTTGGCGGAGGGCAGTACCTTGTGCTTTCCCCTCCGCCGAAAGCGCATGCTCCGCGAACTGTCCACTGGACTGCCCATTCCACTGTCCGCGTCCGTTGTTGGGGTGTGCTTGCGAGCCGAAGAGGCCAAATGGCGAAGCTGGAGCTGGCACTATCAAATAAAAAGGGTGAGAAAAGTTTAGCTTGGGGTAGGCGGTTCAATTACTTCCTCCCTGGGCAAAGCGTGACGGCTGGTGATAACATCAAAGAGCCTGGCATTGCCGTCCAAATACTCCTCGTAGTGCTGCTGTTTCTGTACAATGGCGAACTCCTGCTGCGTGCGCAGTGCGAGCCCTTCCTGCCGAAACATCTGTTTGTCTGTCTGGACTGTTTGATAGCTGATTAACGCGCAGATAAGATCTGCGCAGGTGGTGCTGGCGTCCACGCCGGATATCCAGTGCTCCTCGCCGTCGATCCAAATCGACAGGTTATCCGACAGCGAGGAGAGCGAGTCCACGTCGTCTCCTGGCGTTTGCAAGCTCTGGGGCTCATAGCAACTAAGCGCTGGCTCACTGGTCATTGTGTCTGCTAGCATTCTGTGGAAAGAGCACACGAAAAGGGGTTAGCTAACGCCGTCCACTCGAATACAGGGGTATGCAAATCCAGGTATTGTATAAGACAAACAAAACATTCGGTGTAATTTATGCAGCTTAAGCGTTTGTAAGCGGAGTAGACAAACGGCTAACAGTTCTTCTCCAGAATCTGGTGCGCCTGTCCGTTAACAACGTGTCAAGATCGGCAATTAGCCAATTATGCAAATCTGAGGCAACATGACATGTGTTCACGGCATCGATATGATCGCGGACAAACTAGAACAAGCCACTCGCAAACACCGAGGATGACTCATGGGGACTGTGTTACGAGGCCTGTTACAGATTCAACTTTCTCGCGTTACACCTGCCCGACTAAAGACAGTGTCAACTTTCCGCTGTCTTTCAATTGTCTTACCAGCGCGCTCGGCCTCATCGCTAAAACTGATGCTCTGCGCGGCCAAGTCGGGCTTTAAAGAAACTCCATTCGGCTAAGAGAGGGCAAATGGAAGCGAAAGAAGCCAAGAGAGCCGAAAACAGTGGACAAGAAGCACCAGCTCTCAACCAACGATACTCTGAAGAAAAACATGTTGTTTTTCTCTTCGAGCCTTACGGTACCGTGGGTAAGTTTATGGCTGGGACCGGCCACTCCCCTCAGCAGTTGATGCTACGCCGAGATATTCTTTGCCGCCAGGCCTAGCTTTCGCTACTATTATGAAAGACGGAGGGAGGCTTACTTACTTACTATAATTACTACAAAGCCGGGCCTTTAACAAAGCGATAAACGAAGCCGAGATTTGGAGATCGGTCCGGTTGTGCACGGAGCAGCTACGAAACCACACTGACTTCGACTCCGACTCCAGCACACTTAATTGTTGGCTACCCGAAACTCTGAGCCCAACTGGTCGATTATCATTTCGGACCAAACAAGTATAGACGTCTCCACTCGGAGTAAACTAATTTTCAGATACTCTGTACGGCCCAGACCGCAAACGGGAAATCTTTTAAGCCTCGTTTCCATCTGTCTTTGTGGTGAACGCTTGGGTCATTATAAGTCAACAATTCTCAGCAATTAAGCCGAGAAAAAATAGAAATGGAAAACATCAGCCATTACCACTAAGTGTCACTAATGTAGTTGGGAGAAACCAAAAAGAAACTTGGCAAATCAACCAGAGGAATTATTTGTTTAGTCAGATAATCAGCATGGTCTTTGGCACAAATGGTTTTGTTTATACCAATATAAATCATTGGGACCTACTCTTTATAAATATCTTCTGATTAGTTGCCCGCTCTTTTTCTACCGGTTCAATTGTTAAAGCAAAGATAATGTGTATATACTGTATGGTATATACAAATTTTAACCGTTGAGATCTATTCTTCCTACATATTTTCTGATAAGATTTTCCGCGCTAAGATAGTATGTTTATACCAATTAAAATCGTTTGAAGCTAAGATCAGTATGTTTCCAACAGATTAAACTACCAACTGGGGATTACGCCTGGCGTTTCAGGGTATATAGGTATAGCCTGGCTCTGGCTGCCATGCCATTCACCGATTCTGTTTTCGCAGTCAGTGCGGTTTCTGTTTTCTTTTGATAGTTTGCTTGGCTTTTGGCCTTTCATTTTCATGAGTTACAGTTGAGGTTCTTTGATTTTTATACCTTAAGACAACACTAAACCGGTATGAATTGCATGCATAATGCATAAATGTGTGCCACTTAATGCATTTATGTCTGCACACGTTTCGGGGTCTGCGAATACATACCTGTGGAGTACAGGCTGGGTGCCAGGTTGCCTATCTTACGGATCTATAAGTCGGGCATATCTAGGTGTGACTTGGCTTTGGAGTGGCGACTCTGCGAACATTTTAAAATTTGATTAGCGAACTGCTCTTGTAATCCATTCAATTTGATTTGCTTAGCCAAGTTGGTGGGTGATTCGGCAGTCCATGTGTGGCAACATTGAGAAGGGCGATATGTTCTAAGGGTTCCCCGTATCAGGTTTCCATTGTTTTGGGTTTGGTCTTTTGTTGTCGGTTAGCCCGGTCCGGTTGAATCATCAGCATTAAGTTTATCCTGTGAGGCCGCATGAAAGGCAAACTTAGCCATGCAGTACGTGAATACAAAGCACGATAAAAACAAAAGCGGCGAGGCTACTGATTGGGTATTACGACATCTAGCCTCGGCACCAGCTGGATCTCTCTCCAGTGGGTCGCTCTCCGAAACGCGCTCAAAACAAGTTGTTCAGCTGCCTTCTCTTCTTGGACGCAAACCGATGCATGACGATGACGACGATCAGTTCAGTTGCTTAACAAACGTCAGCGAGCCCGGTTGAGATCGAGCCAAGTTTACTCGCGCTTAGAGCCAATTGGTGTTTCAATCTGGCCAAAAAACACCTTTGTGTGCGTACAGGTATTCGACCAGCGATCACTTTTTCAAGTGCGCCCACAATGATCTAGAGAAAACAATTGAACTGTAGTTGAACTAACCCAAATATATACACTGGGAATACGTACGTGGATGTGGTCCACACAATGGCATTGAACTGGTTGGCGTCCGCTTTCCACGAGAAAATTACGTCAATTTCCTCTTCGATTTCGGTTTCGGTTCCACAATACCCAATCCGCAACATTGTCAACCAAATGCACCGAACTGGCTAGCCTATTATGGCGGTTGCAACTTACGGGTTTGGCCAAGATGTACATACTTGACTATTGGCCTCCAGAGTTGGGGGCGTGACACGGCGAGATGCTCCACGCGCTGCCTTGCTGCAGATGTTCCGTGCACGCAGCCATCTCTGGGGCCATGCCAAACTGGTTTTGCTTCCTTTGCCCGCCTAGATGCTACCCACATAAATATGCAAACCATTGGCGGTTGTATGTGAGGGCAGTCGGACGTAGCCAAGTATGACGGATAGGTTGTCATTACCGAGCCAAACCGAACCGAATTGACGCATGCGCGACGGTGCCAAATAATTGCAAACTCGAAAATGACAACTTTCGTTGGCTCTTTCCCAGAAACACGGAGCCGATGAACGCTGCCGCCAAACGGAGCCAAGATGCCGCGCAAGCTGCTTAAATTCCTGATCATCTTCGACAACACCTCCCTGCTGTACTTCCCGGGACAGTTCCTCTCCGGCAGGGTGCTCATCGAGCTGCAGGACGAGACTCCGGCTCTGGGACTCCACTTCCATGTGGTCGGCGAGGGCGTGGTGCGCAACGGGCGGCGGCAGGAGCGGACGTACGACAAGGAGAACTACATCGACTTCCGCATGCGGCTCCTGGGGGACGTGGACCAGGGCGGTCCGGCCATACTCTCGCCGGGAATACACAGCTTTCCCTTCAAGCTCGGCTTGCCGCTGGGCCTACCCTCCACATTCCTGGGACGCTACGGCTGGATCCAGTTCTACTGCAAGGCTGCACTGCGCGAGAACAACGGCATTATCCACAAGAACCACCAGGTCTTCATCGTGATGAACCCCATCGACCTGAACCTGGAAAAGCCCATTTTGGCAGTGAGTAATTGTTCGAAGCTCTCCCCGGTGAGAATCTTTACCTTTTGGATCTTCCAGCAACCTTTCACCTGCGAAGTGGAGCACAAGCTGGGCGTCGTATGCGTGGGTGGAGGCCAAATCAAATGCAGGGTGTCCCTGGACCGCGGTGGCTATGTGCCCGGCGAGAATATTCTGGTAACCGCCTTCATCTCCAACTACAGCAATGTGTCCATCAAGCGGACCAAGGCGTCGCTGACTGAGGTGGGTTCCCCTGACCTTCGGCCATCGATCCAAATCAGATCTTGATCCTATTTTTTCCAGACCATCGAGTATTTGGCGCGTGGCAAGGTTGTTCAGACGGAGAAGCGGGAGCTGGCCGTCCTGGTGCGCGGCAAGGTCCGTCCGGGGGGCAAGGACGAGTGGCATAACGAGCTCTATGTGCCGCCCCTGCCGCCGACCAACCTGCACGGCTGCCACCTTATCAAAATCTCATACGACGTGTTCTTCGTCATTGAGCCCAAGTCCATGGAGAAGGAGATCAAGCTGCAGCTGCCAATTGTGCTGGCCACGTACCCGTTCCGGCACTCCGGGGATGCGGCGAACGCCAACACCTGGCCGGAGTCGGTGCTCAAGCCGGACACCCACACCCACTATCCGTCCACGCTGCCAATTTTCCGCCCCTGGCTGCACGAGAAGCCCAGCGAGGCATAGCCTCTGGTCTCTGGGGTCATAGTTTTGTTAACAACGATTTCAGCCATACACTAATTTAATATTATTTAACTCGTACGTACGTGTTTACCTTGTGCAACTGTGTGACTTACTTGTTTCTGAAAATAACTTGAAGATTAAACAATGTCCATAATCTTTTCTGGTAGTTTCACAATGATGAAATATGGTCTATAAATTTCAGCTTTGACGATAAATGACAGTTTGCTAAAAATTTTAAAAAAATATATTAACAACATAAATGCATTGGAAAACTAATAATTTTGAAAAACTTGACACATATTTTCCATGCAAAAGTCTTAATTTGTCGTCCAAATTGAATGTCGTGTGTGTCGTTAACTCGTAATAAAATTTCCAATCGATGGTTAATGATTACAAATTTTATAAGTTGCTTAATCCCTTTCTATCTTTTGACTTATTGTCTTGGATGATTATTTGGTAGATTGCCAAACAATTAAAACAAAATTTATAGGAAAATATAAAACCAATTAATAAGTTTACAGTTTTGTAAAACTTTAAACTAATTTTGAATCCAAAAGTACTGGCTTCGTCCAAAAACTGTAAGTACTTTGGCTAAAACAACACAAAGATCAATTTCCAATATGGTCACGCTTTGAGAAAGTGGTAATCTAGCCATGTCTGTCTTTTAGAAGCTAGTCTCTCAGCTTTAAGGCTTTTCTTAATTGCAGGTAATAATAATTAGAAAAAATATAACTTTGTTTTTTCTAAACGTATATGAAAATCGGAAAACGATATCAAATAGGTACCTTTGTTTGGTACATTTGGTACATAAGATGCCTTTAATCTAAAATTTATTGACATTGCTTTTTTTATGCCTTCTTTCCACACCGTTGGAAACTGTAAGAATTTTTAACACATGTGAAACTCCGGTTTCAACAGAGCACATCCACGTTCCACCTTCTGATATCAACTGATCTGAACAGCTGTGGTTCGTCAAAACGTAAACAAAGTCAACAGGTCAACCATCTTTGGAATTAGTGGAATACCCTTCATAAACACGTAAGCAAAGAAAGAAGACATTTACGCTGACGGAGGAATCGGGCACACTAGCGAAATGAAAATAATTGCATTGTTTATCTGGGTAATATTGTGCAATTCCGCCTCCGGCGACTGTGGGTGCCAGAATCTGGACCGGAAGACGACAGCCGATAAGCCTCCACTGCCGGACAAAGTGTGCCTGCAACGGAAGCGGGGCGCCAACAGCCACTATCGGGATTACTATGGCGAGCTGGAGGCGGAAGCGGAAATCAAGGACATGTCCCTCATTCCCGGAGGCACCGTCTCTGTGGGCACCGACGAGCCGCACTTTTCGGCCGATCGGGAGGCTCCGGAGCGACAGGTGAAGCTGCACGACTTCTTTCTGGACAAGTACGAAGTGTCTAACGACGCCTTTGCGGAGTTTGTGCTGTCCACCAACTACACCACGGAAGCGGAGCGCTTTGGTGACAGTTTCCTGTTCAAGACCCTGCTGAGTTCCTTGGAGCAGAAGGATTTGGAGGACTACCGCGTCGCGAGTGCCGTTTGGTGGTACAAGGTGGCCGGGGTGAGCTGGCGCCATCCTAATGGGGCGGACAGTAATCTGGACAACCTGGGACGACACCCCGTGGTGCACGTCTCCTGGCGCGACGCCGTGGAGTACTGTTCCTGGGCTGGTAAGCGATTGCCAAGCGAGGCAGAGTGGGAGGCGTCCTGTCGCGGCGGCAAGGAGCGCAAACTGTTCCCGTGGGGCAACAAACTGATGCCCAGGGACGAGCACTGGCTGAACATCTGGCAGGGCGACTTCCCCGACGGCAACCTGGCCGACGACGGCTACGAGTACACCTGTCCGGTGGATGCCTTCCGGCAGAACGTCTACGACCTGCACAACATGGTGGGCAACGTCTGGGAGTGGACGGCGGATCTGTGGGACGCGAACGACGTCAGCCAGAACCCGAATCGGGTGAAGAAGGGTGGTTCGTACTTGTGCCACAAGTCTTACTGTTACCGGTACAGGTGCGCGGCTCGCTCCCAGAACACCGAGGACAGCTCGGCCGGCAACCTGGGCTTTCGGTGCGCCAAGAACGCTTGAGTTTTCATTGCAGAAAGCGATGGAGGTCCCGTTATGTATGATGTACATATGTATTGTATTGAGCAACAAGGACATTGGAAGTTATAATATACTCTTTTTTATGTTAAAGGTGTATTTCGTTGTGAAACAACGAATATTTTAAATATTCTAATCTCAAAGCTTATTTTAAAAACCTTACAAAGATGAGGTAGCAACATAATAAAAATTTGAAATTTTGAGACCATGAAGGAAAATGTGATACGTTTCACAAAGAATCACTCATATACCTAATTTTTATCATTGTATAGAAGACAAATTTAATATCACAAACACAAATAAAAATTACTTCTGCCTTATTGCCTAATAAAAACAAAGGAGTCGAGATACTAAAATCGATCGGTGCTCTAATATTTTTGCGCTGTAATTGGTACACAATAAATATAAGGCAGTTGGTAATGTTTCGAATCGGTAAGGTTACTACAAATGTTTTACATACAATAAATTTTATTTATTATAAAGTAGACAAATATTAAAGAAATACAAAAAAAACACTTCTAATAGCCCTATTTCCTATATTTCCCAAATTTGGTCCAGAATAAAGTTTGTAATATTTCACATCGCTAGATGTGAAATAGTCGCATACATAGGATATCATGACCAAAGTTATACAACAAAAGGATGTTACAATATTACCTTTCACATTGCGAAGTACGATCCTCTTACTGCACTGTGCTGGCTCATACGCTTCCTGGATATTCTACTTCCGCTTTTGACAGGCCGTCAGCCTCGATCTAGCAAGCTGTGCCTCAATGGGCCCTGGGGGGCGGTACGGGAAGGGCAAGGAATTTCCCTCACGCCGCCTAAAAGAGAACCATCGATGGTCTTGAAATATACAGAGAATCTCTAGCTATCTACGTACGATGCGGAGCCCTGACCAGCCCCTTCGTGGTGGTATAGATGCAGAGCTTGGGTCTCTGTGCGAGGGGTCCTGGGCGAGACTTGTGATGTGCGATTTCTTGCAACGCAAGCAAAACGTCCACAACCGGATCTCTCGAGCGGTCACCCAATACACCTGCTCGGTATGGACCTCCTCATGTCCAGGAAGATCACATTCTGGGTCCTGTGACTTGATATCAAAAGGTAGGACGCACCGGGGTCCAGAATTTTCCGTGCTGCGGCGGCGGCTTGTTGCAGCAAGAGCAGTAGAACCAGTAAGCGACTTCTGTGACGCAATAGGGAAAGCTGTTTGGTTAAGCACCCACGCCCTATCCGTGGCAATCAAAACTAGCTTTAAACTTGACGACTGAGAAGAGTGAATAAATCCGTTATGAACGATCCACGCTTTGTTGTAAGGACAGGTTGGAGTATCGATAGCTATCGATACCAAATAACTGACGATGTTATTAAATGTGTAACGATAAGCAGCTTGAGTTCAGTTGTTCAACTGTTTACAACTCGTGTTTTGTTACGTTACTTTACTTTATTTATAATAGTTTTACTCAAAATACATAAACAATAAGTGTGTTCGGCTAAGAGCTTAACTACTTTATACATATTCTGTGTTATTTATAAAAAATAAAAAAAGTTGTGTCCATTAATTTCTTTGAACGTTGAGTGAAAAGTAACAAATATGGAAAAATGTTTGCATACTTTATTACAGCTTCGTTCTAAATAATTTAAATTAATAGTTGCATCCATTATTTTGTTCGAGTGTTGGGTTTAAGTTTTTTTTTTCATCAAATACAAAAATTACATTTTGGCTTCAAGATAAAATGGTTTATCCAGACTCCTTGTTATTTACTTAAATAAAACGTTACGTCTTTTATTTTCGTAGAACGTTAAGTGGGATAAGCACCCTAATGTAATGTTATTAATAATAAACTATTTTTTTCAATTTTTTCATATATAATATTTTTTAACCTCGTTATAATTTAAATAATAATATGTTATATCCATCATCTGGTTTAAATTTTGGGTGGCATATGACAGTTCTTAAGTATTCATAGGTATTTCTGCTTATTTAAGGCGCTATGTTTAAAAATAATTCATAAAAATCATAACAAATCCCTGTTCCTGTATCCAACAGGTACGGGTCAAGGCTCCTGCGCACTTTTACTTACTGAAATAAAAGCTTTAAACCCTTTTCGAAAGGAGCTCCTGCTCCTGGCGCTTCTTCATACTCCTTCTGTAGGTGCGGCGCCTTTCCCTAGCAAGCTCCAACTCATTTGGCCTGGGAGGCGAAGGCGGCATAAAGGGCAAGGGTTTTTCCTGAAGCCGGCTAAAAAAAAAGAGTGCAATCAGACTAAAGCAAAAGTGAACGTGGTCCATTTTCTACGTACAACGCTCGGCAGATGTGACAGGATCCGTTGGTCGGATTGCTGTGCCTCTCCCACAGGAAGTCCTGAATCAATTCATTGCACCAGCCCTTTGTGTGTACGTAGATAAAGAATTTGGGCTTATCATATCTGGGGTTTTGCGCGCACTTCTGGGCGTGCTTCACCCAGCCGGCAGATGTTTTGCGTAGTCTTTGGCAACGGGGACATTGCCGCCAAGTGGTGATCTCCTTAGTAGTCACCCAGCGCTCAGCGATAAAAGGCTTTGTATCGGTATCGGCATTCCCGTCGACTTCCTTATCCTGGTCCTCATTGTCATTCCTTTCGATCGTCTCTGGCGCAACGTCCACCAGCTCAAGTAGCTCTCCCGATTCCTGCTCGCACAGAGTCCTGGGGCTGGAGATCACCAGCTCGGAGTGTAGCGATGCAGGTGGCGTTGGGTCGACCGCATCCTCATCCGAATCCGCTTTGGTTGGAAACGGCGGCCATGGCTGAGAGAAAACGAAGACGTGCGGAGCACCATTGAAGCATTTCTTGTGCTTCTTGTTGAGATCGGTCAGATTGTGCAAATCTCCTAGGATATTGCACTTGATGCAGCGTTTAGGCGGAGATTTGGAGCAACAAAAGCAATGGAACTCGTAGTCGGAAGCACCAACGCAATAAGGAACACTATTTGGAGCCGCCCCGCAGCGGCAACATACAAAATCCATTGCAAAAAAACCAAAAATTGTTGAAACTTTGAGCGCGTTTAGAAACGGCACTTGTTTCTAAAGGAGAGCTTGATGCGCTATCGATACTATCGATTCACGTCAAACAATAGATGCGGTGGCGGTATTTTGAAACGTGTCACGATCAGTGGCTTCAGTTATTTCACGACACAAATGCCTATTTGGGCTCGTTAAAGAAAAACTAAATTGATCAATTAAATATGTAAACGCCGAAACGTTTATGTTTATTGTAATTTTATTCCACGTGAATAGTTTACGCTCGGTCTGGTCTCGTGGCTATAATGTTCATATTGTTGCATACAGTTTACTTGGTAGTTTATGATTTATGTGTATGTGTGTATTTTCTTATAATGCTGACTATTGTTGCCGCGACGCAATGCTAAATGTTGAGTGTAAATCTTTCAGATTCTGACTATGCAAGTACTATTTATGCGTGCCTAACTCTAAGCATATGGTTAAGTGGTACAACTAATCCTATATGGTATACAAAACTACGCTGAAATGCTTTACTGATACAACATTGCTTGTGCGCATGGCGGGTAGTAAGGAAATATGCTAGTTTACAATAGTGTGGCGATAGGATGAGCATGTTATTTACAGAATCGAAACTTAGACTAGGCGACTGACTCTGGTTTCGTCGGGGATCGGGCGATCTGGCGATCTGACGATCTGATGATTTTTGCTGTGTTGCTGTGCATTTTCAGATGTTTTGCTCAAAAATATCACAATGCAAAATATAAGCGCTGCCTGCTGGGGATATGCCAATTTCAGATATATGTATGTCGTACATCTGCCAAAGCGCGGACGAAGCTGGAAGACTTGGCTGCACGCCTCTCAGCTAATACTGGACATGGGACAGATCGGGCGGATCCAGATCGGTAAGAAAACCTCTTCAAGCGCCAACTCCCGCCGCCGCCGACAGGTGGACCGCCTGCAGCATGACCGCCTTGAGTTCCCGGGCCAGGCTGCTGATGTGGACCACCGAGTTGACCATCTCCTGGACGGCACTGCCGCTGGGAAAGTGCGCCGCCGCCTTTTTCGACTTGGAGACGCAGGTCTTCAGGGCGTCGGAGAGGGCGTTGGTGCAGCGCAGGATCTTCTCGCGCAGCGCCTCCTTCGAGATGTTGCGGTGGACGTTGTCGCCAATGGTCACCAGGTTGTGGGCGCTTACCACCACGAACTTGCCATAGGCAATAAAGAACTTGGGCGGCTGATTCTTCTCCACCGTCTCCAAAAAGGAGTCGATGGCCTGCATCAGGTTGCCCATGTGGGTGGAGATCTGCTGGGCGTAGTAGCGCACCAGTTTCTTGTCCTTGTCGGTCATCTCCGGGGACTTGCAGGGCGTGGTGGGAGCCGTGGGCGTGGTGGGCACCGATCCGGCGGAAGCGCCACCCATGGCCGTGCTCTCAGCCGTGCGGATAACCGTGTCGAACTGCGTCTTCAGACCGACGGGAATAGCCTCACGCAGCGCCTGGTTCTTCCTGGCAGCCGCATCCTTCGACTCAAAGGCCACGTAGTCATAGTCCTCCAGCCACTCGGCGCTGCCCCGACTCCCCTCGACAGCTCCTCCATTCTGGTTCTCCTCCAATCTCAGTTGGCGCTTGAACAGCAGCGAGGCGTTGCCTTGGATGAAGCTGGTGGTGCAGCGCACGTCCTCAGTGAGCGTCTGGGCACAGGCCATCAGCTGGTCCAGTGCGTCCGGCGGACGGCAGCCGTGCTTGTCGTCGCTCCGAGCCAGTTGGTCCACGGACCAGTCGCCCTGGGCGTCGAGGGATTCGGAGGAGTCGTGGATCAGCTTGTTCGCATCCCGCAGAGCCCGAACCAAGGGGCGCAGCTTGAGGGCCAGGTTGCGGTCCTCAGACCGCGTGGCGTTGCCCAAGGCTCCTTCTCCGAACTCGGCCAGGTCGTGCAGGGCTGTTCGCAGGCGCAGGGCGGCCAGCTTCAGCTCCATGATGGCCGGCTCCAGCTGGGCGCGGGTGCGCCAGTTGGGCACCACGAAGCTTAATAGCCGGCTGATGGAGGCGGTTGTCTGTAGCTGCAGCTTGGCCAACGTTTCCAGCGCAGAGCTCAGCTCGAGTGGCAGTTCTTTGGGAGTGGGATTGGCTGGGCCAGAGGCGGGAGTGGGCAGAGTGCGCTGCTCCTGTTCCTGCAGCGGTGGCAGCGGGAAGTCGTAGGCAAGCCCACTCTGCTGGCGGCGCACAGGCAGCGGGTTGCGGCGCGGGATGTCGTAGTCGGGCATGTTGGCCAGCGAGGAGCGGTTCGAGCTGGAGAAGCTCAGAGACAGGCTGTCGCTGGTCAGCAGCGAGGAGGCGGAGCTGCTCGGCGTCATTATCTGGTTCATCTGCTGCTGGAGCAGGCTGCCGCCGGAGATCAGTGGTCGTGGCACATCGTAGGACTCCTCCTCGATGGAGGCGGCCACGCTCTTTAGCGACTCGAAGCGGGCGCCCAGATTGGAACTGGAGGTGGGCGTCCTTGGCGGACCGCTTCTGGGGCTCTCGTAGTTCAGCGGCACGGGTGTGGCGGGTTTGGGGATGTCGTAGGTCTCGAACTCCGAACTGCCGTTTCCGTTTCCGTTCTGCTGGGAACCGGACATCATGGCTAGGTTTTGGTAGATGCTTTGGTTGCTGTAGATCTGCTGTTGCGGCGTGTTCGCCCCAGGTCCAGTCGCTGATCCTGGCGAGCAGTTGAAGATGTAGACATCACCGTGTCTCTGCGGCGTGATTACCTGCGGCGGGAGAAGCGGAGTCTTAAAATTGGACTTCACGATGTTTGGGTGGTGCAGTAATCCAAACACAACTACAACTCCCACCCCACTTATCGATTTTCCTTGCCCTTTTCGTCTGGCCCGCTAATTTTTAAAAAAACCCTCAGGAACCCTAGCCCAATGAATCGATCTGGGCGTGGCTGTTTACCTTCGTCGTCCCTATCCACCTTTTCTCCTTCTTATCACATCTTGCAACAATGCAGTAGTATCAAAAATGGGTTGTAAAACGGAAAATTCCGGCTGGCAAAAACTTCACCGTCGGGAGGGAAAAACTAGACTGCGAGTGCAGCCCAATGAGCGTTAAAAACGGTTGAGGAAAAGTAGGGAAAATTGGGAAGTTGGGAAGTTTTTTCACGCCTGCGCAATCGTCGTCTAGGAAATACGGGGACCGTTCAAGGCGGTTCAGTGTCAAGGTAAAGGACCGTGAGTCCCTTAACAGCAACAAATAGAAGGATATCTAAAAAAATGTCTTTGAAGTTAGTTTCAAATGGTTTTGGCACCATATTGATATGGTTATTAGTAAAAAACAGATAATTACTATTACCCAACGTTCTTTGCTTTCCCTTAGCATGCAACATTTAAAATAATGCAATTTAAGGCCATATGTTGGCATAGACCAATAAAATATTACTGCGATGGCATATGCCAAATTCATCAAATTTTTGAGGGCCAGGCACGCACCGCATCAGAGCCACGCCCCTCAAAATGAATCGATTCCTAATTAGGTAAGCCGTTACGCCAGAAAGTTTCTGTGGAAGAGGATCGTTCCATGGCGACGAACTTCTACCTGAATTGGACTCTCGCGTTAGAAGGAATTCACCCCAATATCCCAGTTCGGTGGTTGGCCTTTGTTTAGCCCCCTGAAGTGCCAATTGACGCGTAACACGAGTCAACAAAATGCTCCGTAAATGCCAAAATAAAAGCAAACAGCTGCAGCTGCAGATGAGGATGACGATGACGATGAGGATGTGACCCGAGAGCTGCGGGGAGGAATTCTGGACCCGCCATTATCTAATCAGGGAATCGGGGCAGCTGAGCCGAGTCGGCAAGTCGCATTTGAAGTGCCCTCAGAAAGTCTCGAGAGCAACTAGACCACCTGAAAGTAAGTCAACTCCAAGAACAGCAATCGGTTGTGGAATCCTTAAATGGAACAAGGCCCAGCAGGGGCTATCCATTGTCTTTATGGGTTTGGTTTCCGGCGACCTCTCTTCTCCTGGCCATTTCGCGGAACGTTTCCCGCTGAAAATTTCCTCTTTGTTTTTTTGGTTTAAGTGACCCAAATGAACAGCTTTTCCAAGGCATATCAGAGATTTGAATTTTTATGACTTATTTGGAGCATTTCATGGGTTGGGCCAGCCAAAGGAAGACAGACCATTAAAGTCCGGCCGCCAGGCATTCTGCTTTCCTTCTCTCGTTCAGTTTGCCCAATTATAATTGCCTTTTGATGGCCGGCAGTTGGAATTCCCTCCACAAGCTATGAGTAATTCCAGATTCTGAAAGTGTAAAAATCTTACACGGTAAAAAGCCATGTTTTATGTTCTCGTTTAAATTCCAAACCCGAAACAGTAGCAAGCACAAGATAAGAATCTTTCGAGTTTTGCAACTCGTTTCTTGCATTTTAATGTTCCTTCAACACGTTCTGAGCTGATCATGCGATCAGTGTAAATGAAAGAAAGGACCATGTTTGGGTTCGTGGGCTGATCAAAATTTCAGCATTTTCTCACGTCCGAACCGAAACAAAAAATCAACATTTGTATGAAAAATGGTAATTAGGCAGCCGCGGCATCATTCTCCGAAGGGATCTGCTACGGAAAACTCCATTGCAAAGAAAAGTCGCATATGACTTATATGCGATGACCTTGTGTGGAGCCCAGCCGGTGGAGATGTTTTCACCGCTTTCGCAGCGAATCCGCATGCCGGAGCAAAAGGAGGAATCCCACAGTCTTCCCGACTTTAGTCACGCACAAATCTCTGCAGAATCCGAAATAAAAAAGAGTTATTGTGCCTGGTTGGTTGCATTTATAACCATTTTTGGGCAGTAAAATAAAAATGACATGTTTGGCTCAAACACAAAGTCTCTTTCTGGCTCGTTTTGGATCTGGCCATAAATCTTTATTGGCCATTGGCCAGGCCAGTTGCATTTGGCCACCTGACTTGGCTTGGTTTGGCTTTATGGCTGGTGCGTGACGGAGATGGAAGGAGTGGATGGAGCTGCGAAGCTGTCTGTATGTGGGCTCGAGGAACTCGAAATTGTCACACAATCTGGCTGTGGCTGCCGTCTAACGGTGGAGGCGAGTTTCCTCGCCGTCTATAAACCATATCCATGTGGGATGCCCGACGTACTTGTATCTGGCCACCAGTGCCCAACGATTGGGCAACTTCAGCCGCGAGACATTTCCGTTCTCAATTAGCTGGAGGAATGCCACTGCTGAGGTAATGGTTCGAAATTACCTTTAAGTTAAATTTCCTCACTATACGAAATCCTCATGTTTACCCTCATATACTGATGTTAGAATGTATTTGAATTCCTGGCTAGCCATCAACACCATTCCCAGGAAGCCCACTAAACTGGGTCAACGATGCTCCACACCGAAAATAGGGAACCTCTTCCACTCGATGCCGCCGGATGATGGGTCAAGTGTATGTTCGAAGGCATTCCCCACATGGCTTTGACACACTCAAGTGGCAGCCTTTTTCCAAATCAATAAAATCGAACCCGAACAAAGACAGCATTTAGTGTTGAGCTTTCATGGCCAAAAGGTTTCTCCAAACTCTCCCCACACAATTTGCAGTGGGGCGGTCAAATTGCTGGCTCTACTTCAGTCCAAATTTGAATTTATGGTTTCACTTGCCTCCAGTTAAGATTGATAGCTGCCGATAATGCGAGGAAATGTTTACGACTCTGTAATTTGGGTTTCATTTTATTTGATTTGCCTGCGAGTCAGTCAGTCAGCGAACGAGCTGCCTGGGAAAGCGAAAGTCACTACCATCATCATGACAACGTCCCATCATCCATGGATGTGGGCGTCTGATTGGTTTGCCAAAGGTCAGCGGCTCTCGAGATGCTAATGGCCACGCCGGTCAACTTATTTGAACTGTTTGATGACCAACCTAAGTCCTAAATCTTAGTTTGATAAACAATCACTTCCTCTTTGAATCTTAGACCATCTCTACAATCTTTTTCTATTGATCTTGCAGTCGTGCTCTTCCGATGCCAAATTGTTCGTTTCCTTTAATTTGCAAATCAAATCGCATCAAAGTGAAAGAAATGCAAATAAAACGCATGTCCAGCTGACAAATTGGCAAATTACGAGCCGTATGCAAAGGGGAAACCAGTTGGACAGCTGCAGACCCAAGAGACTATGACTATGGCTATCCCCATGAACCGAGGATCGGCTCTCGCAACTCTTATTAATTGCACAATTACGACACGCAGTTGACGTGGAAAAGGCTTCGCATGGATGAGCGATGGACCCCTGATGATGGAGCGTAATGATGCAGCGACGGAACGAACCAAATCGAACCGCAGGAGCCGAGAAAATACTTTCTTTCACTTTCCCGACAAATATCATAATTCAGTAGCCGCAAGAGGATGTAAAATTGGCCAAGAAACGTAATCAATTAAAATGCACTTCCTCCCGAATCCCTGCTCCCTGCTCACTGCGCCACCTTACTTGCAGAGGCAGTCGGAGCGGAAAATTAAGAAATTGACAAGTCATCCGGGACGAGGACGAGGACGAGAACAAGAACGAGAGCGAGCAGCTTACCTTGTTTGGCGAGACGTGCCAAGATCTTCTCGTGCCGCGGCAGGCCGACGATGACTCCGTTCCCGCTCCCGGGCCACTGGTCACAACGCCCGAGTTCGAGTTGGAGTTTGAGTTGGAGGACGAGAAAGCACTGACGATGGAACCATTTTCGTAGATCTCCGCCGAGCAGATGGAGCTGTTCAGTGTGGCGGTACTGGCCGCCAGCGACGGAATCGGGGAACTGGCCGGCGATGGCGAGAAGCATCCCGAGTCGTACGAGTTCAAAACGCGCAACCGGTTGCCCGGGCAAAGACCCTGAAATGTATATAGAGTTACGAGATATTTAGTTGGTAAGTAGATTTTAAATGCAATATTATTTAGTGGACTAGAAGAAATTTATAAGTAAGTGTGTTTAAATTTTGTTTTCTTAAAAAGTAGCCCTAAATAAAAACAAAATAGAACCTGATACTAATTGTAAAAAATACCGGACAAGGGGATGGTTTAATGAATCCTTATTATTCGTCGTTGAAGATATGTGGTATCTTATAAGAAAGGATCACTAACATTTTTATATTTTTGTTATCACTCGATATTTTTATACAATTTTGTATTATTAGCTCACAAACAAAATGGTTTCTTGCCATATAACTAATTTAAATTTTACTATACATTTTTCTATATAAATGACTAAACGGCTCATTGATCTCAATTGATTTTGATTGGCTTTTAATCAACTCAGCGTTATATGAATTATTAATGAAAACACATGAAAAATATATCTCACAAGCGTGCAAAAAAAATTATGTTATGTTACTTTTGCAATTAAAAGACACATTTCTTGACGTTTTCGACCGACTGGCATTCTCAATGCAAGTTTTGACAAAGATTCGTGCGATTCTTCAAAAATATATGCCACATCAAAGTCGACAGAAAATCTTGTCAACATGTGTTTCAGCTTAAAATGTATGCCGAAAGTTGATTTCGTTTTTTTGTCACCGTTATTTATGTTGCTGTTAATATTTATGACACACGTTGTTGCTCTTGTCGGCACTCAATTGACCGTATTTGGGTTAATTGTTTCCATTAAAAAGCTGGGGCTACTTTTTAATTAGCGACAATTGCCCGACATAGACCGTTTGTATCGCCATGTCGTTTAGGTGGTATCCATATCGCCTGGCACTTTTGATTTCCACTTTGATGTATGTTTTGACACCATCATCATCAGCGACCGCCCCACCATCGAGGTTGATTTTGTTTTTGCGGCGTCAATTGAGTTGTTAATTAAAAATTGCTGCCAGACGACGTGCAGAAATTTGAAATTTGGCTCAGTTTTGAAAAGTTGTTTAATCTCAGGCTAGGCTTTCTTGGGGGGGAGTGCGGGTGCTGAATGGGGGGGGGGGAGGTCAATCACTCCCCGAGGGGAGAGTTCAAGGCTGCCTGCGGCGAGTGATCGCGCCAAGATAATTAGCAAAATCAAAATTGAGGCCAAAGTCTTGTAGAGGTGCGATTGATAAATGAGATTTAGATTAGAAAGTTTGTGAGCGCATAAGGTAATGATAGAGTTTTCCCAAGATTCAACCACTTTCTGGTAAATTTTCGAACACGTTTTTAGCGGTAAATCCAATCTTCATTTTTACAATTGTTTGTATTATCCGATCTATTTCCAGGTACTAAATCTCATCATTATCTTCACACTGGATACATGACTAACATAAATTCGTTGAATACTTGATATTTTGAATCAGCGGAGATTATAATGTGGTATCTCAGCTGATTCAAAGTTTCACTTCGACTTCAGTTTGTATGGAGCAAACAGCTTCGACCTCTTTAACCATGCTCAACTCAACCCCCGACCAAAAGGCCAGATAATGTTGTATGCACTTTTGTAATCGTCTGGTAATGCTCATGCCCCTTTCGCATTAAGGCTATAATCTTGAAGAAGATTGTAATTGCACACACTTAAAGTGCCAAAACATATTTCATTTTTTCCCGCATGCAGCGCCTTCAATTGGGCCACGTGCCGAAACAAGCATTTCGAAAAATTAAATTAAAAATGTAAATTAGTTTTTTCTAGCCTCCGCGACGCAATGAAATGGGAAAACGTAGGCAAATGCTACGACTGCCTAATTACGAATGCAGACGGACCCCAGACGCAATCAGAGGGAGAAACTAGGAACCTAAACAAGAAATGCAGGCAAAAGAACGAGAAACAAAAAACCAACCAAATGGAAGACGTTTCCCAATAAGGTAAGATGGGTCCGTATACACGGCGAAAATAGGATTTTTTCTTTAAGATCCTTTATAAAACTTTGCTCTTAGAAAAAAATTTAATGGAATAGGATTTTTATATTACGATCAGGTTGGTAAATCATATTCATAAGAATTTCAATCATTGGTAAGCATCTGAAAAAAAGCCTGAATTCCTTTCCAACTACTAATTACTTTTTTCATCGCAAAAACATTATAATGTGATATCCAGATTACTTTCTGTATACTTTATCCAACTATGCCGCTCAGTGCAGGGTTGTGCCTTGATTTGAGTTTTTACTTTTCTTTTGTCGATCCGCCAATCAGAGGACCCAACTCACCTGTCGGTTGCGCAGGGAGCAGAGCCACCATCCCTGGATGCCCTCCGTATCCTGTTCAATGACGGTGAGGATGTCGCCCTTCTTGAAGGCAAGCTCGTCCGGCGTGTCTGCATAGTTGTCATAAATGGCCTTGGCGTACAGTTTCTGCAAATAAATCAGAGAAAAACGAAATAATTGAAAAAAGGGTATTCATACTAGCAGAATTCTTTTGTTTTATGTTCTGCGTGTTATCAAAATAAGGCGGTTTTATATTGTTTTTTTCATTTCAGGTCTGCCCTTTTTGCGCTTCTAAGAAGCCGCAGGGCAAACAATTTCAATGGAATTTCAAAGATGATTCGGGGCTTGACCAGCAGCCACTGACCCTTTCCTTTCCGCAAACCAAGCTTTGACTCTTGCTTTCATCATTCATAAGAATCGCTTTTACTGATCCCTGTTTTCAGCTGGATCTTCATGTTTCTTATGGTAGCAAATTTGCAAGTCTTTTACAGCTTCCACATTTAAAAAGAATGCCAAAAAGTGCAGAGAACTCGAAAAAAGGAAGTTAGGAACAATGCGATTTGTTTCTTTTGTTTTAGCTCATGCCGCGCTCGCTTCATTAGTTTTGCTGGAATTTCAGGTCATTTTGGGTAAGTTCTCTTTTATCCGATTTCGGGTTTCTTTTTTTGTTAGAGAGCAGGCAGATCAACAGTCGGGGTTAGTTTTTTAGAACCAAGCACATGAGATGGAGGAGTTTGAGCTATTGAGGAGAAATCTTAAGCTTATTTAGAAAAATTAGGACTAACATTCTGCAATCTTATTGAATTTCTTGATTTTTGTGCTCTAAATAGCACTTCTTCCATTCGGCATTTGCTTCTAATTCGCTGAACACGACCGTAGCTTTTAAGGCAAACTTTTCGCTCAATGAATGTGTAATTGTCCAAGTGTGAGTGTCTATCTGTGTTCGTTGCGGGTTAAGCGTGGTGCTTTTAATTTCGCCACCACAGCGTACAAAAAATTAAAAACTAACGAGTTAAACTGTGCAAAAAAAAGCAACGATAACAAAGAAGCCGTGACTGCTCCCCTAGCCATGCACAAAAAAGATATTCCTGTTTTTTTCAAAATCTATTGAATTTTTCATTTTAATATATTTTTGATTTTAATTGAAAAAGTTTTGAAGCTTATTGATGTTTTGTCATCCAATGGTATTGGATATTTGACATTCGTAATCAAATTTAATTTTTTACCAAGATTTTCCTAAGTTTGGTCTCAAATATTCAATTTTTTGTTTAAAGATTATTTTTGTGCACTTAAACAATCTGAACTGTTTCAGGTGTAGCAGTGAAAGAGGGCGAGGGAGCCAGCGATTACAATATCGAGCGTTCAATCGCTGCTGAACTTTCAACCCGCTGCTCAGGTCTGATATGTCTGTATGTACGGGCACTACTCATGTACACGTAGTTAGGTAGTTTCAAAACCCGTTTCACCAGGCGACGGCCGCTATTCTACTTTTCAGTTTCGAAAGCGCGATGGAAGCGTTCAAATGTCAAAAGGAAAATGAGCGCACTTGAAGTTCAGTGCCGTCGCAGTGACACTGGACCGCGATATGTTGCCCAAACAAAACGAAAACCAGCTCCAATGTTTGCTGGGTTGAGGCTTGTCAGCTCTACAGATCCATAGCTCCATAGCTCCAGAGTCGCTGCTTTCTTCGCTGCCATCTCCCCTTTTGACACAGCGCTAATTGAAGAGGCAAATATTTAAAGTTGAGAATTGGAAGATTGAAGTTCCGCCTGCCAGCAAATAAAAACCAATTCTTGTTGTATGACTTGTGGGCCACAAAAAGGGGTCGTTTTTACAGTTGTCTGTCTGTTTGCCCGAACGACTTTAATTGGTTTGTTTAGGGCATTCTCTGCCCGAAATCCGGCAACGAAACTAAAAGAGTTCCCACCTCCTAGCTGAATCACCGCCACTCAATCTCTGCCGTAAATCACCGAAAAAGGTTTACATGTTCGAGTGATTTTAATAAAAGTAATCAAAGCCTCTGGGCAACGTTTCTGCCTTCATTTCGGGCCGCAGAAGTGGAAGACTTGCCCGACCATTTATTGTTTTTAATGTTTGCATATGACGGACCATTGCCATAAGCAACATCTCAGACCTAATTCCCAGCCTCGGAGAGTAAGAAACATTTTTGGCAAAACAAACTTAAGTTTCGTTATTTATGTCTTCCAGAAGTAGCTCCGCTCCATGTTCGAGACCACTCAATTACTCAAACCCAGCCGACATCTGCAAATTTCTTTATGGCTCAGGCAGCTGAGATTAAAAAGCGAAGAAGCCGCCAACAAACAGCTGAAAGAGCACTCAAAAATCTACAAAACTTAGCCCGCTTTACAAAGGAGATGACAATTTGTTTTTATTCCACATTCTGAAGAGACGATTAACCGCACTAGCGGGCAATGTGACTGTGCAGTACTATATACACTATAGCATATATAGACGAAAAAAATCGCCAATCAATGGAAATGGCTTGGCAATATTTTCAATAGAAAAGCGAGCTTGTTTTCGGTATTCAACTGATAACCCAGCCCCCAAAAAGCTGATAAAGTGGCAATAGTCTAAAGTCAAGCGCTGGCTCGCGTGACAGATAATATTTTTGTCAATTTTAATTAACAGAATGCGATGAAATTGGAATGAGAATGGGAAAGGGAGGGGGTCCTAAGGACAACCCTGAATTTGTTGAAGGTGAAAGCTTTGCCAGGTTGGGGATTTTTATATCTTTAAAAAGCAAACATATAGACACATATATCTTTTGACGTGACAAATTTTTCATGGGGTTTATTCCGCTGTCTGTGCGATATTTGGACCCCCACATTTGCATTTTTACCTGACCTATTTTGTAGTCCCCCAATGCGTCACTTTCCAAGCATTGAAGTACGAACATTGGACTTTTACTGGAATATGGTTTCCTGAGAAATATAGGAATATAAAATATTTTGGTTATACTGTAATAAAACGCCGTATGTCGAGTTGAACTGGTTTCCGTTTGCGAAAATAAACAAAATGTTTACTGCTCTCGCGGCGGCCTTTTCGACACATTTCGTCAACAAGTTGTGTGCAAAAAACAAAAAAAAAATATTACGCAAAGTAAAGAAAAAAAATCCGTATAAAATGCGGTGTGACAATAAAACTTCGAGACGAGCCAACTTGGGCAGGGAAACACGTTCCGAATGGAGACTGGGTCGATGTCGGAGTGCCATTGACGGTGACTTGGAATGACAAGTGCACGACAGAGAGTCGACTCCAGCCACACGTCACTCCAGGTCAGCGATTCGCCTAGGATGGACCCAGTGAGCCGGGAGCAAGTTAATGACAGAGCAATTGGTGGCACTAGCTCCGCCCATTTACAATAGATTGAAAAGTCAATTGCAGTTCGCATTCCAAGTGTATTTCATTCAATTTGCATAGCCTCCACAGCTCGGGCAAATCGCTCTCAGACTTTAATGGCGGGTAGAAAAATATAATATAACGTAAGGGCTAATTCAATTCAGCAAATACAAGATTTACGAAAGCACAATAAAGTACACACTTGGGTTTTGTAATTCTAAAAAAAAAATAACCACATTAACCACGGAATTAAATTGCAAGACATGGCCAATTCGATGAAAGTGACTCACAAAGCAAGCGTCAAAGCAAACATACATGTGCCAATTCAATTAGCTTAAGTAACTTCTGAACGAAAAATTAAAGCCAAAAAAAATAAAAAGAAACCAAATAACAAAGGAAAATAACTGAAAACGAGATGCGAACGGTTGACTTTAAATATTAAAGAACAAATAAAGCGAAGTCTACACAAAAGTATTGTCGACCTTCGCAGCAATTTCAAGTGAAATACGCAAAAACGTTGCAAATTTACTTCCCCAAGGAAAGGGAGAAAACCCAAGCAGTTTAAAATTCAATTGTGGCAAATGAATCAGCCGAGCAAACAAACAAAAATCAATTTTCAAGCGTGTCTGTAGCTTTTTGCTGTTGTAGTTTCTCATACATTTGTTTTACTGGCTCAGAATGTGTTTATAATGAAACACTCGAAAAATAGCACAAACAAAACCATCGACGACCAGAACTCAGCTATAAAAACTTTAAAAGCAAATAAACAAAAAGATCAATCATTTGATAAAATCAAAACATGCACAAAAAATTAAATAATACAAATTATCATAAGGCAAAGCATTAACAGGCAAAGAAAATGTACCCGCGGCAATGCAAGCCATTTAAAATATTGAAAACTAACCATTAAACAAAGAAGACCCGAAAAAATATGCAAAAAATAAGAAAACACTTACAATTTGTAAAACACAGTTTTAAAAGGCAAACGAGTCCATTCACTCGTTCATTCATTCGGTTTAATTTGGGTAGCTTCTCGAGTATCTTACAAGATTTATTTTACGAACACCCCCCGCTCCCCACGTTGAAGTCATTAAGCTCCATTGACTGACATTGAGATTAGGTCGGAGGAATACCCCGGACGTGACTCATGCCCGTGGAATTACCTCCAATGGCTGGCGGCCTTTGTTAAACTCTTCTTTTCTTCTAACCAGTTTGCTGGAGAGGATCCCCTCGGCTTCAAGAGTTGACTTTTCGGTCTTTTATCTTTCGGTAGCCGACTTATGATGGATTACGGTCTGGGCCCCTTTTACGCCTTCTACAGCGGATGTGGCCCACGAAAACTATCGATCGAAAGTGAGATGACAAGGCCTAGGATGGTAAGAGATTCGTTATCAAATGAGGTTTTCCAAATAGTGGTAAGTGATAAGCTGAGTGGGAAAAACAACTCGAAATAAAACCAGTCAACAGTTTTGTAACCCATAGATAAGTAGATCCTGTTACAATGGTTGACAGTAATTGTGTATACTATTAACTTCTCTTCTAGAACTTCAGAACTCTTGGCCACCGGACAACTCCAGTAGCCCAACTCCGTTTTGGTGTAAATGGGCCCATTAAGTGGCTGATGTGAGCGATCGTCAGTGCTCGAATCGCTGCACCGCTGATGGCCTAGCCCACTTACGGGTTGCATGTAGCTTTTATTGCTCCGTTACAACCAGTTTGCAGTCCTTATCTGGAGATGAGACCAAGACCCTTCTTCCCCTGCTTCGTAATTTCCGGTGTTTGGAAGGCCAGGGGAAGTACTAGGCCATATAGTGCAAATTATCAGTCGCCGCTGAGGCCAATTTGCAATTGTTTATGCCCTGTAAACACTGCTCAGAAAATCATTCCAAGCTCAATGTCGCCAGGGCGAGTTCCTCGACTTGTGAAGGACTCCAGCCCGAGGGCAATTAGTCAAACCTTCTCTTTTGGAGAACCCAGAACGTGACGTGTCAAATTTGTAATTCATAAATGTCATCTGAACTTGTGCACGTAACAGGCAGAAGCACAGACAATGTGCAGTGGTCTTCTGTGAATCTTGTAAGTAAACAAAATGGCAGGGGATGCCTGCAAATCCCAGCTCCTGCACTCGCCCCTCATGTTTACACGGCTTACATGGGAGCGACAGCTTACCTGTCCCCTTACAACAGACCCCTTATCTTGTCTTTGGACCCGGCACGTTTTGTGGAGGAAGCCGGTCCACCTGCCAACTATTCTGCGAGTGCTTGCCCATTATCGACACTTTCGAGTCCATAATGCTGATGGCCTATAATCCAGTGGGCCGACATGTTTGCTTGGCAGAAATAATGGCCAATGCTCGCTTGGTAGCACATGACTGTTAGATAATGAATGAGTAAATGCCTGCCTTAACCGAACTGAACTGAACGCTACTCAACTCGTGTGTTAAACGCAAAAAAGATAAAACAACAAAAGCGAAAGTTTTTCTTCTTCGCTGAGTGTGTTTTTAGAGGCGATATGATATGGCGGAAAATGCATTGTCTTGAGTGATACGAAATTGAGAGAGGTACTTATTTGGTAACATTCCTCGAACCATTTCCAATCAGTCAACTCCACTTGCCCCTTGTGGACCTTAACCTTACCACATTCATCAACTCACAACTGCCCGCCCAGAAAGCAACAAATGCAGCCTTTACAACCACCTGTTGGACAAATTTGAATTCGAGAATGTTTGCACAACCTGAGCGATGAAATAAATTAGCTTGCTTACGACTGCAGTGTGAGTCTGGCGGAGGGACGTAAGTGAGAATGCAAATGCACTCCCCTTTCCACCTCATAGCACTCAATATTCTGGTGCTGTTGTCGTTATTAAGCTGAAAATTAAATAAACAACATCGGCTAATTACAAGAGTCGTGTCTCTGACATGATCACGGGCACTGTACAGTCGAGATCTCGGGCTCCAGGAGTCGGAGGATACTTGTTCGCTGACACAAAGTATCACGTAATTGAAGGGTTGCCGCGGGGCGCTGGACCAGCTGCATCCATCACAGACACGCAGCGAAAGAGGCTCAGGTGAGATTAAAATAAATGTGCTCCAAATGCGCACAAATGCGAAAAGTAATTGACGCCCGGCTAGACTGGCTCTTGAGGTCTGGAGGAGTCATCTAGCATCTAGTGCCCCAACGCCCAGCCGGTTCTGCTCCCAGCTTAGATTTCAAAACTCAAACAGCGGAAAACATTCGAAGATGGGTTTCCTGCGTTCTTTGGCCTTGCCTCAGATGTCTGCGCAAGAGATGAGCGCGTGAACATACGGTGGAACTAATAGAGATAGGCAAAGTCCCTTAAAATGCAATTCCATGGATCCTAATATTATCCCTAGCTTCAAGTGAGTCGCAAGCGTGCCACGTCCTCATCTCTATGATAGGAAAGCAGAGGGGGTAAAGGGGTGGTTTATTAGCATGTCGCTGACTGATGGAAATTAATAGTGGTTCCTGCAGACCCCAGACTCCTTCGCAACCAGGACGTGCGCTTGACTGAAAGGCCGCAATTAAGGGGAGACTAATTAAGGGGGCAGGAAAGCCCCAATGGTCTGCGTCCGTGGCAAATGAAATCAGTCATTAATAGTTGCGAACAGAGCCTTGATTTCTAGCAGAATAAGGAAGTCAAGACAAATCCTCATGGGCGAAGACCGCGCACGTAGCGCGGGAAATTGAATTGGAGTGCCTGGGTGGTGACTCCTTATCGGGCATTGGGAGTGCGACCGAAGGAAAGGCAATACGATAAGGACAAGTCCAGGGTTGAGGTCGGATATTGCCGAAACAATTCCACTACCAAATCTAATCAGTCTTAATTGAGCGTCACACCGAAACCGAAGACCCTAAATGGTCAGGGTAACTAAAAGAAAGCCAGATAAAAGACTGAAAACCAAAGTAGCTGCCCCAAACGCAGGCCTCATTATTAATTAAGATTGTGTCAGGGGAGGTCTGTCTCAGGGGTTATCTCCGAGGATAACCGCAGACTCCCTAAGGGACATCTTTCCTGCATATATCTATCGCTCCTTGCTTGCTGATTAAGTGGGCGCCCCACAGTTCCCCGTCTAGACAGAACATATTTCAGCTTCGACACTTCATTTTTGAGTGCCACAAGAAATTGATGAGAATTAATGTCCGCGTGTGGCGTCAACGGTTTTTAATTCAAAAGGCAGCCAGCTGATGTTGATTGAGTGACTCCCGGGTCTCTGATGAAAATATATGGCAGTATAAATCTATTGCTTAGCATTCGCTCCCAGTTGTCGCGGCTAAGAGCAAGAAACCAGTGAAATAACTTGCCACTTTAATCCATCGGAATATTTTAAGTACGCCTATACCAACTAAAGTGGACATTTAATCTCATATATATTTTAATTATAAAATATTTGTGACCAGTCCAGCAAATGCACAGAAAACTAAGTTGGTCACTTGGGTATAAAAAAATGGCCTTACTTACTATATTACAATAAATGTTAGTTTATTTTTACTTAATCTGCATCCTGAGTTAATCCGCCCGCTTTTAATTATTTTTCTAGTTAAGTTCGAATGGCTCAATCTTATCACACTTGATTCCAATCTAATCAGGGGCTCCTTACTCCTTACTTGGAGGGAATCACTTGTAGATTGTTTATCACGGTGAGCTCATGTTGTTTTCAACCAAACAATTTAGAGTTTATATGCAAAGGCAGGCATCATCGACTGACTTATCACGACATTGCGATATCTCACCTGGGCCGTAAACTGGCACATCAAACGGTGTCGCTGCGAGGTGATAACGAATACGAATGCGAATGGCGAAAATCGCGGAAACTTTTCCCCCTGACAGCTGCCAAAGATACAAGTAGAGAAATCCGCTACAGTTTCCCGGCAGCCCGACTGTCACAACACTGGCAGATGAGCCGCGAAGATAGCTTCGCCAGAGCCAGAATGGCTTAATCCGCGCCCCATGAAGTGCGGCAGTTTATGATTGGGCTTATCGCGAGGGTCTACTAACCGATTTGATGAGTATGCGGCGCGAGACCGGCACATCGTAGTCCAGGTCCGCATTGGTGGCATTCGAACTGCAGCAGGAGGTGGACACCGACACGGAGGAGCTCGTTGCCTTGTCCAGCATCTTTGTCGATTTGATCTTTGATCTGCGATCTGGGATCTGGGTTGAGTTGATTTGAGCTGGATCAGTCGCACCCTAGCACGACATGATGACGGCCACAATCGAGATGTTTTTAGATATATTTAATCCAGGACAATATAAATAAAGTATCTCGACGTGGGTTCGCGACCTATCTAGCCACTTGTATCTCACTTCACTGTTGTCTATCTGCAGCTTAGCACTCGCATCTGCATATGTATCTTGTATCTGAAATCGCCGAATCAGCTTTAATTTCAAGTTAAGCCGCGGGCAGCCGAAAAAAACCGAAGCCGAAACACAAAAGACGCTGCCAAACCACAAACGTAGCAAAATCGGTTGCCTTTTCAGTTGTCACGAATCGATTCTCGTTTCTTGTGTCTCGAAGCGTTTAGCTCTCGAACGAGGTCCGCAACGCAGCAAGCAACTCTATGGATTGAATCGACGACGAGCTCTGAGTTGCGGTGCTCTTCGACGCTACATTTTGAATGTCGTAAATGCTATGAGCAATGTTAGCTAACAAAACGAGCAGTATCGTAGGTTTCTCGGCAGCTCTGTAAAGAGTGCTCTTTCTGAAACCGAAAATTTCGCTTGGTAGAAACATAAGATTTGTTGATACGAACCAGTTGCGGTGCTCTTCGCAGATACATTTTGAATGTCGTAAATGTTATGAGCAATGTTTCTCGGCAGCTCTATAAACACTGTTTATCTGAAACGGAAAATGTCGCTTGGCAGAAACAACAGATTTTTTGATACGAACTATATTTTTCGGCTCTCTGCAGCTCTTATATCTTTGTAGTTTGACTATTCTTTGCTTTATCATTTAAGGCAATGACTTTATGTAATTTTACAAAAGGGTTTAAAATGCTCCTGCTAAATGATTTTTGCATACAATTTTATGGCAACTAACCCCTACGCAGAACACTAAAGTTTGCTACATGAAAACAATAAAATGGCTAAAAGAATGGTTCTTCTTCTGCACATGGCCAGTTATTGCAATTTGTTTTTTATGTATTGTCCAAAGTGTACATTATCTTATATTGACTGTCGATATTTAGTTTATAATAAGCTTATTTTGAGAACGCAGAAAGACTCATCCCCTATGGGTCCAATAACCATATATCTGGTTCATATATAAGTTCTCTTGTACTCAAGTTGACTGCCTCTATAATATCTTTTTACCTTGCTATTTGCCTATGACAACCGTTTCGTTATACGAGACAGTCAATCCAACCCAATTCGATAATATTCGATGCATATCAAGTGCAGACGTTCTCCATTAAGCAGAATGTTTACCCCGAAAGCTCAATTAGCCAGAAGATGTTGGACAAGCTCAAGTTACCCTCCCGATGAGGCACTTGAACACAGTAGCTACCTTCGACGATCCAATGCGACAGCTGTTCAAACACATTGTGTACACCTCGGAGGCGTGAGCATTTCTGGGCCCGAAAAAAGGGCAGGAACCCAAACATACACCTCCTCAACAAGTCAATGCTGAAGGTCAGGCAACCCGTTCCGCAGAAAAGGGAAGTTGTTACCCACTCCAGATGGAGATACGAACTTTAAAAATAACCACAACGAGGAGACCCCGATGTCAGTGCAGCTGCAATTCTGAACCGAGTTAAGCTGAGCTGAGTGTGACATTTGACATGATTTGCATGCCAAGTGCCACGCCCACTTCAGCCACGTCCAGAGCGGAGATGGAGTCGAGACAGACCAAGGCAACACGAAAATTGGAGAACCGCACCGACCCCTTGACAAAAAAAAACAAAAACTCCGACACTCGTTGAGTTTTATTGTCACTTTCGTTGTTGGGGGGATTGATTTAATTTAATTTGCTCGATTTGATTCGACTTCCAGCACTTTAGAGGCGACTTAATAGTGACTTTCCATCGATTTGTGTTCTTATCTAAAATGGTTGGGTCGTAAAAAGTTTCGAACAACACTCAATTCTTTCACTTCAAAGCGTGGGCTTCTCCGATTTCATATCCCAGAAAGTTTGTCAATCAAATTTACATGGAAATTTCCATGGTATTGTCTCTCATCTCTTTCCCTAATTCTGACCATCCCTATCGCATGTGCATTTTCCTGGCCCAAACTCATTATCGTTATCCTGCGTGAGTTATGGAGAACGACATCCCATTTTGGCTGGATTGTTGCTGGCACGCTTGGCATTCATTTTTCAACCAACCGGTTTTTTCACTACACAAAATATCCGAGATGAAATAAGATGAGTTAGGAACCCACCCGCATTCCAGTGAATTAGTCGGCAATTTTGGACATTTGTGTGCTCAGGGTTAGAAAAATATGCAAGACAAGTACGCCCACTAATTGGCTCGTTTGAGGACAAAAGGGTTTGAACCTTCATCTGTATCCTTGTGTCTGTATCGGAAAACCTTGATAAAACTGAAACGAAACTTAAAGCTTTTAATTTAAATTTTTTGCTCACCTTAAAGCTCTTTTCTGTTTAGCATTCACCCACCTTTTGGCATTCTTTGTAACAATTTCGGGGGTCCATCGTAAATATGCAAATGAAATATGTCGGTGTCATATGACAGCTTAGCCCTCCAGTTCTGCCCATATCCAAGCTGCCATTCATTCATAACACCTCGTTTAATGTTTCCATTTGCAATTTAGAAGCTGAATAAATAATGTATGTAAATCAGACCGAATTTATAAACACGCGTATTTGTATGTATTCCGCTATCGCTCTTGCGTAAATTGTAGAAATTGTAGGCGTCATTTCTTTTATCTAAATGATTTTGTTTTTCTGTTCAGTATTTTTTTGCGGTTGCCATGGACGGGAAAATGGGAATTTTTTTTGGGAATTATGGCACCTGACTCAACATTCCCCCACCCCTCATCTGTTTCCACATATTGCAATCAACGATTTAGGAAGTCTATGGAAAATATTTGTGGACTGCTAATTGAGCCATTTGTATTACCAACGACAAAAGCAACGTTTTTTTATTGCATATTTGTATAGAGCCACCCCCTGATACCCGAAAGGGAAACTCTCCCTTGGGCTTACAGATGTTTATAAGCCTGTTTCTAGGATGTCCAAGGAGAAATAAATAGATTTGTCACTCTATACGGGACATTAACTTGCCAGATGTGCCAACTCAGTCAGCTGGGAGTGCTCACGAGCCGTCCTTTACTTATGGAGTTTGTGGGCAAATCAATATTCGAAGCTATATAATAGAAAACGCCTTTATACTACAAAATGTAATAAAGGTCTTACGATTTTTATTTTAAGTTGGTGCAATAAATTAGTAAATAGCCATAACAAATTGTTTTAGTAAATTCGCAATGAATGCAGATGAATCTTCATCCGAGAAGGGATCTTTACCGATTAAAAAAAGACAAACACTCCAGTAAATATCATGACCGGGAAAACCCAATCCAGAAACAAATGTGGGGTAGGTTGCCATAGAGCACTGTTAAAATTTCATGCACAACATCTCCATTCCGAAACTGAGCCCGGTCCCCAACCACAATTGGTCACAATGCAGACCCGCTGGGCAATCAGCTCGAGTTCGGTGGCGTTGGCCATGCGTGCGCCATAAATGGCCAGAACGTGCCACTTTCGGAAAACAATGCAGAAGCTGCGGGTTCACTCGAAGCTGCGATTGGATCCAAATCGAAGCCAGAGCCGGGGCAGCGGAATCAGAAATCGTAGAAGAAATCAGAAATGAGGAGGCAAGTGTCGGCAGCGGAAACAAAAGAGTTTGGGCAGAAATGGAGCTCGTCGGAGCAATCCGAAAAACGCATTGAAAGCGGTTCCCGGAATTTGCCGCCTTAACTCACCCATTAGCCAGGGGGTCAGATTAGCCTCTGCGACATCCAATTAGAAAAACAAGCACCAGCAGCTGAGGCACGCGATAAGAAGAGCAGTCGGTAAAAGTTATTGGGCAACTTGTGGCACTCCAAGTTAGGTCATAAATTCATCAATTATCAGGGGACACTCAGCCACTCCTCGTGAAACAATAGAGCCATCGGTAGATGGGCAAGTGAACGTGCCCAGTTTGTGGAAAGTGAAAAACAGGATCGTCTTCATTGGCTGCATCGTCGGATAGGATCAGCTGCGGGCGCAATTAAGATGTGCATCTTAATGAAACTCAAATTTTACAACTCCCCGATGCACTACGTCAACGATCTCCGTTTTTGGGGTTGGTCAGGTCAGTGACAGCTGATGGGGGGCAAAAGCAGAGTTTGCAGACATGCATGTATTCCTAAGGATAAAGGCAATTTTGAGTGCCGCGAAATAGTTTTTGAGTCTACCCAAAACTATATTTTCTTGGCTTCTGGTGCTCTAATACAAATTTCGGTTTTATCAAAGGTCTTTGACCCTTTCCTCATCTGAAACACTTTTCGCTGCCACTCCTCCGAATCTGCGCCAACACTCCATTAGTGGGTTAATTATCCCACATTGTTAATGCCCATTTGTTTCCAGAGAGCCAAAAGCACAAAACAACTTCACCCTGCCAATAGGGTGTGCTACTTTTCAGTTCTGTAAGCTTATAAGATTAAAAGATTTAAAGCTAGCATTTGCAAATATTCAATTTGGGGTGACTAATAGAGGTTATTGCACTGGGAATTTCAAGAAACAATTTACGAGTATGACCACACAGACCACATCCTCATATTTTTTGCTGACAAACTTCAAAAAACTTTGAAAACTTTTGGCAATTTCACACATTGTGTGAATGCCTAAAAATCAGGCATGCAAAATAAATATGATACGAAGGAGCTGGGACTGGACAAGCAGACGGGGGATCTCAGGACAAGAGGCCTAAGTAAATCGCTGGCAGCTGGCGGCGCGTTTGACAATTTGCCGCGACTTGCGGCGTCTTAATCTGCGATCCGGAACCGTCCGTATCGGAGTCTGGATTCTTGACGCGATCTGTGCCACCCAGCGATCACAATTTGTGTGTTTTGCCTGGGCGGAATGGCCAGGGAAACTGTCAGAGATGAGTGTGTTGTTTTCCTGGGCCTGCGATTTACCAGTGTTTGCATAATTCATGAGCAGCATACTGCATCCCGACGGCTGCCGGTTGCAAGTTACACCCACATGGAGGCAGAACGAGATCTTGCAGCCATTTATTACGAGCACATTGAAAATTGAGATACAAAGCAGTAAACAAATGGAACTCATATCGTATATGGGCAGCATAAGTTATGGCCTTCTCGAGACTCCTCCTGACGCTGTGGAGGAGGTTCTCCAGATCTATTTCCGAAAAGTCCTATAGAAAAAGGGTTAAATTCAACAGTTAACTCTGGCATTTAAAGTGCTTTGCAAGAACAGCTGGATGACAAAAGTAGTTTTGATAAGAAAACCTGATGCGAATCTTATAAAACTAACCCACTTATCCATAAAGTTTGTCGTGGATTAACAAGATCGATAAACTATTGCATAAGTAGTATAAATTGTCGAATAAAACATCTTAAAGAGTATTTTGATAATACATTAAGGCACACAAAAATATTCGTTTTTCTTTTCTTAATAAATAACAAACCTTGCTGAAATTATTTCGCCATATGCAAGATCAAGAACAAGCCAAGGTCGAAAGGCAAATGGAACTCTCATTCACTGTAAGCTTAGCATGGGTCCCCTTTACCCAAAGAAAACACGAAAGGAACCACATTAATTGCCCAACATCTGGTACTGGCACCCATGAGATGAAAGACAGCTTCGATTGCAATTGCGCGCCAAAAATTATGTAAAGCAAGAGTGAGAATGTGAAAAGGGGAAGTGGTTTGATGTATCTTTATGTCTGCTGCTGGATTGCGTTTATTGCTTATGTGGTTGTCACTTGAAGTGCTTGCCCCAAAAAACCATGTTTACAGCAGAGCTTGCAACACTTTCCCAAGAATTCCGATTGGTGGGTGAACGGTGAAACACGAAAATCAACTTTCGATGGGAGGCAACTGTTAAACGACGACACCCGATAGTGCTGATATAATGAAGTCGTCTTCGGATTGAGATCGCGTAACAGTAGCCGGGAAATATTTGGTTTTTGAGAGGTTCTTGGATCGCAGAGTGCAGGACTGGGACCTCCTGCAGAGCATGTTTCCAGAACGGGCAATCCAATTACCGCAAGAACCGACCTCGGCCTGTAATCAAATACGCGCCGTCTGGCTCTGCCTTTGTCGCCTTTGAACACACCATACCCATAAAACTTATAAACATCCATTGATGACCAGAGTCCAGTGAATGAAGCGCACACATATTGCAACCTTATGCTGACTTCCTCCGCGTTTGTACTTTCCGCTGAGGCTGCACTAAAGGCTAACCCAATTCCAATTCACTTTGCGAAATAAACAACGCAGATTTTATGACCAGGCCTGTGAAAGTGTTTACTGCGGATTCCATTCGGGATACTTGGCACCAAGTGAAGTGTTTCTCGGAATGCTTAGGCAGACAGATACTTCATTGCCCAGGCTCAAGAACAACAAACCGAAGAGGAGAGCTAAATAGATTTTCCTCTCAGGTTTCCATTCGATGCACTCTGCTTAATTTTCATGACTACGAGGCGTTGATTGCTGTTGTTAAACAAAAAGACAGGAAATTTCTCCATGTCATTAGTGGAAATAAAAGCAATAAACGGACAGAATGTTTGATCCATGAGTCAGCCAAGTTGAGGAAGTAGGTCTTTGAATGTTGGAATTAAGGAAAAAGGGAAACATAAAAATAACTATTATCAAGAGTTTATTTATAATTAAACTGCTTTTATTAAGCTGAACAAAAATCGAACAAAAAGAGTTAACTTAATATAATTTATTTGGTTATTTTAGTTACTTTTGTTTTACCTAAAACTTTGAACAAAATCCTTAAATTTACCTTTATGTTGTATTTTTGGCATACCCTCGGTTTGAGTACAATAAATAAGGTGGTGTTGCAAACCATTCTGACGATCAACCACCTTTGACAATGATTTGCATTGGTAATGCCCGTACTGCTCCAATACCTTACCTAACATATACGAATCGGGTTTTGAAATGTAGCCCCTTCGTTTTGGGAATCAAATTGGAAGTACAATGTCAAGGCATTGACGTCAAACTGGAGGGCGGAAGTTCTGGAGTGAGTAACGAGGTATGCCGGCGTGAAAGCCCAACACTGTCCGCTTTATCAGTCAGGTTGAAATCGGATCAAATAGACCCACTAAGGCCGCTGGTTGCCAATGCTTGGTTTCGTAAGCAAATGGCTGAGGTGTCGGCAACAGAAACAGAACTCATGTCATGCATGGCCGACAAAGTGGCAGCATCATTGGCGTGTAAATAAATCAATCATCGGGCCATCATCACATGTTATTACCATCATCATCCATTAGCGAGCTCCAACTATGATGGATTTCCTATTGGGTTTTTTTTGGGGAAATTCATTTCGAATTTCAGCACTATCTAGACACTTGGTAAACAAAAGTTTATTTATAACTCGCATTTGGAAAAGACCCACCGATCTATATATAGCAGATTGCTCAATTTAGTGCGAATAATTCCATTGAAAACAGGCAAAAACAAAGGCCGTAGGCGGAATACCTTGGAGGCCTTATCTTATCACGTGTTCTCAGCATGTTGACATTTTATTTTGCAAACATCCAAGGGAGGCAAACGCAGTACACGTATGAAAATACGTCTAAGCGCTCCCTCGATAAGATTAGATTCGCTTTGGGTTATATCAACACTGGATACTTGCACTCCAATTCACGCATTTGTTGCCTGACAACAACAGTGAAGCATTCTATTTCTATTTCCAAGACTAGTAAATCCATAAATGTTGTCAGTACATTCTAAGATTACACAAGAAATGGAACAAACCCCTCGCTATCCACTAACCCTCATTCGCAAAAATTCACTTGTGCAAATATATCATCAGCCGGACAGGGAGAGACGCAAATCGCTATGCAAATTTGTAGAGATCATTCTTAAGAATTTCAAAGAGATACGACGTACATCTTTCAGTTGTTGTTTGCCTAGGAAATTTTTGCGCAAAAGCTAACAGTGGGTTTGCTCAACTTAAAAGGTTTAACAACTTTTTTCAGAGTAAATTTGGGGTTTCCATAAAAGCGGCTTAGATGTAGAATCCTCTGAAATATATAATTCTTTAGCTTGAATTTTTTTCAACTTGAAATGTTTTTCAACGGGTGGAAAAAACAAGAAAGCGGATTGCATCTATATCTACAGCTCCCTAATACCGATCCATTCATTTATAATAAAGAAAACTACATACTTTTCGATTTAATGGTATATGTAAGAATCCATTAAATATAAATTGAGTTACAAGCCCGTACAACCCCATCGAATCTATCTGAGACCATGTTAATTTTATCTCGAATTTACAGCTCACATCACTTTATAATTGGTCCATAAAAATGTTTCTCCTTTCCCAATACACGCGAACATTCGGAAAGTCTCAGCGGTCCATGTTTTATATACGGAACTATATAGCTGCCAATTCCAATTTGTTCAACATCCAAATTACTTGATGGCTGTTGAAATTAGTCAGATAAATCAACAAATCTTTCCCCCAGGCTTGCGTAAATCAAAAATTTATGTTAGGATTTTTGAAAAGTTTATGGATTCAACAAATTTGGTGTGTTCTCCGTGTCGACCATCTATCTGCAGCGGCCCCTACCTCTCTGATTTATAAGGTCAAAGCGTGGACCGAAATAAATGCAGATACCCAACCTGAAGAGAGACCAAATGGAAATGGAAAGGGGGCCAAAACGTGGGCGACCCCACGTATTCCGTCGGAATACCCCAAACGATCTTCAATGCGAACGTTAACGACGCCATCTGACATATTTGGTTTAATGGGTCAGCAATGGAGGCAGAGTTTCGGATGTGAAATGCCCTGATCAGAAAGTATTCATAGATCGATGATAATCACAAAACGATGATGCCTTTCAGTGTGAGTCACAATGGGCTGATCGCTATTAACTAAATATGCATTTACGGCGGCCTAGCCAGTGATACACAATTCTTCCACCTCCAGCCTCCAGTCCCCTATAAATCTCAGCTGCTCTGCTTTTCCATAATTTAAGATCAATTTATTAAATGCCGCAACGCTGTAATCTGCACAGGAAAATCTGGCCCCAAACTGCATAAATTAATTTAAGTTCAGAGGAGTGGAAAAACGGGCAACGAGAATGCGTGACATATTTTTTCCGAGATGCCGAGAATCTCATAGTTTTGCCATGTGCATCCCAAAAGTTGCAGAAGTATCTTTATATGTGTGTTTCTTAGCGGTTGACAGCGCTGATTAGCATGGCCACTGGGAGCTGGAAAAATATTTATGGCAGCTGAGTTAAACGATCTCTGACGCCCCTAAAGTTCCCATGATATTCCCACTTCTTTCCTGGATTTTCCATCAACTGCATTTTGAGCCAAACAATTATGTAATCAAATGTTGTGCGCCGTTTGTTGCATGTTGGCATGTTAACTCAAGTTCTTGAATGTCCCCCGATTGAAACTGTGTGTTATTTTCGGCTGTATCTCGAAGATATTTCAGCTGCCGTCACGTGACAGGAAAATTTGTTTGGCCAGCTAGAAGAAAGCCGCCACAGGTAAACACAAAAATAATTCTACTGTTCCTCGGGTAACAACGAATTAAGGAATTTCCAGCACGTACACATACATTCTTAACTTTTCTCCACACGCTTTTCCCGGCTTCCCACTTTCTTTATTCGTTGTTTATTCTCCGTCGGCACTGGGTACTGGCCTTTTATTTGGTCTTTTTCTGCTGTTTTTAACCGCTGCTGGCAGAGTCAACGATTTATGCAAAATTTTCATAGCCAATGTCAGAGTCGCAGTCAGAGCTCATAATTTGAATGCGACAGCAAAATATGTTGGCGCCATCGACTGCCACCAGTAACTGTGAACTACTGCAAACTGCAAGCTAAAAATCTGACTCTGTGCATTTCAATTTTCAGCCGCGGATGAAGTGGTTCCGAGGCTCAATGACCGCTTCGCTCCGCCAGTTGAAAGCACTTTGGCTCGCCAATTGCCTTTGAATAAATTCATAAATCACTAAAGCGCCACTCACAAAATATATGGTACACAGTCCTCAAAAATGGTTGAAGCAACAAAAATTTTAATTCTGGACACTCCAATATAGATAAAAACAAGAGAAAACATCTTAGGCTAAAAAGGAATTGAGCTGGGCGTAAAATATTATAAGAAAATATTTTTTTTAGAAGTTGATTAACGATTATATTTTAAATTTTTATTTATAATATTAGAGTACAACGCAAGAAACGAAAGCAGAATAGAATTAATCAGTTCTTAAGTCAAAGCTATATAACTTTAGAATTCTAACAACTTCTTTGGCCTGTGCCACCCCAGGACAACAAACCTGAATTGCGCACATCTTTTATAGCTTCGGAGGACAGGAAAGGTTGATTAACCCCTCGAGATGCTTTAGAGCAAAACAAATAGCCAAGAAGGACAACAGACTGGCACTGGAAAAGCAAGAGATTCCTCGCAATCTGGCTCTCAGATAAATTCAGCAAAAAGCGCTGACAAGCAACGGCTCTGGGGCGAAACTCATCCACTCTCAGTAAGCGAACGTGGGTGATTTGGGAGGCAAGGGGGCTTAGTTGGGTGGGTGGCGCAACCACCCCGGTGAGCCTCAATTGCGGGCAAGGACGATAGAATTTTTTACGTTGCCATTGAAAAATCGAATCGCAAAACTGTGGGGGATAAAAAACAAAATCGAAAGCAAACAAGGGATGCGGGAAATGTGAAGTGAGGAAAAGTCAAGATGAAGACTCCCAGCGAATTCAATTGGAAAGATTCAGTTTGTGAAACTAGTCAAGTGCCGCCTCCTCAAGTAGCCAATACATTATAATGTCTGGAGCTTCAGATAGTTGGCCACATCTTGGCACCATCCTTTGAACCGCTGGACCACCCACCGTAGCACCCCCACTCGAACTCCCACTGCCACCCCATGCAAATTTGTTTCGCACCAATGAGCATCTGATGAATGACGTGACTCGCACAGAAGCCACCATCACCGAACGCCCCTCGCTCTCAACGGGAATCAGGCAGTCAGCAGTCGTAGCCAGATCCCTGACTTTTGTTTCGTCACGACTAGAGGTTCACCCAGCTCCAGCTCCAGCTACAGCTTCCTCCTGCCCGACGGTGTTTACATAACATGGCCGCATAGCGCGCTTCTCTCTGCACGCATGCGGCCTCGTCTCGGTATGGATACCCTCCATTGAGATGGACCTGCACCTGGAGCCCAAAGAGCCGGCCTGGCTCGGTTAGCCGGTAAAAACAGTAAAAACAGCGTTCGTTTACGTTACGCACCCTGCGTATCCACAATCTGTATGTATCCCCATCTGTGTCTCGGCTGCGTACTTTGTTTTGGCACTCTTATTGGACCACGCAATGTCCACTTCGCATCGGGAGAGGGCCGTTCGAGAAATTGGGCTGATAATAGTTGGATAGATGTTTAGATTGAGATAATCTTTCTTAATTGTATGACAATATTCTAAATCAATCGAGTCCCGCATCATAAGAAAAACACTCATCTTATTCTCGTAGTTCTCAAAGTTGGTAATAAGGGAAAAGGTGTATCTCACATTGCACTTATATCAAACGAAAGAGCTTTTGATGATAAATTGTTTAGATAAAATGAAACATAAAAAGTATGTCATATTCACTTCTTGATAGAAACGGCCGAACCAGAAATAAAATTGTCAGTGCAAGTAAAAAAGTGGCAAGTGATATGCTATCGGAAAACGAGTGTTCAACTTCTTGTTGAAAACCGGATAAACTTAATTTTAACTCATAAACACCCCAGAAACATAAATTCATCTAATTTCAACATCCATGATACTTCGAGTTGGAAATCACCCATCTCCTCCCCAACCCTTCGAGCCCACCTCGTAGGCAGTCAACAAGGAAGGCGCACACGTTATTCATTCGCATATCCATATCCATTTCTGTCGGCTGGGTTAACCTTCCAATTAGCGTCACGTTCACTTCACTTTAGTTCGCCTGACTTGGCTGGGATATGTTGGTATATCCAATGGACATACCTTTGCACGTACCTGCGCACTTTTCACCCGGTGCAGTGTGCCGCCCGTGATGAAGTTAGCCGTGGTCGCCTTGGCATGCATTGCCACTGAATTTATGACGTACTGCGGCGACTGCTGTTGTGGTTGTTTTGACTTGGCCAAGACCGAAGGCGTTTGCGGTTTGGGCAGTGTCTGGGCTATTGCAACATTCCTAATTGAGTTTTCTGGTACTCGGATTTCACTTTGGCACTCCATTGATGGCTCTAATTGTGGCTGCAGTTACGTTTTAGTTGAATTGCTGTTGCAATTTATCTCATGTCTGGAGCAGACCAGAAAAACACGCATCTGAACCAGCGGCGGCGTACACTTAGGAAAGCGAAGTTGAAGCTCTAAATATCCAAGTACATCCCGAACGGAACCACGGAAACATACGCGAGTTCGAGCCAAGTTTGCACGGCTGGCAAGTTCAACAGTAACTGATTCGCACTTGCAACCTTCAAAAGGGAGCCGGTCGTCCTTCGCGTCCAGGGGGTGGTTTACTTTGGTTTGGTTTGGTCTGTGCGGGTGCTTCTGCCCAAGTGCAAACTTTATCTCGCCTTTATCTAACGAGCAAGCGCAGGAGAAGCTCTGCAGAGAGCGGATACGGAAACAGAGAGCCGGAGAATGCTCCTTGTAGAAAGCGGAAGAGCTGCCCAGATTTTTAATTAAAAAGTATGAAGGCTTCCCATTTACTTTTGGGATTGATTAGAATGGCTGCTGTGAATGACGCAGAAATATGTTTCCCCAAATTGAAGGCAGCTGCTAATTATAAGTTACTTAATAATAAAAAAAATAGGACTAAAATATTTTAAAAGGAAAGAGGTATAACCTTTTTTGCGAAAATGTTTAATAGAGGCAGCCATGAAACTTGTGTTTGTTTGAACAAATTGAAGGACATTTCAAACATATGTATTAAAGAAACTTGTCCCCCCAAACTAGACGAATCACAAACATTTTACCAAAATCTGGAGGATTGAAACGCCAAAGTGTAAGCAATGTCAGTGTCAGCGAGAAATACAGCCATTAGTCAAGATTATGGGAGTATCTATAAAGTAAGTAATTGCTGGAGAACAGGGACAAACAGAACTTCTTACATCCAAGATCCTTTTCATGCGATGATTAGCACCAGTCGAGCACCTTGGATGGCGATGCAAAAAAAAAGTCCGTGCAGGTCACCCAGGCGTTGGGCGAGGAGCAAAAGGCTAAGAAGAAGGATACTATGCACTATTACAATGTCGAGACTCTAGCTGATCTGCAGTTTCGCTCCCAGATCAAGGTGATTCCAATAATTAATACAATTTAAAAAGTCGTCTGCTAAAGTTGCTGAAATTTAGGTCCTGGAGAAAGTCGATGACGAGGAGGTGGACATGACGCCCAAGCCGATACCAAACGAAACCTACGTGGAGCAGTTCATGAAGTACAACCTTAACGTCCTGCACCAAATGACGAACTTTACGACGATGCTGACCAAGAGCACAACCAGGTCCCGTACGCGGTCCAGCGTGCGGGCCGGAATAGGTGGCAACAAGCAGTCAATAGATGACCTGATGAGCGGGGTAAGTTAAATTTAATCTTCCTTGTGGTGCAAAACTAGCTTAAAATCAGTTGCTCACTTTTTTCTATTGTTAAGTTGATCAATTAATTTTTGTTCAACTGGTCAGTTGCTGGTCAATTGCTGACTAAATGTTTGCTTATTACTTATCAAAGATTATCAATAATATAGAATGAGGTTTTATTTGAGATTATGAACAGCTTAAACAAAGAGTTATAAAAAACATTTATATAAAAACATAAAAAAGCAACAGGTGGCGTAATTTTCTATAGGACAATTTGGGTTCTTTTTTAATTAGTCTCAGAATACGTATTCAGCAAATATTTTGCGATCTGAAAATGTGGAGTTTAGTAAATTATTAAACACAAACATTGAGGTTTGTACATTTTCATGACAACAAAGCAAGCTCAGTTCAAACTCTTAAGTGGACCACTCTTTTTTGGCTCAATCATTTATGAGCAACCTAACACTACCTTGACCCCTTATGTTTCCCGAAGATCATGTACGAAACCATTAACTGGGACCCGTACAGCACCGTTGAGACCCACGAACAGGCGTACGAACCCAAGCCGTACACCAGGTCCTTTGTGAAGATCACGTTGCGCAAGTCGGACTTCTTCGAGCTGCACAGTCAGGCGCAGTCCACGGTGGCCAAGGGAACGCCAGAGGGCGACGAAACGGAACGGGACAACCGCAACTACGAATACCTCACGGTGGGCAAGGGCAAGATTAGGCGTCGATCCGACAACGATGCCCAGACGGAGACACTGCTGTTCACCACGAGGGCGGTAAATACCATCCTGTTAACCAAGGCCACAGTCAGTTCGTACGTGTCCAACTTCGAAATGTATGACACGCTGAACAACATCAGCAAGGAGTTCGCCACGATGGCATCGGTTAAGGATCTGGCTTCGGCTCTAGCGCAGACGGAGGAGGCAGAGAGCTTTGAGGACGAAGAGGACATGGCCGAGAAGGACAAGTCCACGTCCCAGATCGAGCGGTTGTTTCGGAACCCTGAGTTCCGTAACGCCATCATGTACATGGGCCGCACGCTCTCGAGCAACACGAATGAGGCGGGATTGCGGCGCTTCCGGAACTTCGACCAAGTTGAGCGGTTGAACGCAGAGGCCGAGTATGTCTACTCTATGAACCTGCTCTTCCGTCTGGTGCCAGAGCCCAGCAATAATGAGCGCAAGGCAGTCAGCGACATAGACATCTGCCGCAGCAACGGCGACATCCTGGCCGTGGCCTACGGGTTATACTCCTTCTCCTCGCAGCATGTGCCCACATCGGGCAGCGTTTTCCTGTGGAGCATCAAGAACCCGGGCGAGCCGGAACGCGCCTATTACTACGATGGACCGGTGACGGCAATAAGCTTCTCGCCCTTCCTGCCCAGCCTGTTGGCCATCGGGCTGTACGACGGTAGCGTTGAGGTGCGGGACGTGAGCAGTCTGCAGGACGTGCCCATCGCTGTGTCGCAGAGGAGCACCTCGCCCGGATCCTCGCCGGTGGTGGCCATCCGCTGGATCAAGCAGGTAACAGACGACGGCGAGGAGGCGGAAATCGACCCGTTTCTAAGCCTCTCGCAGGACGGCTCCGTCACTCGCTTCCGTATCATCAAGAGTCCCTTCCTGCTGGGCTTCAACCAGATGACTCTGGAGCGGGTCGAAGGTCATCCCGAGGGCATCTTCGTGCACCCCTCGTCGCGGATCCCCTGCGAGTCCAACCGGCACCCGCAAGGATTGAGCCTCACCACCCACCCTCTGCACAAGGACATCTACTACGTGCTCACCGACGAGGGATGCATCCACAAGTGCTCGATCAACTACCAGCACCAGTATCTGGAGGTCCTGCGCTGCCATGACGGGGGAGTCACGGTGATGGAGTTCTCGCCCTGGTCCCCCAAACTGTTCCTCACTTGCGGCAACGACTGGTGAGTGCTAGAGGCCCAAGAAGTTCCTTATTAACGAGATTAACCAGGTTCGTGCGCATCTGGATCGATGGCATCACACGACCATTACTAGAGCTGCAGGACGAGATGACGCCGGTGCACTGGGCCAAGTGGAGTCCCACCCACTCCACGATCATAGTCTCAGTCAACCGGGAGACCGCCAACATCTGGGACTTCCGTCGTAACTTGCTACGACCCATGTCCAAACACAAGATGGACTCCTCTTTCAACACTGTAGCCCGGTGAGTAAAAGTCTTGGGTCCAAAATATGTTCCGGGATCTATGATATCAATTTGTTGCTTCTAGATTCTCCCACTGCGGTCGCACCCTGGTTATTGGCAACGAGCGCGGCAACACACTCTTCCACGCCCTCAACGACATGCCCTTTTCGCCCCACTTCCAATATGATGAGTTGGAGAAGGCCATATTCAAGGCCATTGGCAACGACTACGAGCTTTTAATGGAGCTCAAAAGCATTGGCTTCTTCGGCTATCCTGACAAGAAAGCTGTTTTCTAGACTTTAAGATTTGGTTTGTTGTGAATAAAGACCATAATAAAGAATGACAGTGCATTTACCAAGACAGTTAAACAAAACATGCCCGAATGCCAGTGTAGAGTCAAAGAAAAGGCAGTCAAATTTAATTTGGATTAGCGACGAAAAAAATTAAAGCAATTTTTGTTGGCTTGTTTTGATCTTATTAGCATCACAAAGAAGAAACCTACCATTCTTAGGGCATAGCGCTGTTTGACCAGCAAGCTTACCGATAAGTCTTTATAGTGTGCGATTACAAAAACTTACATATGTGAGCACCCCTGGCCTTAGCTTGTAAAAATGATATCCCCAGCTTCGCTTCAAAACACGAGGGTTCATCGACACAGAAGCCAGACCACTCACAAACAGACCAACGAAATGTGCCAGCTTCAGCGATCCCGAAGCAAGACATAACGGATTGTTATGTCGGCTCATCAGTTTCGCGGGAGCGATCGAATGTCAGAAAAGACTACCCCCGAGATGACAAGGTAACCCGATACCATCCAATGTTACGGACCTTACCTGGACGAACAGAACAATCATATCAAATAGTTGTTCAGCTTAGGCGAGATCAACTCCATTCTTCTTTCGTTTACGTTCGAGTGTGTGTGGTTTGAGTGTCAACGATGGTGGTCAGAGTGTATAGGGGTTAAAAGGGAGGGCCTAGCTTGCGGCGATCGGAGGTCAGCGGGTGTTAAATAACAAATAAACACTTGTGCACACATTAGCAATGCAAATGGAAGCCGCAGATGAGAGAAAGGGGAAATGTATTAAACAGCAATAAAAAAAAGAAAATTGAACAAAAGAAGCGGGCAGAAGAGGGGACAACATCAAAGAACAGACCATAAATGCCCCAAGATCTACGGCGTGTTACAATTTCAGCCCGAGCCGAAGTCTGAACGGACAACTAAACAAAAAACAAATAAAACAAGAAAGAAAGCAAACTTCGGCAAGCCGAAGTTCATATACCCTTGCAGCTATTGCAAGAATTAAATATTTTTAAAAAAATTAAAATTATAATTTACTTGCGTATGTGTTTAAAAACTTGAAGCTGTGATGATTTGCAGCTCAATTATTAGATAGTTATTTTATATATTTTTATTGTTCCTATGGGAGCTATATGATATAGTCGTCCGATTTTGATGAAATTTAAACAGTAATTCTGAAATATTTATCCATTACTATATGTCGAAGAACTAAAAAAAAAATATAAATAAAAATTCTGAAATAGTTAACCATTACTATATGTCGAAGAACTAAGAGAATAATTTAAAAACAGCAAAGTTATATTTTTTTTGTATTTGTTTTGCGATTGTTCCTATGGGAGCTATATGATATAGTCGTTCGATTTCGATGAAATTTAAATCGAAATTCTGAAATATTCAACCATTACTATATGTCGAAGAACTAAAAAAAAAATTAAAAATCAGCAAAGTTATAATTTTTTTTATTTATTTTTTCGATTGTTCCTATGGGAGCTATATGCTATAGTCGTCCGATACGGCTCGTTCCGACTTATATACTACCTGCAATAGAAAGACAACTTTTGGGAAAGTTTCATGCAGATAGCTTTAAAACTGAGAGACTAGTTTGCGTAGAAACGGACGGACAGACGGACAGACGGACATGGCTAGATCGACTCGCCTAGTGATGCTGATCAAGAATATATATACTTTATAGGGTCGGAGATGTCTCCTTCACTGCGTTGCAAACTTCTGACTGAAATTATAATACCCTCTGCAAGGGTATAATAAATGTCAAAATTTGAGGATCATAAATAAAAAGAGACCACCGCATTCGGTGCCCGTAAATTACACAGCACATTCCTGGAGAACGGGGCCCAAACAAACCCGATCCAAAGGAAAACAAAACAGAAATCAGAGAAGGGGCAGACTAAAGCACTGTTGGATGTCATCATCAGTGAAGCGATCCTTGGTCCGGCCAACAGCATTAATTGCTGGAAAAAATCTGCGGCGCGCCGTTGCTGTCGCTTTTAATGATCATTTAATTGCAGCCCACATGCCCGCCAAGCATCGAAGTCCCAAGAGCAGGACTCGCAAGGGCGAGTATTGCGCGAGGGGCACGAGGGCTGCACAAATTGAAAACAAAGTGTTATTGTCGAGCGGACACAGCGCTGACAAGGAGACAAACGAGCCTATAGAAGCCGCCACTCCACTGAGGCCATGACAAAGCCAAACTATCAAATCAGCAATAATGACTGCGACAATACTGTGGCTGCGAATCATAGAAATCGTTGCGATTCATATGCCCAAGTAGGGACTTGTTTGCCTTAGGGCGAGCAGACGGGGTTTGCATTTAAAATTGACCATAAATACGTCTTACATTGTTTAAAACAGTGTACGTGCTAATTAATGTATGTTTACTGCAATAATTTGGCCAAGCACAGCCACGAAACTCACCTTAAGCAATATATTTTCATTGATTCAATCAAATGACAAGTATTCTTCATTATGTTGCTTTTCTTCTTTAAGGCTGGAAGTGTAACAAAGAGCGGAAACTCTCTAAGGTTTTATATCGATCTTCTTCCTTGGCTGACCCCGTCCGCCGCAGATCTCCCTGTACCGCTTCTTTCCAAATGACTCCTTTTCGGAGTAGTCCGAAGAGTCGCTGCACAGAAAACACAGGGATCAGCATAGTGGGGTTTCACCTAAAATGTACTCACTCCACTTCAGAAACGTCAGAGAAATCGCCATATTCTATCGGTCCGCTGCACAAGCAGCACTTTTTGTAAGACTTTTCGAAGCATTCATCGCAGTAGACGCCCTTGCAGCCTGGAGTGTTGCAGGGGTTACGAGTCGAGCTGGAAAGGGCATGTCCGAGTAAAGTCTGCAGAACGGGTTGAGCTACTCACGATGTCAGGGATGTGCCGCATATGGTGCATCTCTCAATATTTTGATAGGAGGAGCAGCAGCAGCTCCAGCTGATGAGGCATGCAAAGCCCCTGCTTAGCCAGTTGAAACATAAAAGGTGCTCCACATTCCGCTTATGATTGAACTCATTCCGCTTCTTGCGACGGATAAACTTAAAGATGCTTGCTGTGTAATATATATTAGAACCATACTAAAAGCAATGTTTTTTCTTACATCTATCATCTAAGATCTTGTCGTATAGGAACATGGCTCTTTGCTTGGCTCTCTCCGGGTAAAAGTAGGCCATTATAAGATGGCGAGTGCGCAACACATACGGCTCGGCCAGCACCAACAGCCAGGCGAGCAGGCAGAGCAACAATATCAGCACAAACTTCGCATAGTCGGGCTTCACGGGCAGCGGTAGGCAAGGATTCGTGTCCAGGACGCTTTTCTGGGTGAGGGGTCGAAAGGCATTCGCGATTCCCCGCATGATGTCGGCCACAAATCCCCCGCCCTTGATCTCCAGATCGATGTAGGCGGGCACCTCCAGTCCGGCCTCTTTGTGGCCGTAAAAGGACATTGTGGCCAACAACCAGAAGAGCCCGTAGTCAAGAAAGCAGATAGCAAACAGCTGCAGGCAGGTGGTTATCATAAAGCAGACATTTTCAACAATAGTCACGAGCTCGAAAAATGTCAGACGTAGACTGGTGAGCTGCAATTACAAAACATAGCAATTGGAAGTGATAAAGCCTCCAAATTTGAACCTAACCTTCATGTATTTCGCCTTCTCAAGCCGTTGCAGCGGCAGCAAAATAGGGAATCCGTGTTTTTCGTGCCGTCTGTCGATATCACGTAGCGTCTGAGTCAGGAACACATTCTGAAATTGCCGGCTGTACATGTAGCGCAGGTAGAAAATGACGGCTCTGAAGGAGACATTCAAAACATCACCCAAACTAAATTGGTAACCTGTTGCAGTTCTTGCCTACTTAAAAATAACGGTAACCACCATGACCCAGCAGAGAATGTCCACGAAGCTTTGCAGGAAGATAAACGGTGAGAGTCGCTGGTTGATGTCTTGGATTATCTCCTCGCCCACGTCCGCCAAACTCTTGGAGGAGTTTGTATCGAAAAAAAACTCGTGCTGGAAGGTGATATTGGCATCAAACATTTGCTCTATGTGCATTACAAATTCACGGTAGCCTGAGAGATATTAAAATACAATTTACCATCGAAATCGATTGTTCTTCGTGGAATACTTACGCTCTAAGATCTTGTCCAGAAGTGCCCAGCTGTGGTCCCAGTAACCGCTGCAAAACACATCGAGGATTTTTGCAGGATAGCACAGGGCCAGGAATAGTTTGGTGGCATGGCAGAGCGCCTTAAAGACGCCCATCTTGGCCTGGCAGCTGACCATAGCGTGGTGCGCTGTGTATTTGCAGCGCTCCCACGGAGTGCCCATTTCCGTGTTGCACAGATCAACGACAGATTTCAGCCAAGCGGCGCAGTTCTTGAGGGTGTCAACTGTAAGGAGTGCGAGGAAAACGTAGTGGACGCAGCTTTTGAGGTCAACTACTCACTTATAGCGATCAGATGCTCTTGGATGCGAAGTAGCACCACCATGGCCTGCTTGAGCACCCGGCGCACTTCCTGGAGCAACAGGTCCACGGCCAACTGGATGGCATTCACCGGCTCCAGGATCACATCCAACATCTGGCCGAGCGCCTGGCGCAACAGCTCCTGACCGCAGGCGAGACTGCGAAGCATTACCTTCAGGTTGGCTAGGATGTTGGCCGTGGGGCCCACGGCGGCCAGGACGAGCGCGAGGCTTATGAGGAATGCCCTGCCCCGGGAGCTGCACAGCGAGGGAACGGCTATCGCCAGGATGCATCTGAGGAAGCAGTTAGGAAAGCGTGGTTAGCCAAACTCTGGGCTCTCATCCCCATGAGTTACAGTTACCCACCTTACTGGTCGGCTGTAGAGAAGCATCAGGACCGTCACCAAAGGAATCGCGAAGGTCAGGTTAATGCCCATGCTGAAGTGTCCCAGTTGCCAAAAGTTCCATGCGAGTGTCACCACGAGGCCAGTCAGGTAGCCAAGAAGCACATACGGCGCCATCAGCTTGAAAGTCCACAAGGCACTTGGTCTTGTTGCTTCCATTTTTATAAGTATTTAATTTTTATTTATTTGCGTGCTTATAGATATCAAAAGCGAAGCGGTATTCGACCCCGCCTATCGGGCATTCGATAGACGATAAGTGTGACCACCCTTGGTCACAGCAATAAAGATTATACTCGTTCTCGAATATTGTACAAATAAAAAATAGACTTTTCCCACCATACAACATTTAAGTCTTGCCGTTTCCTCGGGTTTTCAAGAGTAATGTTTAAAAATTTTGGTAATTTGAAAACTTGACGCCCTTTTCGAGTTCGTTACAATTTTTCTGGCCCTCTTGAATGGCAGACCGCTTAAGCTATCCCGCCAAAAATAAATTCAAAACTAGATAAATTCCTTCTTTTTTTCGCTTTCGCTTTTTCGATACTTTTATTTTAAACAACACTCCTCTTCCTCCTCCTCCTTCTTTTTTGAATTAACAAACAGTGCCCTTTTTGTTAGATGTATTTAATGCAGTTTCGTCACATGAACTGAGCAAATGGATCTTTAGTTTATCAAGCTTCGGATTGATTTTATTGTGGATGAAGTAAAGTGTTTCCAATAAAAATACAACGTTGCAGTCTAGATCCACTATTCAATTCTTTTTTAAGGACCCATACAATCAATTCTATTACCACTCCATCAGAAATATTACTTTTGGATAGTGTATCTGATACTTGCAAGGTAATTGAATTACGTTTACGTTTAAGAGTTCTCGATAAGGCTCTTTCTCTTATATAACTCAGTCTAACACCCCTAGAATTGATAAAACGGTCGATCCGCCTCAACTGTCGACTTTATCAATAATATTGATTCAATATACAATTGGAGTTTAATGTAAATTTATGTAAATATTTATGTAGTACACGATATATATTACTGTCGGTAATTGTATACTGCTTATTACATAAACTGTGTTTAATATATATTATTATGCTGCACTAGAAAATTTAAAAATTCAGGATCGAAAACAATAACAAGTATTTAACAGTCAAAAGTGCACTTAAAACAATTTACCAATTACTCAAAATAAATCGTTTACAATTGGCCCGAGAGAAATAAATACATTTAATGACATTTATGTTTGTGATTTTAATAATCATCTAAACGTCTATTGAATAACTAGGCACTTTTTCTATTTCATAGATCTTCGTTAAATCCATTCGCTATTTTTCTTACTTTTTTGGATAAAATAGCTTAAAGAGAAATGAAAAATTGTTTATTTAATTTCTGGTACTAATAGAATACTGTAATTTTGGGAATACCCTCACATACCCCTTGATTTGAAACGCACATAATTTGTAATTAATTCAAATTTCAAACAAAAATTTGGAGTTTTTAGCCTTTGCCCACGAAGCTCTCTCCTCTTTTTCTTAGGTACTGCAGCACAAAAGAAGGGGTAATGAACATCTGGTGTTTCTTCTTGTATTTTCTATGGTTAGTTTTTTACTTGTCGAAACCTATTCGTAAGTTCTCTTGCTTGTTTGAAAAGTTGGGGGAATAGGAATGGGATTCGCTCACCAAATATTTAATTGGTTCGATATTGCCAATTCGTGTAACCAAACAAACCGAAATGAAAACAAATTTCTTTAAATTTTGTGGTTTTTGAAATGTTTTTGTATTTTTTAATTTTTTCTTTAATGATACGTTCTTTCTGCTCGATTTGATTTTTTTTACGCATTATAATTTTACGCATATTATAATTTTTTTGTTTTAACATGTTTCGCTTCTTGCCGTTTTTGTGTCTGGTATTCATTAATAGATATTATATAATTTCTTTAAATATTTATTTTACAATTTTCTCACTATTAGTGGTTTTTCTTTCTATGACATCTCGCAATAAATCGTAATTTTCGGTTAATTTAATTAATTGTATACTTATGTAAGTGTGTGTGTTTGCATTTAGCGTTAGATTTATTTTACTTAATGTTAGCAAAAATAATTTACTTAGGAGTTACAAACAAATTAAATTAGGTTTATATTTATATCGGCTGCCGTGGCTGCTAATCGCTACCACGCCCAAAGGCGATATGTATGTACAAAATGTATTTTTTGCTTTCTTTCAACTTCGGTCCTTACTCTACACCTCTGCTCGTCTCTTATTCTCGATATCTTAAGTCTAGGGATGGGAGGGGATGGGCGTGGTCTAGTAGTAGTAGTGGGCGCAACTTAGACGATTACAAAATTTAACTAATACGCGCGAGTTTTAGAAACTTTTCTCCAGTCTGTCTTAAATCTATTACACATTACACTGTATAAGACTTGTTTTACACACTCAATTGGAAACGGGTATCGACAAATGACCGCGATTTCTTGCGAACTTGGGTCTGTTAACCACCGGCCGTATTGGAAAGCCAGCCGGGGTATGAGTTTCTAGTGGCGGCTCTTACTAAATAAAAATTAAATTAAATTTGAAATTCGTTCTTTCATTAGGGTTGCAATTAGAGTAGCTCAAGTCTTATACATTTCTTCATAGGGCAAATAGGTAAACGAAAAGCATAATGACAATGATAAGTAATGACAATTAGCGTAGTTCTTTAGATTAGCATTAACTAGAAAGCTGGGCGGTGGAGCTGGAAAAACATCGATGCTCGTAGATGTTGCATTGATGGTTCTCGGGCACCTTACCTCCGGCCTTAGGCTCCTTTTGCCGTGCGCAGATATAGCTTATATAGTTCATTACATAGTTACATTTGTTTACAAAATTTACATAACATCTACGCGATATTTGTTTTGCCACCATAACACAGAAATACAAATCCCACTTCTCCATATATACAGTTTTCACACATTTTTCTAGTTATTCAAAAATTAAATACGGCTTCTCACCCCCATCGATCTGATCTGCATCTCGATCTTACCTAAGTTCGATAATTTATTTAAATTGTGACTAACTACTCGGTAAATACGAATATATGTGTATTCATGTGTTGTATATAAATATTTAATTTAAGTTTCAATTTGAATTTACTTAGCCGTTACCGATGTATTTAACTTTAGATTAGTTTATATTAAAGTACTATTCTCCACCCTAAGCACAATATAAAACGAAAAACAGAAATTGGGTCCTAATTAGCACTAGAGACACGATCATTAGTTCCTCTTTATCACCTATGCCTACTGCCATGCTTACTTCTATACCCTCGCGCTTCTCCATCGCCACCATCGCTTTTTTGCACTGAATTTTCTACTAAATTATAATTTAATTTCACATTGCTACAACTTGGTTTCCGTTCACTTGGACGCCGTCTTCTTTCTAGGGGACGTCCCTGTACTGCTGCTGCCCAATGTCCTGGTGTCGGACGCCGTAGATGGCTGGGGAGAGTTCACGGGCGAACTGCGTCGCGCCGTGGGTGAACTACTGGAGGAGGCTGCGGAGGAATTAGAGGTGACAGCCAAGCTATTGCTGCTGCCGCTCGAGCATGACGCTGCAGATGCGGACGTGGAGGAGGAGGAGTCGCCGTAGGACAGCTTGCGCATATTCTCAATGGCCTCCGACCAGTGGATGGCGTAGCCCTCGGGATCGTCCAGGTAGTAGGTGCGATTTGGCTGCAATGGAGCAAAAGAGAAGGGAAATTAGTTAAGCTTTTCGCCATAATCATTATCTGCGTTGCGTGTGCAGTTTTCAATGCCGCATTTAATTTGTTTTCATCGCCAACACGTGCCGGGGCCATAAACTGGCGCTCAAATGATTTTTGATTTTGTCTTGCTTTGGTTGGCGACTAGAGACAGAGCTACTAGCTGTGATGTCATCGTTTCAACAAACTTATGGTATTCCGTACCTCCCTAATCCAAAAACCCTTGGCAAACACTTACCGTGTGAACAAAGAAGATCTTGAAATTCTTGTACTCGGCACGAAGCTCTGGGCTCCATGGAATCTCGCCCTTCTTGATCATCTGCACGGGGTCGATATAGATTAGCCGCGGTCCGGTGGTCAGCAGAAGCATTCGCTTGCGGGCGAATAGACCTTTGCGCTTGTTCACAAATCCCTTCTTAAGGATCACCTCGCCGTCGGCGAACACGTGCCACTTGTCAGTCTTCTGCTGCTCGAGGCGCTGTAGCTTCTCGGCATCACTCAGGTCAAAGGAGTCTGGAGAGAGACGAGGAATTGGTTAGTCAATGACTTAGTTTGGAGTACAGGGTACGGGATCACTTACTCTTTGCGGTCGATCGCTTGGCGGGCATGGCCACACTGCTGCCCACGCCCAGTTCCGCGCTGAGAAGTCGCGATATTTGCCGCTCATCGAGGCCTGGCTCCAAGTCCCCGGGCACGCTGTAACTCGAACGGAAGTCCTCGTCCTGGCTCACGCCCGGTAGGTACGGGTAGATGGGGGGCGGGGTCTGCTGGCGCAGCGTCTGCCAGTCGATGCCGGCAAAGAAGGGGTGCGCCCGGATGCTCTCATAGTAGCCGAACTCGTCCTGAGCACCCAGACGGTCGCGCGGGTCAATCTGAAGGAGCTTGCGTACCAGATCCTCCGCATCCTTGTCAAAGCCCTGCGGGAAATCCACGGCGCAGTCAAGGATTTCCTTAAAGATGACATAGTCGTTGCTGCCGCGGAACGGCGGAAGGCCGGAGATCATCTGGTAAACGATACAGCCCAACGCCCACAGGTCAGCCGCCGGGGTTATAGGTCCGTTCTGAAGAACCTCCGGTGATACATACTGGGCGGTGCCCACGAAGCTGTTCTTACGGCGACGGTTGTACCGCCTCTGGCGGTGACGCGGCGAATCCATCTCCTCCTGCTGATGCTCCTCGAAGCTCTCGCCATCGTCCAGTTCCTCCGAGTCCCGGTCATAGTACTCATCGTCCTCGTTGTCCAGCCGATCGCTGTCCTCGTCGTCGTCGTCCGAGTGGCTGCGCCGCTGCTCTGAGCAGTGCTCCGTGGCCAGCTCCCGTTCGTGGGGCGTCATTACCTTCGCGGAACCGAAGTCGGCTATCAGAGTGTGCATGTCCTCGTCGAGTAGGATGTTCTCCGGCTTGAGGTCACGGTGCACCACGTTGCGGCGGTGCATATGCTCGCAGGCCAGCAGCAGTTCGGCTGCGTAGTGGCGCGTGCAGGCCACGTCGAAGCTGCCCACGCGGTTGATGTACGGCAGCAGGTCGCCATTGCGAGCGTACGTCATCACAAAGTAGAGGGAGCGCTGGTCCTGGAAAGTGCACGACAGGTTTACGAAGCCGGGAACGTTGGTCATCTGGTGCATCACCTCGCGTTCCCGCTTGATGTAGTCCTGCTTCCCTTCACGCAGGATAAGCCGTTTTTCGCATACTTTTACTGGAAGGAGAAGAATAGAAGAGTAGATGGGTTAGACAAGAGAGCGATTTCTGCTTATTATATATGGCAGAATAATTTATAGACAAGTAGAAGACATGTAGGTTTTCAGAAGATATTCGATTTATTCTAATTTGAAATTAAACCTACCTAAACTTGGTTCAGTGGAGCAAACTATCGATAACCATAAGCCCGACTTGAATGCCAAACCACTTTTTACTTGCGGGAACTGCTCTTGACAACAACAATCACAAAGACAAACACCAATGCAAGTGAGCATTAAATAATTCTAATTAAAAATGCGACATATGTATAAGCACACAGAATGTACGCGTGAGAATAATAAAACAGCTCACACATGGAAAAAGTTTTTGGCACAGGCGACCAAATTGTCAAAGGCCAGGAGACTTCCTCCCACAATTCGAATTTGGTGAGCCAATTGTACTTTGCTTGAGACGATTTTGTGGTCTGGTCAAAAACAGAGCTCTTAGTGCTATCCCTGTCGCACGCCTTTATTTGAGTGATTTATTAAAATTAATGCAGCGGGAGAAAGAAGGGAAATAGGCAGAGCGGGAAGGGCAAGGAAGATAGCGAAAAGAAGGAGGAATTCAGAATTCAGCTCAAATTGCTAAATTAACAGCGAGACATAAACGAAAGCGAGCGCGCTTAGAGAAAACTTGTTTCTTCCGTCCCTTTTTCGCTGGTCAGAAAATCAAAGCTTGGAGCGAGATAGAGTGCACAAAGCTAAATAAATTCTAAACTGGTTGTTGAACTGGAACCCGCGGAGAGAGGAAGAGGAGCATGGTGAACCATGCGAAACGGCGTTTTAAACTTGAGCCCGGCTTCCTTGTATCCCTTTCCTTCACTTGCGGGGTTAACGGTGATTATGTGAGGAGTTATGACCGCTTATCAGTAGTTTCCCCTTTTGTTTCTGCTTGCCGTAATTTGGTTTCCAATCGCCAATCCCGCATTTTGATTGACAATCAACGGAAAATCACAAATCTTTTCAACAAGGCTAAAAATAATAAATTAGCCTCAACCATATCTGCCCACATTTCATACTATCACAAATCTATAGACAAAAATAAATTTCAAGATAATTTTGCATTTTTTTGCGCGGGTCCCTCTATTAAGATCAAAACAAAACGTTCTGCCAACTATTCATGGGAGAAGTGGGGAAACAGAACAGAGAAAAATCAAATAAAATAAAAAATAAAATTGGAATCTAGTCTAAAAAACGTCGAGGGCGATAAGTCGTCGGTTGAGTGGCAACAAAATAAACACAAAGAGGAAAAGCAAAATACAGCAATTAAGAGATTAACAAAGCCCGGCGGCAGCAACAACAAAAAATTCAAGGAATCAAAAAAGAAAAAGCGAAATGTTTTTTATGCGTTTTAAATTTCCCATTCGATAGAAAAGCCAAAAAGTGCGTAAAAATAAGATTGACCTTCAAAAAATTGTTGCGCAAATTGCTGTGTGTGTATGAGTGGGATCATCGCTAGATGCGATCCGATTGCATGAATAGCTCTATTTGGCCGCTTTTGGTATTTTTCATCGCTTTAATTGAAAAAGTCACATTATTTATTCACTCTGATATTTTGTGTTTTTTTTTCGATTTTGGTTAGGTTTAATGGCCCGCTGATAAGCATAGCCTTGAACTTGCTGCCGTTTTTCTCTTTTTTTCACTGCCTTGCAGCATGTGCTACAAGAACAAAAACAACAGCACCGAAAGTAAACACATATAAATAAACAGCCAGCAACCAGCTGCAGAGCCATGAAAAAGTATTAAAAAAAAATTAAAATAAAAAAAAAACGGCGCAAATTCGCCGTCTAAGCATAAATATTTGCCCGAAGCTCGCTTTGTTTTCAGTGTTGTCACCTCTGCTTTTTTTCCCGCTAAAATAGCGATATTTAAGAAGACGTGTCGTCCTCTTTCTTTGGCTTGTTTTCGTCATTTCGTAACAATAAAAAATGTACGGTCCTTTTTTGGCATAACAGAAAAAAAAAAAAACAAATCGAGCGGCGGCGAAATGCTTATCAAAGACTAATCAAAGCACAAAGTGCAGAAAACAAAAACAAGAGAGCTGGAAAATGAATCTTGTGTTGCTGCAAGGAATGCAATCCAACGGGTTTTAGAATGGAAAAGCGAGACAGAGCGATAATGCCATAAAAACAACACCAGCTACCAGCCAGTCATTTTGACAAAGTCGATAAAGCAGTGCTGCGCTAAAGCAGGACAAACTTACAGATTCTAAAAATAAACCCAAATAAAGAAGCTACAACCTCATTGTAATTGCATGTTGTTGTTACTTCTGCTGCTAGAGGACAACGACCAAAATGAGACAGAAAACATGATGCAGTTAAGAGAGAATTTTTAGGAAAGAGTCTCTTAGCCTACACTTGGGAATTTACTATACGTATGGATAAATCTAAAAAACGTATTGTTTTTCGAAAAGCCACATTTTTCCGAGAGAAGATCAATTGATCTTAGAGATATGATTTTTTACTCGTTTTCTGACAAAAATCGCTTTGATCTAGACATTTAAGGAGTGTTTTACTTCAAACTAGTCTCAATTTTTTTCTATGTGCAAGTCGCAAGGCCGTCGGGTGGTGAACAAATGGAAATGGAACACAAGAGGTGTTTGAACCAAAGCCGAAAGAGAGCTTGAGTATCTACCGAGATCTTGCAGGGGAAGTACTTTCCCCAAAGACTAGGTAACAGAGCGGAGATCGGATGAGGGTGGAAACATGGAGAAACAACGAGTTGTACGACCACCAGGTGAGATCAGCCCAAATTTGGCGAACCAGACGCGACAAAATGTAGCCCCCGCTTACCATAAAATTGCAAATTGGCCTGGCGGTAACTTTGTTGTTCTGTTCCTTCGATTGTCGACATAAATCTGACACAAAATTTCTGATAGACGACGTTACCGCAGATCTACTTCAGTTTCAATATCATTAATTGGCCCCCATTAGGGAAACCAATGACGTAACTGGCGGACGCTTCGCCAAATCTCATTTGAATTTGGTTCAAACACAAAGAAGTGGGGAACCAAACATAAAAAAATGAAAGCCAAAATAGAGACGCAAAATAGGTAGACCGAAATGTGACCAGGGGGACATTCAGTAAAAAATCCACCCAGGTAAACAAAAGCAAAAGGCAGTAAACGAGAGTGAGAACGGGAGAAAAGAGCCTGCAAGGGTTTTCTGAATACAGTGGCCGCTGGCACATAAAAGCTTATCGTACGGCATTTTGAATTATTCGAAAACTAACACTAATTAAAACTGATCACTTTATTCATTTTAATAAAACAATTCAAATGGAGTATTCTTGAACAACTTTGATCGGATGAATTTAACTTCCCTGTTAGTTATAATTTAGCTGCCTTGACTGTAATCCTGCTTTGGAGTTGGCTTTTTATGTGTGTTTGTGCCCCTTTTTATTTTTATTATTGTTGGTTGTTGCTCCTCTCGCTTGGCTAGAAAAGTTTATTGCCCTTTTGGAGCTGCGGTATAACTCTATATATTGTTGGGTGGATTTGACGACATATTGACTGCACGCAAAGGATTTTGAATACAACTGTTAAACAGAGACAACTACGATGCGTGTGTTTGCGTGTGCAATAAAAATAGAGGAGTAGGAAGGCAACAAAAAACATTGCGAGGACTCACTCGCACATCTTATTTTTCCTGCTTTTTGAGCGCGACTTCCTGGCGCTATTTAGTTTCGGTCATAAAGCGTCAGGGGGCCCAAGAGACGGCCAAATGCCCTTGGCACGTGCAAGAGCCACCCAAACCACCTACCCACCACAACAGCTGTTGCATCCATAAAAAAAAAGAAAAGACGGAAAGCAAGGTGAAAACACAACTGAATTATGAATAAGCCTGGGGAAAAAGGATTCCGGCGGCAGAAGTCATTATGGGTTGAATGACCCAATTCCCCGGCCCAATATCATATTACGGAGCTGAGAAAAAAACCCCTCTCCCAAGGAGCGGCTATTTCAGTTGAATACCCTCAGCCTCAGCCAGCTGCGACTGCGCAGCAGCAGCTGCTGTCCAAAAATAAATGTGTAATTAAAAATAACACGACGGAAAAAGTGTATAGACGCACAAGAAGACATGAAGCTTGAGGGCCAAGGGGCTTAGGCAAAGGTGAATGCAAAGAAAATATCAGACAGCAACCCCCAAGAAAGAGTCTGGACGGATGGAGAACTGGATCGGAAACTGAAACGGAGCGGCAGACCCGATAAGAAGGCCAAACGAGTTCGAGACTGCGGGTTCAGAGGCCCAAAAAAAAGAGGCGGGGATTGTTGAGTACTCGGAAAATGTTCAAAAATTTAATTAACTTTAATCCCTATTCAACATTCTCTACAGAACAACTGCTATTCTAAAATTTAGCAATTGAAATTATGTAGTTTTGCAACATGACTTCAATTGCTAAATTTTAGAATAGCAGTTGTTCTGTAGAGAATGTTGAATAGTTATTAAAGTTAATTAGATTTTTGAACATTTTCCGAGTACTCAACAATCCCCGCCTCTTATGTAGTTTTGCAACATGACTTCATTTTAAGAAGTCTAGTCTTACTACCAACTATAACTGTATATCCGTCCATCTCACTTTAGGAGACTCTATATTTAAGAAATTCCGGGAAAGTAACAGCTGTTGATCTTTCCCCTTTCTTAAGACGGTGACGTCTGCGCAAATGATTATTATTTGTAAGAGCACGTGTCGCCAAGAAAAATCTTCTATTACGGAAATCCAGGTAAGTTGAAAATAAAGATACCCCCAAAAAATGGTTACGCATTTGTTGTTGCCATAGATGATGAAATAGCTGCGCAATGTGAAAAGCCTAAACCGAATTTCGTATGTTGTGCTTCGTAAGGCGTCGAATAGACGCCGCTGTCGTCATCGAACATGAAAAACAACAACAAAGAGGCGGACAAAGTGCGTAAGTGGGAGAAAGACAGGACGCATGAAAACGAAAACTGCTGGGTTCATCGTGAATTTGGGAGGTGGGTTTGTCAGTGTGTGCGTACATACATATGTGGCTGGCAGACAATTGTTGCTGGCTATGAAACCCATTCAACGGGCAACAAAAAAAAAAAAGAAAATAAAATAAAATATGTAAGACAAAAAACAAACGTTAACCTTCCAACTAGCAGCCTCGACTCTCAATTGTAAATTGTTTGTCAATATTTGCTTGTATTTAGTGCAGCAACAACATTGGATTCAATGTCAAAAGTGCAACTAAATTTGTTTATTAATTTCACGCGTGGGGGAAAAACTTGTGTGTGTGCGCTTCCTATTTTTAAACAACTTGACTTTGTTATTATTGCCTTTCGTTTTAAATGCAATTAAAGCGGGCAGAACAACAATAACTTATCGCGTACAGTGGAGTCTATACTTAAAGCAGGGGCGGAACTAAATGGAATAGCTCTTCATCAGCCTTAAAATAAGTAAATAAATAACTTTAGTAAACTTAATATCAACACAAGGAATAAATTTATTTGTACTATTCCCTAATCACTTTCCCCAACAACTCTTCTTAATATCCCCTTGGATCCGCCCCTGAAAGCAAATGCAGTCTGATAGCCACGCGCCATTATTTCCCTGCACACGCCCTCTCTTTGCTTGGCTGTGCGTGTTTCTGCTGGCGTTTGCATTTATGCGACACGTGCCGCCCTCTTCTTGCTCGAATATTGATTTGCTGCTGCTGTGGCAAAATCATTGCCACCTCCCCCCTTCGCTCACGCCCACTGAAAAGCACTGGAACAACTGAAAATCTTAAAGCAAATTGGCTTAGCACAAATAAACAACAAGGTAGAAAAATAAGTCGGCATAAATACACACAAGCGTCGTGTCGTTTGTATAAATATATGTAAACATATATGTTTATAACCTCTAAAAACAATGCGACTAGAAATCTAGTGAGCAACAACAGCTAACAGCTGCCTTTCGGACTGGCTTATTTGCCGTTTATTGAAATTGCAATATAAAACGGGAAACGGCATAACAGCTGATCAAAAGTGAGAGCACCGAGACTATTCGCCAACTAACGTCAGCTTTCGGCTTCAATCGATAAACAAGCTAAACAAAAGCGAAATAAAACAAAAGACGGCGCGACATTTGCGTTATCAGACTGATAACGACGCCAAACTGTGCTCGCCCAGTACTCGCCGTTTGCGTTGGCGTTTTCTGTGCCGGTTTTTTGGCAGACTGATGAAATTACCAATAACAAAAGGGTCACGTGAGCGTCCCACCAGATTTCTTGTTGTTTTCGTCCCGGGCATATTACATGATCGTCGACAAACTTGTCGCCTGCCAGCGAGCACAAGCCGTTGTTAAGCTTGACTGTGGCTATGCAGGACACTCGACGAGAATGTCAGTAGTTTTTGGATTATAAGAAGCTCTTGAACTAGAGAAAGAAATAAACTAAACTAGAAGGAACCACCAAGCTGAAGTATGCTGACATTCAGTCCAACCAGTATTCGACACACCCACAGGAATACCCCTGTTAGAAGACGGTTTCGCACATAATCGTATGTAGACGGCGATTGTTGGCAAGCCGAGCAGGTGACGGGCAGAGCAGCAACACTGTCGCGGCGTCTACGTGGCGACCGCATTCTCGCGCTGGCGCCAAGCAGAGGCCAAACGAATGCCGTTCAAATGCTGTGGGCGGTCTTCAGTTTTAAAGTTTTGCGGCATATCGCCAGGTTGCTTATAAGATATAAAATATATGTACAAAGTATACTGACAAAAGACTAACGTATAGTTCTAACTACCAAACTTCATAATACTTACTTGCATACTCGCGGCGCGAGTGAATATCCACCGCCAGATATACTATGCTGAAACTTCCCTCGCCAATGTACCGACCAAAAATGAAGTCGTTTGGCGACCTTCTCGGCGCCTGTTGCGGCTGTTGCTGTTGTTGTTGTTGCTGTTGTTGTTGTTGCTGCTGCTGTTGCTGCTGTTGTTGCTGCTGTTGTTGCTGCTGTTGTTGTTGTTGCTGTTGTTGCTGTTTTAGCTGCTGTTGCTGTTGCGCCTGCTGCTGCTGCTGCAACATGCCCAACAACTGTAGAGAACTGTTCTGCTGCCTCAGGTCGGACAAGCCGTTCTGATACTGCTGCAGACAGCACAACTTGCTGCACTGCGGCGTTATGGCCACCGACGAACTGTTGCTGGCAACCGCTGCCGCCAAAGGCGAAGTGTGACCTACGAGAGGGAAACCAGAGAGAGAGAGAGAGAGAGAGAGAGAGAGAGAATTGGCGTTAGTGTCGCAGCAGCAACATGTTGCCCACGGGCATGATACGTTGGTAATGTCCTACAGAATCAGTGCATAAATAATACATTTTCCAAAGGTGTAAAAGCAGAAACCCGAAATTCATAGCTAATGATCGTAAATGATGGCAATGCAGAACTATACGTTTTTATAACATACCATTTGTCAGATACTTGTTGCTGCTGCCGTAGCGACTGTTGTTGTTGTTCTCAGTGACTGCCGCTCCACAGCCGCACGTGTGTTGCTGTTGCTGGTGCAGTCTCGTTGCCGCCGCTGATGTCGCCATGGCTCCGACGACCACGGCCAGTTCCTTCAGGTTGAGATCCCCGAAATTCGGCTCTCCCAAGGACACAGGTGCTGAGGCTTTCTCCTTGGCCATAGCCGGCATTGTTGCCGCTGTCGCCGATGTTGCTGTGGTGGCAGCAATGTTGAACTGCTGCTGCTGCTCGACGCTGTTACTGCTGCAGTGGTCGCTGCAATCTGTTGTGCTGCTGCTGCTCGAGGCGGCTGCTACCGAGACGACTGCGGCCGCTGCAATTCCGCTGGCGCCGCTACTTGGCGATTGGAGCTGTTGCTGTGTGCCGTTAATCTGCGAAGACATAGACGGGAATATTTATGATTAGAATGTAGTCAAAAGATTTTGGAATATGATGATTTAATTGAATATCATTTCTGGCCAAATCACATAAATTAGATAATGATGGCCCAATTTGTTCATTATAATTGTTAATTTGGTGCCTTAATAATTCCAGTTTAAGAGTATTATGCGCACATGCTTGCAATTTAGTATAAATAATTTATTCCAGATTTGATTTCTGAATGTTAATGCGTTGCTGATCTGTTATATCCACTTGCCAGATAGCTGAATTAGTCAGCGATGACGGCTGACGCCTGTAAAAAAATAGTTTCTTGTCTTTGACATTGACCACGAGTTCCCACTATTGATATATTTATAAAAACAAATACCATATCTTAACCCCCATAACTCACTTCCTTTTCACTAATAATCAGAGGCTTATATTGAAAGAGGAATTGAACACGCAATAAATAAAGTTTCTGCTGCGCAGCCGCAAAGCCTCCGAACAAACAGAAGAAGAAGAAGCGTAAGACGGGGCTTAAAAGCGGAACTCAAGAACAGGTCCACAAAAGGCAGCAGCAAAAGCAAGCACAACCGACCGACAACCAGCAACAACATTAACTGTCTGCCCAATGGTCCGCCATTGACGTCAAGTTCATTGCCGTGTTGTTTTTGCTCTTCGCTCTACGCTTTACTTTGTGTGATTTTGGCGGGTTCAAGGACTTGGAGCATAAAAATATAATAAAGTTCATTGCCACCTGTTTACATTTCTATTAGAAGTTTATGCTGTTGGACTTTGTCTTTGTTTTCGTTCGTTCGCTCGCTCGTTCGTCCGTACGTGTTTCTTTGTTGACCAGTTTTTCATTAAGCGAATCCAATTTCTGTGGCGTGATTTCTCAAGGAATTAAAGCCACGGGGGGAAGCCCTCAGCTACTACAGACCGCAGCCCAAAGTGTGAAGTGCTTAGCACATGAATATATAGTGTCCAACTATACTACAACTACTACTACAAACGTCAAACGCCTAGCTCAGATAACAAACGAAATATGCTTCAACCCAGATTATTAATTATGCAACAGACACACCATAAAACCAACTAACAAAACTGATGAAATTTGAATAAAAATCAAAAAGCAATAAAAACAAGGTGAGCAAATGCGTCAATGAAAGCTGGTGACTAATTTTAGAGCCAAACATTAAGATACGAATGCAACCAGGCCAGACTTTAGGTATTTAGTTATTCGGGTATTTAAGACCTGACCTGGGAATCAAGGCAACAAAATAAGAGACAATAAGCTTCGATCCACAATGATCGTCTGGGAAACGCCCCCAAGGGCCCGTTCCTAAAACAGGTGTACTATCTACGGCATAACAACAAACTCTCAATGAAAATAGTTATGGTCGGGGTCCGATGTGCGTCACTCAGATTGGAATGCGGTTGGTTTACTTTTTAGACACGCAGCACTCTGAAGTCGCAACCCAAATGGTAGTCAGAGAAATATCGGTCCTCGAAAGATACGGTCGCTCCCTCTCTATGTTAAGACATGACCTCAACAGTCCTCCATGATACACCCACGAGTCAATGTAAACAAAATAAACATAGAAATTGTTCGGTATTTGAACTCTGCCGCTCCAACGCACAAAAAAAATTATTTAAAAAAATGTTGCCAACCTACTTTTTTAAAAAACTTTTTGGCGACTGCGAGGCTAATTAAGCCGACGATCTGCGTCAGCGGCTAAAACTGGTCAACCAATTGGTGAATGGCACAAAAAGCTATAAAAAAAAGCTTAAGAGGCCAAAACAAAACAGGAAATACCCAAAATTCCGAATTGTATTGTTGTCCATTACATGAGTTAAACCAGATTTCTTCTTAAACGCGGAGCCGAAAACTTATTTGCATCGAGAGGAAGGTTATAATAGTGGCGATATCAAGAAGATCCATAAAGACGCCGTGGAAAAATTTTAAAGAGTCTAGAAAGTTTCGACAGAGTGGGCGTGTGCTGGGGCCAGAAAATCAGAAAAAACCGAAGAACCAACAACCATATGACACAGGTCCGAGTCCGATCCTATATATGCATCATGTGGGGGATGGAATGGGGATATATGTAACCGATCTTTAAACTTAGAGCAAAACCGCCCGACGTCTCGTTGTCGGCGTTGTCTGCGGCGTCTAGACAAAAATGACATTTAAATTAATCTATTTTATTGCCAGGCCAACGCCGTTGGATGTTTTGCTGCCACCTCAGGCCAAACTGAACCGATCCCCCTTTCGCACGCCGCTGTCCCTGTGTTCAATTTATATTTATAAATAAGATTTTCGTCTACAGAATGCAGCCAATTGAAAGCAAACATGCACCACAAGAGGGGACGTTTGATTAGAAATAGCCAGAAGGGAGGGGGAAGCACCGAGGGATTCGTGTCTATCTCAAGGTATGTGGCCAAAGTTTATTGCGAAAGGAAAACCAAAACCGTACACGCTAAATATACACAATGTTTTTAATTTTGGCACAACATTAAAATGGAAAATTGCTGATAGAGGCCACACACACTCAGTTTAGACACAAAAAAAAACTATCATTAGTGTTTTGGCTTGTTTGCTTGTTGCAGCGCAAACGATTCCCTTAAAATCTATTTAAAACTATTGAACAAATCTAGTTACCTACTAAATAATAAGATTCTGTTTACTTATTTAAAAATTTGCATTGGTTTAGTTCTCGATCGCCTTAGCAAATTTAAATTGTTCCTATTCGGAACTATAATCTTCACAACTAAGGTTCAACAGCACTTAACAACCAAGTTCCTGATAAAACCAGATAGGGCAAGTCCTAGCTACTAAGTGGGTGGGGCATTATTGCCTCGCTGGCATCAGCAGATTTTTTTACACAAAAAGTAATAAACAATTCGCGGAAAATTTTCAGTTTTTTTATGCCCGTCCTTCTTGACTTTATATTTTTCGCCAACGCCTTTTGTTGTCTCAAATCAGACGAAAATGTTTCCTTTTTTTAAAGAAACCCACGAGGCATGTATTTTCGTAATTTAGGCGGTTTTTTCAAGTGGGATAGGTTTTATTAGATCGCTAAATACCTGCACAATACCTGCATAAGGTCCATTTTAAAAATGTATGGCTTTGTTATGAAAATTTCGAACAGAAAATTTAGAGTTTGTGGTTTTGGTAGACTTTTTTTTAAAGCAAGGCCTGCTGTTTGTTAATTCAAAGTGTCTATCCAAATGTGTATTTACGGCATTTTTAGTATTATTTCATAGAATTATTGTCAGGTATATACTAAAACACAACTCAGCTATAGTAAAAATGCGCTTATGAATGAAAATGCGGAGAGTACAAAAAAGAGCAAAACAAGAATGCAAATGCTTGACTCTCGCTGACACACACACTTACGTTTAAGCGTTGGGGCATCGACGATTACAAAATCATCTCTCTCTTTCTCTCTTCCACTCTCCTGGCTGCGTATACTAGGCGGGTGAGAGAGAACAGGATGGCAAATACGGCCGCTCTCTGTTTGTGTCTGTTGTAATTGCGATTTGGGGTACAAATTCCAATGGGCACACGCAGGAAGAAGAAGAACCAGCGTACACACACACTCTATAAAGCGCGCGTATTTTTTCGGCTCTGCGCGTTGCTTTGTGTATATGAGTGTGGGGTTTCAAATTTTATTTATTTGCTCGTTTTTATTTTTCACTCTCGTTTTTGTTTTTTATTTGCAGAAATGAATAATCTCACTAGTATATGTTTGTTGAAACAAAAAACACAAGAATTCTACAGGAATTCGCCAGAAACAACAACAATAACAACAACAACCAAGAGAATAATTCCGACGCAGTAGGAAAATTTTCAAGAAACGGAGACGCTGTTTTTTATAGGAACTTTTACGCTTTTATACGTTTTACTATTTTAATTTGACTAATGAAAACAATTGGTTATATATTTTGAACACAACACGGAGGACACTTATTTTGATTCCGATTTTATGTAATTTGTTTGGCCTTTTGTGGAGTATTATTTAATCGCACCACACACATATATATATATGTATATCAATGCCAGCGCGGTGTGGGTGTGTGCGTGTGCGTGAGTGGAGCGCCGCGTGCACGAAGCGTCCGGTTTGAAATCCAATAAGAAAGTGACTTCCATTCCGCAGTCTCGCGGTCTGCGACGCTCCTCGCTCTCTCGTGGACGCAGTGGAGCCGAGCGCCACACGAGAGAGCGACTGCGCTCTCCCGGTGCTCTATCGCGCTCTCTCTTTCTAGCCCAGTTAAATGGGGTCGCAATTTTTTACAAGGCGAACAAGTTGCGCGCCACTTTTGAGAGAGTAATTGTTGCACTGTAATTGTTTGCCAGCGACTTTTTATAAAAATAAAGAAGGCGAAAACGTGTTCCCATCCAAATTTGTAAAAGCAAAGAGCGCGAACTCCCGCTCTCTTTCTGTGTAAGAGAGCAGGGGCGACCGCATTCCTAACTGTAAACAAGCAAGAAGCAGAGACAGCGATAGAGAGCGAAAGAGATGGGGAGAGGGAGGGCCAAGAATGCGGCGCTGCTGGAAAAACTCGTTTTTCCCGCTGGAAAATGTGGACAAAAAAGAATTTGAGGAATTTTCGCGAGAAAGAGAGAGGTGTAAAAATAAACAACGCAAAGGGGGAGGGGAAAAGGAATACACACACGCGGAAAACAAGGAAGTGGAAATGAAAGGCAACAAAACAAAATGCGTACAAAGCGAAGAGGCAGATGAGAGAGGGGGAGACGTAGTAAACAAAGAGAGCGACGGCAACTTCAAATGTAAATAAATATTATAAAATATGTATGTGAGCAGCGAATGAGTGTGTAACAACAATAATAATAATTATAACAACAAATCAAGCAACAGACATGCAAGTGAAAGGTGTCTGCGTTTTGGTTTCTTTCCTCTACTTCTCGATTTTTTTGCAAAAAGGAAACGGCAAAACGGCAAGTGGTCAAAAAGAAATGTTGTGATAAAGCGGAAGAAAGGTGGAGAGGAGAGCAGAATAAAATCATCAGATTTGGCCAATTGTAAGAGAAAATTAAATAAATAAATAATTTGTTACCCCTGCTGCTAATAAAAAGAAATTAAAAGTGTAAAGGAAGATAAGTTATTGTCTAGAAACCAGCTGAATGCAAGAAAAATACCCTCTGCCACCAGCATGAAAACATTTTTTATGTATTTTTTTCGATTCGTTTTTTTTAAATGGCAAATGGAGTTTAAGGCAATGAACAGCATTTGTTAAATTAATTTATTTAACTCCCGTTTGTCTAAAAAGTTTGATATATATTTTATTTGTAGCCAAGGATTTATTAGGGTACCAGCCAATTAATTATACTCATCCACTACCTATTAATATTGACATATAACTTATACATGCATTACTTAATACAAGTGGTTTTTCTATAGGCAACCATTGTATTATCTTATTTTAGTGGGGACTTTTCGACTTTGATCTTTGATTTTGCAAGCCAATGGAAACTTTTAAAATCTAATATAATTCAACGGGATCTTCACAAATGATGTATATTTACTTGCTACAGATATGGTAGACGGACAGGGCAGCAGATATTAACACTTCCTTTTAGTTTGACAAAAAATATAAGAAAACCCATTTTTTCCGTTTAGTTGATATATGGAACATGTTAAATTGCTTTGTTTTGCGAATTTTAATTAGGTGCTGTAAAAAAATTATTTTAGTAGTTATTTAATTTACACGTTACAAGTTTAAAATTCTGACTTTTATATGGGGTAGAAGATTCAAGTTTTTTAATTCTTTTTTTTCTGGATGACAGTTTTTTTTTTAAGTTAAATACATTTTTTTTATCCCAGAAATAAGTTGAGAAAATCCATAAAAAATTAACAAATTTTAGTTTGTCTACATACAAAATTTAACTAGTTAAACACGTTATTTTTTTTTTCATGCGTAATATATTTTTAATATTTTTTTTTATGATTAAAAGTTATCTTGAAACTAGATCAAAAATGTATTTTGTTTATATTAATATTTCTCAATTTTTATTTATTTTAAACATTGTATTATTTAACACGTTTTAAGTCAAAAAGTTCGGTTCTGTGTATTTGTTATATATTTTTCCCAAAAATTAGGCTCTTGTTATTCATTGTTTTTTTTAATTACTTGATGGAATATTTACCTTGATGGACTTTAGTTTGCGCACAACGTAGTCGTTGAGTTTGTTGGACCAGCTTTTACATTTCATGGTATTTTTCGCGGTCTCCTCCGTTTTCGGGGAGGAAGAAGGAGCTGAAGACAACGGTAAACAGATTGCTTTTGTCAGCCGCTCTCCTCACTCATAGTTTCAGTTTCTTTTCACTGGTTTTTACACTAATTATTTTATTTGAGCTGTCTTGTTTTTGCTCCCGCTTCAGTTTATTATTTACTTCTTCACTTGTTTTCCGCGCTCGGCGACAATTGTAAAATTGTTTTAAATGTAACTCGTAAGCACACGAACTCGCTTTTCTTTTTGGCGCGCTTGAAGGAATACTCAGCCAGTTGTCTTTCTACTCGGCCTGTTGTTGGGCTTATTCTGTTTTTTCCCGATTTAAAATACAACTGGTCGGAATCAAATTTTGGAAATGATCCCTTCTGTTAATTTATATCACTCCTGTATAGGATCGCCGCGAAGTACTATTGTCACTCCAGTTCGTGCGCACAGTAAACCAAATTCGACGACGACTGAAAATCGAATGAACTGACAAAGAGAACGATGTCTCGACGACTCAAATGGAATGAAATGAAAAAATGAACGAACGGGCCAGCCAGACAGCGCGCTAAAAGTGCGGAACGCCAGCAACGGAACATGCACTGAAACGAGAGGGAGCTCTGGGAAAAGAGAGCGAGTTGCAGTTTTAGAGGATGAAAAAGAGATGAAATAAGGAAGGACAATGCAAGTACATGAGTGTGTTGGCAAGTATTTTTTATATATAGTTTTAATGATTTATGTTTTAAAAAGTGTTAGGCTAAGCAGATTAAATGATTAATCAATTGCCATACGCGAAATGTAACTTTAGTTAGGATCTTAAAAGTACTAATCGAAACTAGTCAAAACTGGAAGTGAAAAAAGGCTATGTATATTTCTTGAGCCGATTCAAATATTAGGTTGACACCCTGAATATTATTGTTACTTAAGACTAAAAAAAGGGAAAAATATAAGCATTTCTATCAAAACAGTGAATTCTAAAATGTAAATTCCAAATGTAAAGAAAATACATACATATATGTATGTATGTAGCAATAGGTGTTACATTTTATACATTTTATTGGCTGTTTTCCGATATTTTTAGTATTTTAATTGAAATATAGAATACATATGTACATATGTAAATGAAATACACCTTGTAACTTCGTGAATTATTTTAAAATTCTGTCTTTGAAAACCCGTTATTTACTTCGAATTCACTTCAGTGAATTTGCTATTTGCAAGTCACAGTTCCGTTATTGCCGCGAATTGGCAAACGATTTGCGTTTTCTCTTTACATTTCGAATGCGCCGCCCATCAATTATTTATTTATTTATGAGCAAGTGACGCACTTGTTTTCCTTCTTTTAATTCCTTTTTTGCTGCAGCGGATGCCTTTTTTTTCGTTTTTGTTTTCCTTTTATTTATTTTTTGGTGTCTTTATCGAAATCTTTCCAAAATAAAAACAATTGTGAGTCAGTGCCACGCCCCCAGAATTCCAGTTAAAACTTTAACGGTTTTGTGGTTGCATCTTGGCTCTCTTTCTGGCACTCCAATTTTGCTGGAATTAAAAAACGGTTGGATCGTCCGTTGATCCGCGCTCTTAAGTTCCACACAAAAGCAAATGCCTTCCACATGCATTCCACAACTCATTGAGATCGCCCGTTCCACGAATTCCCATCGTTCGCGCGCCTTTTTTGCTGTGTGTGTTGTGTATGCTAGAGTGAAAATTCACTTGTTTCTTTTCCCGTTCTCATTTTTACGTTTTTACTACGAAACCCAAGACGACTGTTAGAGCGAGATGCAGCGAAAACAAAACACAATTAAGGGGAAGCGCAAACTGCAGTCGCTGCTCTGCCGCTGCCGCTGTTCTGCCGACGTCGACGTCGCCGTTGACGCTCTTTCGTCATCAAGTTTTTTCCCTCTGACGTTTGGTTTTCTGTTATTGTTTTTTTTAGTTTTAGAGATAAAATTTTTCAATTGCTAAGTTTCGGTTGTTATTTTGCACCTTACAGGTGTTTATCGCATAATAAATTTTATATTTTGTCCTAGTTTTGGTTATTTTGACGAATTTTGGGCGTTTATTTCTTTAAAGTACATACATACATACATATGTACATACATAGATTAATAGTTTTTTACAATGGTACCTTTAAATGTAAATGTATATTTACGTTACTTTCAGAAGAAACAAGTTTTTTAGATTGTGTTTACCTACCAAATTCGTTGGAAAAGCTTGTGGAGGTTTTTGTTGAATTCTTTTCATATTTTTATTTATTTATATTAATTTTTTTCAATTTTTTTAGCTCAATTAATTATTTTATTTAATTGTTATTACTGTTCTCTGGGAAGGTATCGATAGACATTAAATTGGGATATTTTTCACTTAATTGGCTTAGATAAAATTCTTTTCTTATGTTTTATGTTGTTTGAAGGTATTACCGAAATTCTTAGTTACTTACTTGATTACTTTGGCACACTCCAATTAGAGAACTTAACTCACTGATCATAATAATAAGTAATTCAATTCAATTAGATTTTTCGTACTTTTTGCAGTGATTTGTCGTATAGCTTAATATCATTTTGTTTTTGCTTCTGCTTTTAACATTTTCTGGCTAATTCATTTGTTAATGAGCAAACACACCGCAGTTGTATTTGTTTTTCGGTTCTTGCTTTTAGCTAAAAAATGTTTCGGAAATTAGCATTTTTAATGGGCAGCAAGCAAAGTTCGGCGAGACACAATGTCGCCTAAAAAACGAGTGGAGGGGGCCCGAAAATATTTTTAAAATCTCCATTTGCATACACATTATTTGCGTTGCTGCTCAAAAATACTTAGCATAAAAAAATAATTTCTCAAAACTCCAGCAGAAATCGAACACGCAAGTTTGGTTTGTGTTTGATTTTTGTTTTGGGTATCCGTTTCGGTTTTAGTGTTAGTTTTGAGGCATTCCAGAGTTGATCTCACAATCCGAATCATTAGCGTAGAAATACATACCCAAGCCCCTCGTTTTGATTTCCCCTATATAGAGAGATCGATCTTGGGGCTAAGTTTTAAGTCTTGGGTTTTCGGTGGGTCGCAAGCGCTTTGTTCACCTGTTTCGGGCTGGTCTCGTTTAATTGCTGGGTTTCCCCCTGCTTCGAAACTCGAAACCCCCGCCCCGAACCGGTTCGAAACACCTCGGAGCACTCATTTAGTTGTCACTAAGTTTGCCCATTAATAAAACGACGCTGACTCGTCGATATCCCAGAGTTACACATCAATGGACCCGACGATCCGTCCTCAATTTGTTTAATTTATTAACAAATAGTGGTGAGGGGCTACGGGTTCGTGATAGCTGGTTTGGGCATAGAAATATTTCGTTTTAATCAACATAATTGGTGGGGGAAATGTTTCAGTTCAGTTATGGGACAGAATTTACAAATGCTAGGACAAGTGCAAGCTTAGAGTTTTTAGTAAGGCTAATCGATTTAAATTTTGGCTTAGATTGCCTTGTTAAGTTCAACTTAAAGTTTCGCTGGAAGGCATCATTTGACCTCTGAATATTTATAGTTGCTTTGGGGCTTTTTAATGGAATTTGAATGGTTTTTAGGGGGAAGGGGTATCCTAAAGGTCATGACTTGTCATGAAATAAACAAAATCATTTTAACTTTTCATCTGAAACTACTTATTCTGTAAAAATCTTTAAAATTCAATAAAAAATGTCAGCTTCTTAAAAATTCAAAAAGAATAATAATATATTTGTACGTTATTTGTCATTCTACAGGAAGCATTATTGCATTCATTATCTTAGTTCTAATATTATACATAATATTATACATTTTTATAAGCTGCAAATTAGCTTTTAAGGTTAGCTCAAAGCAAACATGGATATCAATAATATTTGTTTAGGTCTTCCCACGTTCCCACGAACATATTCGCATGACATGATAAATTAACAAAGTTCTGTTCGATTCCCCTTTGAATTTCGAACAAATTCGATTAAAAATTAATGCACATGTCGAACAGAAACAATTGAATTAAAAGCCATAATTTAATTAACACCCGCGCAGTCTGGGTCCTCACACGACAACAAATAAAACGCACTCGAAAAAAGCAATTGAAGAGCCGGAAAACAAATCAACGTGAGCTTTACACATCCCCTTTTCCGCCCTATTCGCTCAGTGTAGATTGCGCATACGCCGCGTGTGGCGCCAGGCGGCGTGAAAATGAAATTGGCGCCAAACAAATTTGCAATGGTCAATTAAAAAAAGAGCAGGCGCATGGCAAAAACCAACTTTCCTCAAACGGTGAGTTAATAAATTCTAAACGCTTGTTTTTTATAGCCTTCTGTTTGGTGAATGGGGTGTGGGGGTGGGGGGTGGTGGCGAACAGGTGACTGCAGCTTAAACAATAAATATTTTCTATGTGGCGCCTCCGAGGCGATTCATTTGTACCTCCCAACCCCTTTTCTCACCACTTTTTCACTCAGCTCACAATCCATTCCCACGTTCCCATTTCACGTGCAACACGACAAGTGCGCCGTACATTGGTTCCGGTACACTTTTGTCAGCCGGGCTTATATGGCTATTTAATAGGCCCTGAGTTCGGGGGTGCCATGTGAAGGGGGTAGTTCTCCACAAACGTCATCGTACACTTGACATTCGTCACTGGCATACAACATTTTAGCGGAATAATGACATTTGCATATGCATTAGTTCGGTATTATTAGCATTACTGAGCTTTATTTGAGTTCATTTTAGCGTCTAAGCATTTTAATAAAGTCAAAAGAATTTTAAAGGATTTCCTAGAACTCGCTTTTGATTTTAGGTACCAAAATAGTAGTTGTCTTTGATTGTAATAATTACAATCCAACTCCTTTTACCAGTATTTAACGAAAGCAAAATAAAGAAAACATTTTGGGAGTAATCGTGTTGTGTACCGAGACCTTAATTTTTAAAGATTTTAGTAAGTTCCGATTTAAAACTGTCATAGTTATGTAGTGAAATTGTTGCATAACTAAATCCAAAGTTCCTACCGTGACTCTTTAATTTTCCATTATATTTTCCAAAAGGTATTAATACTTATAGGGCACCTCCAGTTCGTAGTCTAACCCTAAATCTCCTTATAGTTGTGTTTCCTAAATTTATGTGTGTGTTTTTTTGTTCCGCCGGCCAAAGCGCAATTGATGATTGCATGAATATGTTTTCCAATTGCGTCGTAGCGAAAGGTTTGCCCTGCCAGAACAAAAAGGGGTTACCAGGAGGGTACTTAAGGGGGTGGACGGTCGACTTTTCGTCGGGCTTTTGTATGCGGTTTTCCTCTAGGTCTTTCTTTCGATGCTTCTGCCTTGCTTATGTTTTTTAGTCAGGGACGAAACGGTTTTATTAATTTGCATCGCATCTCAGATAATGAGCTAAAGAGGTTATTTGAAATAAACAAAAAATTTCCATTTTATGCTTTAAAAAAAAATTGTAAACTGGACTTTGCAAACACTTAAAAACACCGAAAATTATATGTATTTTTTTATGTAAATAATTATGTAAGAATAGGAACTAAAATCAAAGAAAAGAGAAAAATGTCAGAAAACCGGAAAAAATCAGTGGACCACATAATAATAATAATTTAACACTTTTCAAACGCATTTTCAATTTCCATCCCTGTTTTTCGCTGCATGCATTGCAAGTCAAGTTCAGCGTTGGCAGAAGCAGAAGCGCGAAAAAGGCAAAGCAGACAACATGTGACCTTTCCGGGTGGCAAGAGTGGGCGGCGCAATGTGTTTGTGTGGTGCGGAATGTTCTCGGCCTCAACTCTGACCTTTCCGCCCAAAATGCCAGCAAATGCACTCACTCACCACTCACCTTTCGCATAGCCAGTGGCGCCTGCAGCGAGAGCGACCCGTACCACCAACCAGGCGACGACGGAATAATCCCGAAAATTGAAATGCACAGAACTTTGCTTTCGCACTCGCGTAATTAAATTCGGTTTTTGAATTTGGTTTCGGTTTCGCGTTTAAGCTCTTTATGGCTGTTTTTATGTTCAAGTGCAGCGGCCGCTGACCGACGACTGAGTTGCACTTGCCCTGCTGGCTCCGCTTAAATAATGAAGCACCACTGCACCACCAACACGCTGAACTGAAACCGAAACCGAAACCGAAACAAATCCAGAAGAAAGCTAGGAACCGGGTAAGAGAAGCTGGAACTAAACGACAGCGACACTCGGAGCATCAAGTGCTAATAATATGCGAGTGGAGCAGGGGTTATGGGGATCTGGGGATCTGGGGATCTGGGGATCCCACCTACGTGCCCCTGAGGGCCCTTTCCGCCGGCGAACGGTCGCCTACGCGATGTATATATTGCAATTGCGGGAGGACAGTCCTCGAGGGTTGAGAATAGAAAATAAACTGCGGCGAGTCATTTGCCTGATGAATAGCTGTCTCAGGGATGGATAAATATTAAATGAATCCTCCAGGGAGGCAAGGGAATAGTAGTTCAATACCTGTCCTGGCATTCGTTTCATATTTCATGAAGGGTAAATAGTCGTACATAGGTGAATACCAAGAGGTTTAGTTTAGAATAAAAAACCATTCTATAAATTTAAACACGAGATGAGCTATGTGAGAACGACATCATCTAAATAATACTCCAGATTAAACAATATAAGTTTGTGTATATTAATTAATATAATGTTCGGATGACAAATCGATAAAAAATTATCAAAATGTTAATGCTTAAACACGTTGTATTGTTACTCGATTGAATTGCTTGGTTCCCGCTCAACAGTCGTGCGTGAACCTAAATACATTTAATTTGATGGCTTCGCCTGATGCAGTTGCATCCCTCTGGCTAATTCAATTGCCATTTACGGATCTCGCAACGCGTCGTCACCGTCGGGGAAGCGGGGCACTGGACATAATGCCAAACGTGGACGTTTCGGCCCTCAACTGTGGCAGTAAATGTGGAAAAACGGCCGTAACTGGAATCGTTGAGAGCCGCCCACCAGCCTGACCTCTGAACTCCCACCTCCCACCTCCAACCGTCACACGAAAACCACCCACAGCATGCTGTTACAACAGAGCGAGACGGCGGCGCTGTCCTGGTAACCCAATTACTCAGATCAAAGGCAAGGCACTTCGACCTCGCACTCGCACTCGTCCTCGCCACGCCCCCCATGCCCCGCCTCTCCCACTCCTTGGTTCTGACTATCCTGACTTTGTGCCCCCCCGTTGCTCCTTAACTTTATTCCCCCGACATCTGAAAATTGCGCCAAAAAGTGTGAAATGAATTGTCATGACGTCCTCAGCCATTACAGCAATACCCCGTAATTGCGAAACTCAAGGGGGTTTGAAATTTGTGAGCTGTTTGACTTGATCTTTTAATGAACTTTAAAATATGTTCAGGTTAAGATACACACAGTTTATATCTATATACAAGAATAGATTCAAATTATAAGCCATTTATTCAATTGGTGTGTTTTAGTAGTAGTTAATATTAGACTTAAATATTATTCACATTGATTTTCATCAACTTGGTTTTCAGTTTTTTAATGTGAGCAGTTTTAACACAATATATTAATTTAATTTTAATTAATAATCATTCACTTTAAACAATAAAGGACCCATTTTAAATCTAATATTTTAACTAAGGCTCAAATGTTTTAAAGTTAAATCATGAAATTAAAATTATCGATTGTACTTAATGTTATAGTTTTATATTTAATCCAATTCAAAAGCTTGTTATTTATTTACTATTAAACGTACAACGACAGGGCATATAGCAATCGAGTCGCCTGAACGGCTTTAAATGTGAAATGCAAACGAAGATGTGGAGCTGACTTTTTAGGCTAATTGCAAGAGACTTTGCTGCCGTTGCCGATACAGATAAACAGATATACAGCTACACAGCTACACAGCTATACAATATAAATGGAAAATGGGATTCGGAGTACCGATTACCGATGGCCCAGTGTCAAGTAATGGCGGCAGGCCCGACACGTGTGGTCTCGATTCGAGACGCTTCGAGCCGCTTCGAATCGCCACCAATGACGCCAGCGATGGACACGCTAATTTCCTGGTCACAGAGACACAATTTCGCCAGACTCGCAATAGCGGGCCCTTGTGATGAGCTATTGACGTATACGTAATTTGTGACGTCACTGCTTAAAGTCGAGTATGTAGAGTCAGTAGAAAGGAAAAAAAGAGAAGGATAACCCTGCAACAGGCGAGGAGAAGTGGGCTGTATATACATACTCTTGCGTGTGTATGCGGAGCAGCTACTTTGGTAAATAGGTTACTACGCCCGAAGTTTTACGCTAACGTGGGTGTATATCCTGCCTCTCGCTCTCGCTTGTTACGTCACTGTACTCGTCACTCGCCTCGTAGTTGCATTTACCGTAAAAGGACGATGACGAGACCCTCGTGCTCGTGTTTTGCACTCGGCTTCAGGTCGGGTACATAAGGACACGTATACATAAGCCCACCATATAGACTCGTATATCCTCGTATATGGGACGCGTAGCGTAACGTAAAACCTGAAACAGGACAACGTAAATGAATTTTGCATTGAATGATGCTGGGCGGTCGCAGGGGGCGGCAACCGATGGCTTGTTGGGCAGTGTAGTTTAAGTGTGGCAACTGCAATAAACGTAAGTCAGAGTTGGCTCAAGAGGCGGATGGGGGAGAAGGACGGTACGAGTACCAGGGGAATGCAGCGTAAAGTAGTTGGAAAGTAGGTTGACGGGTCTGCGGAAGGACGAATTCCGAGTGACTGAGCGAATTGAGTGGCTAAGAGAGTACAAGTATTCATGTAACGCATTCAACAAAAAGTCGCGCTAAAATAGGTTTATTGGACTTTTGTTACAACGATTTGATTTATGTAATTTGTAGTGTTTAGTGTACTAGTATCTACTAAAAGGATTCAAGCAAAATATACCTTTTTTTACAGGTTTATTTGACTTTTGTTACCATAAATTCGTTGATCTGATTTTGAGTATCTACTATACTAGTATTTTCTTTTTTGGATACTCAAGAATTAAATAATTTAATTAGAATTATGAATGTTTTCAGTATGTATATCTGGACTAGGAATGCTTTTTAGAAACTTATGCGGATAATTAAATCGCTAGGGATGTTGAATGGTTGTAAAACTAATCTGTTGACTCTTTAAGGCCCTAGTGATCGCGATCCCTTAACATTCAAGTGATCATAGAACCCGAAATGGATTACATGTTCACTAGTACACTAGTAGATATTACAAATAACTAGGGGTTTAAAGGAATTTATAGAGGTTGTGTATTAAATAATTCTGTTGACTCTTTGAGACTTGAATGATCGTCATCCCTTCTTCGTTCGAGTGCTTATAGCACCCAAAGTGGATTATGAATACACTCAATCCCAGAATTATTCAAAATTACCCACTCCCGACAGCAAAACGTGCTTATTCATTTGGCTACTATAAAAACACACACATAAGCGATGCTCAGCTGAATGAATAAATGAATAAACGGTGCAGAGTCAAGCGTCTCAGCTTGCGCTAAGCGGCAACAGGATATAGCCGACGGATGGAGGCTGAGGAGCTGATACGTGCGGCATTCAGTTGCCGCTGCTTTTGATGCCACAGATGCCAGGGCCAAGTATTCCTCAGAATCGCAGCAGCCAAAATGTATCGTGTAAATATTTTATTGCACAATGTATCCAGCAGATACACTCAACCGCCTGGAGTCCTGTGTACATTCTGTGGTGGCTTGTATACCGACGATATATATATACGATTCGTTTATATAACCGAGGACGCGGACCCTCGTGGACTTGTTCGGCTCCAGCGAATGTGGAACAATGCAACTGGAAGTGGGAGTGGAAGTGACAGACTGTACCCGGCGCCTATATAGGCCAGGCCATTGGCATATATACTAAACCGAATCCGACCAGATGCAACCCATATACTGGCAGCCATGTATCCGCTGCAGCATCTTGCTCAATGGAAAATCGCAGCACTTGTGTGGTCATTATGTAATGAGAATTTATGCGATGAAGGAACTTTGCTTGGGTACGGCCAGCTCCATAGATTGGCCATAAAATTGCACGGCTCTATTAATAGGGTTGGTAGGCTAAGGTTCTGGACCTTAGGTGTTATACATTGGTACACACAAGTGGGAGGAAAATGGGTAATAAGATGATAATAAAAAACTACCACAGCTCGAAGTCTATACCAAGTACATTATAAGAAATTTTTATTTTTGGCAGGGATCAAAACACTTCTTATAAAGAAAAAACAAAACGTAGTCGATTGAAGGCTTATTTAAATTGAAATCAACTTAGGGTCATGTTCCAAAATGGCTTGGTCTAGATTTAATCTTTTAAGTTTATCCACAAGAGTTTATGCTTATTAATTTAATTAAATCTGCTGCAATTGCCTTCTCTTAAACCCAAAGCCACAAACTATCTCAATCCTAATCCAAGCAGACCCAAACCTTTTCGTTCTTTTTGCATCTCTTCCTTCTAACACCCCCCGGCAGGTGTATTCATTTCAATTTAATTAGATATTTTAACAAGTTCTAATTGACTTTTACCACCCGCCTGGTCCTGGAGCAGAAAGTGCAATCGGCAAGAAGTTTATAAAAGTTCAGGGCAGGCGAAATGGCAATTTTGCCCACGCCTCGATGCCCACGCAGGATGTCATCCCACGGATTCTCTTTCTGCCCACGACTCCCCATGTTCTGGCATTGGCTTTGGTTTCGAGTGACGTCGGCTGCTCCAGCTGTTCCCTTCTGCTGGCCGCCATGTGTGTGGGCTGTTGTGGGTTCTAAGAATAGGACTAGAAAAGTCATCGGCTGGCGGGGAGTGAAAACAAATCCGCAATCTGTATCAAACGGGGTGCGAGGATGTGGGCGAGCCAGCGCCTCCCTCAGTGGCTCATTATTATTAGTTCGATATGCTAAATAATGAAAGTAGATGGTCGGGAATCCATCAAATTCCTTCGATCATCGAGCAGCTGCGTTCCCAGGACAACTTCTCCCCCATTTGAAATTGTTAACCCCCACGTCTGGCATTATTGCCGACTTGACATTGATGTATTTGGTGACAAACTGTTGCGGTTTATTATCGTTTGGCAGTTACAGGAGTTACAGGCGGGTGGTGGTGACTCGGAGGAGCAAAGTTAGTCACGTAATTTGCCGAACATGCCACAGCTGCTGGGGTGAGGTGGTTGGCTAATGATGAGCGGGATGAGCCGTAGACTTCTCTTATGCAGAACGTTATTCGCGGAGGGAGCGAGCTAAAGACAATCGATAAATCATTTTAATTGTTTAGATTTAATGGGTGGATCACATATGGTGGCAAGGATAAGCCTACCATCGTAGTCATGGCAGTTGGATAGGACTATCATAATCGGAACAAGGAATAGAAGTGAGTGAGGAAGAAAAAATAAATGGGATAATGGAAAAAGAAAACCACAAGAATGTTGTTCGTTCAAAAGACAGTAAATTATAGGGTTTTGTAAATGGAAACAGTAAACGTCTTGACAATTAATGAATACATTTATTTTTTTAATTTTGAACAGTGATATGACAAAAATAAATTAATTTTAAGAAGTGAAGCTATTAGATTTGTATTTAGCTTTTAAATATTCCAAGGAATAATACAAGTAGATAGGGATACTAGTTGAGCATTATTTTAAGAAGATAGATAGAAAATAGTTTAATTTTTAGTTTAATTATGTGCTCATAGTTAATTCATATGCTTCCCAGCCTTCTCCTACTATTATTTACTTGACATTGTGAAATTGTTTGAAAGCTTTGTTTGAAATTTATTCACTTGTACTGAGTGATACCTAAATTGTTTTATCTAATGCCACAAATCTCCCGCTGATCTCATTCTCTCAACGTGGCCACAATCATCTTAAAAACCCACGTCAGGTACTCTAGTTGCACCTTCCATAATGTCAGAGCCCCAAAACGAACCGGACCGGACCGAACCGAACTGAACTCAACTAAAGCCTGGGTGGAATTGTCGCTGTGTCGCTAAATTCGATCCCCCGAAAGACAGGGCTCGTAAATCAACTCCAGGGGACACATAGATCATCTGCTGTGGGTTCGACCAGCCCCTTTGACCAAACGAGGTTCGTTCAACTTGGGAGCACGTGTCGCCCATTTTCATTCGGGCGTATTGGAATTAATTGCTCCACTTGGAGATATTTTTGGATCAGCACAAATGCTCGACTAAACTTTCCGAGTGGCAAATACCTTGACCGTAAAATTGATTATTATTGAAATAGTATCCCTGGGGACAGCAGATCCATGTACAAATGTTGTGCACCTTTGAAAACCAGAGAAATCAACGAAGACAGCAATTAATTTAATTGAACGAGAGATTTAGGAGCGATTAAATAGAACGTTCTAAAAAGAGGCGACTGGGGGTGGGGCTGGAGCTCAGAGTAAGAGTGTCGTGAAACAATAAAACCAAGAACTGAAACAAATACGAACGTCAAATTATGATTGTGAATCGCTCTGTATGCACAAATCACTGTATATTAGTTGAGTAGTCTGGTCCTTGTCCATGCGATTGCCAATCAATGAATGGAATTATAATGAATGAATGAGAGCCTCCCCGAAAACCGAAACCCCAGCGAAATAACAAAACGCCAAGAGCCATTAAGCTCACGTCTATCTATGGCTGTTGTTGTTTCACAAATATGCTTACTGATACAATAAAATAATTATATATAAGTACGGTCACAAATACTCGTATGTAAACTATAATTCAAGCGCGTAATTGAAAGTTTCCATGGGAAACGAATAAAGCGACTTTTGCAATACTCTGGTGGGAATTTCAATTTTGGATGTGTAGTTATAATAAGCAAATATATCAAGATGGGTTTGATGGGATTGGTTTGAGAGTAACCGATGAGGACTAGTCTCTCTTATTAGTATTAGTATTATTATTTTAAGACTTTCTAATTGTAAGCCCATTTTTTGTACCCACTTCAAAAGCTACTATTCCCAGAACTTATAAACATGCTTTGCGTAATGGGCATTCCCCAGCGTTATCTTCCAACAGGCATATATAGTAGTTTGTTTTTGTAAAAACAAATTAAATACTCTTTCGACAGGCAAAACAGATTGGAAGCTGCATAATTTTAATTCAGATTTTTCCTCTGCCCTCCATTGGGGTCAGATCTTGATTCACTTGTTAGTGCCTCATCAGCTGGAGATTTTAGCTCGGTACTAGCAGCTCAGAGCTCTGGGCTCAATGCTCGCGTGACCTTGCTCATATTTTTAAATTTTAGAATGCGACACAAACAATTTACTTGCAATTTACTTCTTATTTGTTGTATATATTCACTGAAAAATAGAGACTTTCTTTACTCACATATGCATACATATTTATGCTATCTTCAGATCTTTACCCTTTTCAATGAAACAATTTCTAAGCGTTGTCGTGGCTTGTACTGATTCAGAGAATTTTAATTATTTACTCCGTAATATGAGTCAGAGATTCCATCCGCCAGTCTGACTCTTCTCCGACGATAAGTGATAGGCTGTCCGGACGTATAGAAATCAAAACAACTCAACTTCCGTGGCACTTTGGTATATTGCTTGATAAGGCAATGTGAATAATCCAGCGCTAAACTTTGAACTTTTTCACATTCTGCCCGTATGGAAAGTTCAGCGTGGCTATGGAGGTCAGTGGTCAGGTGGGGGTGGCTATAGAGTTGTGCTGGCGCCTTTTGTGCTCTCTTAATTAGCTGCCACTTAGTGGTTAATTTTTCAAATGGATTGGCAAACATCCCTTGTCAGTCTGATTAACATTCGAATAAGCAAACAATATATCCGACTCGGGGTATTTTTATTTTTTGTGGTAGTGTGTCTGGGGCACTTAGCTGTATATCATTTAATTAGATGCGACACGAATGGAATCAAATCTATCAATTTTGGTAAATTGAAAGTGGTTAACATAGGTTCAGCTTGAAGTTTTCTATAGTTTTCTAAGATCATAAGTTCTTTTTAGCTATTCCAGTAATTTTTCGCTGTTAAGTTTCACGTATTTAAAAAAAAATTGTATAACCATTAAATTGGTTGATCAACGTTAAATAAAATATACTTAGAAAAAATAAATTTTTTAAATGTCTTAATAATATAAAGGTATTAGAATGTATTTATTTACTTTTAAGACATGACTTTATTGCAATATTAATAAGGGCTTAAAATTTAGCCTGTGATAGAAAGTTACATTTTGAATTTTTTGTTTTTCTTAAAATCAAAGCCTGTGCGGCTTATCACCTCGAGTGGCGCCAACGGTCCTACTCCTCATTTTGGACCATTGTCTGATTACAATATTTGTTAAAAATATTTGGTCAGCAATTAAAAGTGCAATGCGCAGTTGAAAAGGACTGGCGGGTGATGATGATCAGTGGGCTGATCAATTGCGACGCAGTTCGCCGATAACAAAAGTGGAAAAGTTCGGTTCGTGGGAAGACTGAGGAGCAGCACACACACCCACTGGGAAACTGGGCCAGTATCTCAAAAGGCCTTCTACCTCGGCTTCTTGGCCTCGTCTACAAGATAAATCGGCCGAATCTGCAGCCGATCCGCCTCCATCTTCCCATCTTTCTATCTCTATCTTTGTTTATGTCTTTACAACGATGCCGCAGACGACGCTGAAGAAGGCAACCAAAACAAAGAAGAGAGGCAGAGAAAGAGACGCAGACGGAGACGGAGACGGGAAGAGAGAGCAAACGAAAACAAAACTACGATTGGGGAGCAGATGGGGAGAGGGCCAAAGACCTTATAAATCACACGAGCGTAGCATGACTTGCCATTATAGTAGCACCGAAAAAAATTGGGATCACTTTAGAACTAATGGATGTTTTAGAACTTGTTTTCTTTAAAATTTCATATTTAGTTCAAAACAAGCCTCTTCCAACAATTCTGGCTTCGAATTTATATAGCACGTCTGTTAAACATCATCATAAAACAATAAAATAATTTGTTTCTGTGCAGGGAATTATGTGCAGAGGGGTGTGGAGGCTTGCTTCAATTTAGATACTTCTCGGTGTGTGTTAAACACATCTGCAAGTATCGCGGACTAAAAATAGTTTCTGTCCGTGCCTGCTGCGATCGGTCACAAGGTGTTGTCCAAAGGGGGCGGTGCCTGGGTGGCGGGGGCGCCGGAGGGGGCGTGTGTGATTGTCGTTGCATGCTGGTGATGCAACAACCGTGGCCACAATAACAACAAACAACCAACGACGCAATTGCAATGCGAAAGCCAAAGCAAAACAAAAGCAAAAATTGATGAGCACCACGACAAGACAAGGATGCTTTTCTAAGGGAGGTGGGGTTGATCTGGGGTACTTGTACTTTCAACCCGGTTTAGTCTAGTTTCCTTCGCTGGCAATTGGCGAATTTCAGAAGATTGCGATTCGCGCCTTTTGTCGCCAAATTAAAGATACCAAGACCGTAAACAGCACTACAAAAAACAAAAAGGCCAGGAAAAGCAAATAAAAAGTAATACGATATAAATACAACAAAAGTACTGTCTAGTCTGGCTAAGTAAGAAAATATAGATTTATTGGCCATTTTTGCTCAGCTAATCATAACCTGAGAATCAAAATAAATTTTGAAAAAATTACCAGTGAATTAAATTTAAGGAATTGAAATTTTTTAATCAAAAATGAAACAAAAATATATTGTTGATCTTTTAGTTAGTTTTTCCGACACATTTCTTTGAATTCTATTTTGTTTGGGGATATGAATTTCTTGAAACAATAATTTGAGTGCTGACCATTTGAAAATTAAAAATGACCATTGATTATTGTCACCTAAATGCTTGCTTCCTTTCTTGTTTGTACTATTCTCATAACAGCAGTATCCACTGTACTCAAGTATCTTTATCTGTAACTTGTATCTGTATGTCTACGCTTACCTTGGCTACTCTGCTCTTCTCGCTTTGTGGGTCTTTAGGGATGGGGCAAGTCTAGCTAAAAGGGCGGAAATTCAAGATGCTGCGCAATATGCCGGAGGGGAATGTCCGGGGGATCTACTCCTACCTTCCTCTGCTGCATTTTCACATGCGAGTAAACAAAGTTATTGGAAAATTGTATTTGCGCATTGTGTAATAGCCGCAATTGGATTTTAATTGTAGATTTCCCTATCGCCATTGGAAGAGGGTTGTTCTGCAGGGGATGGGAACATTCTATTACAAAATCTTGGCTGCGGTTCAGTTGAGCTGTTCGTGTCTCGCTATGATAATTGTGAGAGATACCTCTCGGAACCAGAATCGCAGAACTTGTCTTGAGTTATAGAAGCGAAACATTTCAGAGCATTTGCTTATAGTAAACTAGTGTGAGTGTAAGACAAGGGTAGGGTGTTTCAGTTGATAACTAGCGTGATTATTGTATGTCATTAAATCTAGTTCAGGCGTTTGGTCAGAAATTAAATGGATTATTTGCATAGAAAACTCACACGATCTGGCTTTAACTTATTCACTGGAAATATAGTTTTACATTATTATAGAATGGGAATTAAATTATTAAAATATCTTTTTATAAGTATTTAACGTGTCTACTTTTATAAACTCGAAACTAATTTTCAAGTAACGGATTCTGGCAGTCTTTTGAAGACATATTTTTCCTTAGAGACGTTTTACCGTTTTCCAACGTCGTTAAAATAAGTTTGATTTTACAATCCTTTCTTTTTTAATTGCTGTATTCAGCGATCTTTCACCTGCTGGCTCTATAAGCCAGTCGACTCCTCCTTCGCTACCTATCAATCATTCCCACTCCTTCTCTTTTTAAGCTGTATCCTCTAACCAGTAACAAATAATAGCTGTGTAGGCCCATTTGGAGCTTCAGGGTGATTGCTTTTTGCTTCAACGGAATTTCCATTTTGTAACAGTTTGCAGTGCAATTGCAAGACGCCCAAACCCCTTCATCACCCGGTTGTGTTTTCATAAATACGAAATTGAAAGTTTTTCAACCGACGAAAATTCTCATAAAAATTGTTCACCCAAACCGCACAGAAAACAGAAAAAAAAACCGAAAGAAAAGTATTTTGCAAGCTCCCTTGAAGATATGAAACAACAAAAAATAACTGAAAAACAAGAAACAAAGCAAACTTCGTCAAGCCCATGTTTGTATACCCTTGCAGCTATTCCCAAAATTAAATTTTCTTAAAAATAAATTGAAAAATAAATTTTAAATTTAAAAAATAATTAATAATAAATTTTGATCTATATTCGTTTATGTTGAAGCTTGGCGTTATTCTGAAATCTAAAACCAAATCCGATCTTAATGAAATTTTGATTGTAATTAAACCAATATTATATCTCAAAGAACTAAAAAAAAGTAAAAAACAACAAAGGTATTTTTTTTTTTTTTTTTTCCGATTGTTCCTATGGGAGCTGTATGATATTGATGTCCGATCCGGCTCTTTACGACAGATGCGTGCAGATTGCTTTGAAACTGACGGACAGACGGACGGACGGGACGGATGGACAGACGGACATGGCTAGATCGACTCTCCCGTAGTTCACTATACTATAATCAAGAATGTATATACTATATAGGGTCGGAAATGTCTCCTTCACTGAGTTGCAAACTTCTGACTGACCCTCTGCAAGGGTATAACAACAATAAATACTTGAAAGCAGGGCGAGAAAGAGAGGTCCAAAGGGCGGCGGAAAGAGACAGACAGATGACCGCCCAGTCGAATGAACGGGCGGCATTTCAATCAATTGGCGGCAACAGCTGCCGCTGGCTACAACCGCACAGCTGCCCCACCGCAGCAGCACCTACCGCCCCTCCGGAAGACTCCACCACACTACACTGGTAAAATAAACATAGTAAACCCAAGTATTGTTTACTAATTTAAATGTTTAATATCTTAGAATTTATTTAAAAATAAATTATATAAAACATACATTAAATCTTATATATTCCGCATTAATTATAATTTTTTAACACTGAATTATGCGTTTTTTTTTATGTATATTTTGGTGTTTTACTTTTATCGGTGTAAGGCCCACGTTTGGTGGCAAGGCAAAAGCAGCCGTGTGGATCTGACGGGCGAAACTCATAAAAAGCTCCCACGTTTGTAACGCGACGACTGTTGTCGTAACTTTTGCCCCCCGTCGACAATCCTGGTTCCTTCACCTCCGATCCCCCTTGCTGCATAGCCTGTGGCGCCTCTGTAACATCTCAGAGCTTTGCCACCAAACTTCCGCACCGCCATTGCATTTCGAGATTTTGTAAAGTAGGATGGAGTTTACCTGAAGGAACTATTACGGAGATCAAAGAAGATTTTCAGATTACAATTGTCGTATATATATTTTCCCTTTTACCAACTTAACATTTGTAATTTGAGTACTTAAACGTTTGTGGGGGCATTTGATTTGTAAAGCTTAAAAATAACGAATTAAGTTTTTGAAGAGAGATCGGTTAAAAAATAATGCATCCTTTAATTGTAATTCAATTAGCCAGTAACCAACGACAACACTGACATAATCATAATTATATTTTTTCAAACCAAATAAATTTCGTAATGGTTGAGTTTAATTTTTTAATACATAATTAAACAAAAAACATTAAGATTGAATTAAAAATATTTTTGACTGGTGCCCAATTATATTTTGCGCACAGCTTGCAAAAAACATTTGTCTGTCACAAATATTGCCCCATCCCTAATTGAGATGGGAAGACCTTCCAGGGGGCCAAATACACAAGTTCACAATAGATTTGTTGGATTCTTTTTGGGTTGCCACAAAGAGCTAAAAAAAGTGGCGGCGGTCCCAATGCTGTCATGTTTGCCCGCCCAAACGCAGTTGTCGCCCTCGTACTCACTCATGGCATTCGTTATACCCTGGCTCGCTATACCCTTTCCCGATGGAGGGCACTATAAAATGATTGTTAAAAAGAAAAAGTTTTAAAATGAAATATTATATGTAGTATACGTCAGATATTGTTCTTAATTAGCTGAATTGTTAAAGGTGTTATTTATAATGAGACAACCGCATTAAGTCTTGTTGCACAACTTGACCTATCGAAATTAGTTTTTTAAGTGGCGTACCTCAACCAGTTTATGATCTACTTTGAATGTGTTTACGCCTCTTTGCACATTTGTTATTTTTAATGCACGCTGCTTTTACACTCAAAAATACCCAAAAACCTAAAAAAGTATAAAAAGTACTTTCCTAAATTAGAAATAATAAAGTCATACAATTTTGTCCTTTTCGACACTTTTAAGGTCATTAATTCCAATATGTAGGTAACTGTAATACTTTTTGGTTAGTTTCTATTTTTGGGTGTTGTCTGAGTGTAGTATTGCGTATTTTACACAAATACTTTTACACTTTCTACATTCTGTTGATTATCTCTCTTACCATAATAATCCTTATTGCCATAAAATGAATATTTAAAAACGTAACATCTGTTTTTCATGGTGTATAGATATCGAATCCCTTTTTACATTTTGATATACTTTTATTACCTTTTCTTTCTGGTTTTTTGCAAGAGTGTTTAAGGGTCGGTGGCCAAGGCGGGCCTATTTTGCTTGTTTTTAATTGCTCGCTCCGCCATCTCCTACTCGGGGTATCTGTATCTCAGTTGGGGTACCGCCAACGCCGTCCTCACTGCCATCATCGTTATCGCTATCGACGGTGCACTAGCTGAGTGGGCACTTGGCCAGTTGAGAATGGTAAATGGAGAATGGAGTGGAGAGATTAACGCCCCTTTCCGGTAGTTAAGCATTTTTGGCCAAATGAGGCAACGAATCTGGCTCCTAGGGAATGGAATTGGGAGTGGGAGTTGGTGTGGGTGTGGGCGTGGGTTGGGTGGCTTTGATGGCCCTGGGAAAAACGTGTTGAAAATCCGTTCAGACGAGTTCGGTTCTGTTTCGGGTAGTTAACTTTAATGGCACAATCAAAATCATCGATAAAACGAGCAATGGGAATGGTAACGGGGATTGGTAATGGAAATCGTTGTTTCTTCCTATTTTGGTTGTCTTGGCTTCGCTATGACAGGTACTGCCGTAGGGAGGATGGAGTCCGACCAATTATCGTACATTTTGATGATCGTTTTTAGCCAAAAACACGAAAGATTTTCGGGTTTCGCTAATTTTATGAAGTACGTGTAGTTTTCAAGCAATTGCATGGAATGGCAGACAAGGCGGACAATTAACATTATATAATTTTCAACTCTATCTAGTTGGTTATATATATTCTTTTGCTTAACTGAACATAGATCGATTTGATCACAAATGTAAATGTACCATATTTCAAGGCTTTCACGATCTTTCACTTTTAATATCATTGTTCCATATTCTCTGGTTTTTGTTCTGAATGTCGTGTATTGCTCATTAAAAGTCCCCTATGGTATTGGGGTCATAAATAAATTTTCAATTTTATTGTGCAGTCACCGAAGCTGACTGACACCTAGACATAAACCCAATTTTAGCGTACTACTTCTGTCTTTTTCTGTCTTCTGTCTCTTTTCCACCCTTTCCTTTTACACTCGAACCAATATTATTTATGAATTTATGATCTTATTCAAGCATTAATTTAAGATTTAAGCTTATTAAAAAACATTTTTTTGTTAGTATCGAATACCAATTTTCCTGGCATATGATTATTTGTTTTTAATTTTTTTTTTTGGATTTTTTAAACATTTTGTGTGTTGTACTTGAAGTAAATGATGATCAAGAGGGGCTTTCTCGGGATGGTAAACAAAAAAGCTTCATCTTAAATGCTTTGACATTTTTTTAAAAGCTCTTTTATTTTTTTTTTTAAGTGTACCTCTTGCGTTTATCCCCTTCTCCGCCCACATCAAAAGTTCCGTTTCGACAATTAAACGTAAATAGATTTGCCGAGGGGTGTGAGGAAAGTCGACTGCTAGTGAGGCATAAATCACTTTTCCCTGTTCCGCTGTTGTTGAATTTCGTATTTAATTGATTTTACACCTACGAGGGTCTGGCCGGGGGCCAAAGCCAAAGCTTAACCCAATGTCCACGTGACATTTGCCGCCGCCGAAGGTAAACATTTCAGATGCACGTGACTTGTACTGAGTTGGGTTGCAGTGTAAGTATGACTGGCCTTTTTCCCAGTTGACACAATTTTCATGATTTCTAGGAGAGTGAAATCGAATTTTATGCGTCTGGGCTTCCACTTTCGATTGGGTCAAATGAACCTATTTTTTTTGTGGAATTTACACTGTAAGTCATTGTTGGGGTTATTGGAAATTCAATGAATGGATAGCGGGAACATGAAAGCTAAGTGAGCTTGATGTTGATTGATAGGAAGAGATTTGGACAAGAAGGGTTTTAATGGACAAGAGAAATTAAGAAAAACATGATTGATAGGGTTACCCTTTAAGTTAAAAATCTGAATTGTACTTCAAAATAATTTGAAGCCTTCTAAATCAGGTTTACATATGTAGTTTAGTTAATTCAAACTAATAGATGTTTAAAAGAGTTTTAAGATCAGTTAAAAGTTAGTTATGCTACTTTAATCCCTTCCTTATTTTGTGATTTATAACTGACAGTTTTCCATCACTTTGAGGTTTTTTAACTACCCAACCATCTTCGTCTTCAGTCTCTCCATTTAGTTCAAGCAACAGCAAGCTGTTCCCATTACGATTATGATTATTTCCATTATACGACCACGAACGCGAATTGACTCCATCGAGCCGCATAAAACGCTTCTTATACGACCCATATGGCCCGCGAGATGAGTTCGAAAGGTTATAAATCTTTTTTCAAATCAGCTAAATCCGCCACGCCTCTAATTAAGTGTGGGGGCGTCCCAGTGTGGCGTACTTAAAGTCCAACTTCAATTTTCCGCGGTGGTTCCCTTCGTTTTATCTGTTGAGGTTGAGAGTTTTTATGGAGCCCCTAAAAGTGATTTTTATGGCATATTTAAAATTGCATTTAAATTTTCTTACGAACTAGAGTATCCGGGGAGTGATGGAGAGTTTGCTGGTGTGGATCCACGCATTTGAATATTATAATTGTGGAGTTTTTCACTCGACGACTCATTCTTTGTCTTTTGCTCTTCCGGGGTTGAGACAGCTCTCTTTCACCCTAACTCTAAGGGTTGATGGCGGGGGCAAACCCGTCTCCTTGGGCATATATATACATGTATTTTATGCCGCTAACAATCTCATTAAAATTTTATGCGTATGCGTCTGAAGGCAAGAGTCTGTTCGCATTCCTTTTGAGACTCCAATCCCCATCCCTGATATGAAGGTGATAATGGGGCAGGAGGAGTCGGGAACTTGGGAAAAAGCGTCTAAATTGCTACAATTACGTTTAAAATGTGTGCCGATGATTATGATGATGATTAAGAAGAAGCAGATGCAGCGGAAAAAGAGCGGGCAATAGTAAGAGACAACTAAGCATGGACTATGACAATCTATGACTAATTGCCTTAATTTATTGCTTTAGGCATAAGTGTGGCCCCATTTGACAAAGTATTTCCACCACCTGAAAAGTGTCAGCCTCTGTAATGGATATTGTCATAAAAAGCAAAAGGAAAATTATACAAAAGAAAAGAAAAATATTGATCAGAACACAGAAAAACCCACAGCAAACTTTTATCGTCAGTTTCCATTGCTGACCTTTATAGCCATCATAACTTTTTATAATGCTGTGTAGAGCTATTAATAAATATTGATAGTAAACACAGTAATTGTATTTGCTTAAATACCAAATTCCAGAGTTTTAATTAATTTTAAAACAAAAAATTATTGGAATGCTAAGTAAATTTATCTGCGCCACACAAATCACAATAATTTTGAATTTGGTAGAAAAATATAATTAACGCATGTCTGAGCTATATTATTTTTATTTATTGCAAAATGCTTTACAATGTGACTCGCCCACGCGCCGAAATTCCCCCGAAAAAAAATGCAAAATGTGACGGAAAATTTTGATGAACGTATTTTAAATATCGCAACGTGGAAAAATTCTGTCTTCGAGAAAAAGCAAGAATGTGGCGAATGTTTTGGGTTTTATCATGTCTGTTTGGCTGCATTCAAGGCGGCGACGGTTGCGCTTTAATTGCCAAATGGTTCAAGGCCAATTGGCGTCTCTTGCAAAGTGGATTTCGCTGTAGACGCCAAAAGAAAAAGTTGGACACAAATTTTTGTTTTTAGTCGGAGAGGTTAGGGGGCACTCGATGACAGACCAAGGAGGCTTATAAGTTGTCGACTGTCTGGTTTGGTCACCTTATTGGACCACTCAGCCACTAAGTGTGCCAACAGTTGATCAGCAGGACTTAATCTTTTAAGCATGGAATAAAATATTGGTCTAAAATGTTCATACAATTATGGTGAATTTAAAAGGACCTAATGGTGTGGTTTATAGTCAATTTTTTAGAAAAATGTTTTAATGTTTAATTGCTATTAGTTTTCGCAATCCCGCTTGGTTGGCTTTCCTTGTTGGCACTAAGTTTTCAATATTACTGATTCTGCCCACATCGCCGCATGGACCGCTTCCAACTGGCCACCCGCTGCCAATGACTTTGGTAAACAGGGAAAAGGAAAAGCCACAGACCTTTGGCCCCTGTCAGCAGCCGTCGAACAAGGAAATTGAATTGCAGTCATGATGTTGACATTGCGTGCAACAAAATAACCCAAGACGCAGGGCGAACCACTCAGCTCCGGGGGTGTACTACAATATATAGCAATGTAATTCCCCAGAGTAACCCGTGGCCTGGGGTTCGGGTTCGGGTCCGGGTCCGGGTCCACGTCTACGCGTGCATTGACATAAGATACATTATTGCAAATTGTTTCGATTTCATAAGAAATTTTCCACAACAAATCCTTGAACGACATTTTTGCCTGGTGCCAGGAAGTTGGGGGACGGCGATTTTGCGACATGCAATAACATGTCGTCCCATTTTGCCCCTTTTTCGCCTTGCCAGGCCACCCCTTGACATTCACACATTTTATTTCATTTGTCGAGCATTTGTTTCGCTTTTTGTTTTGGGGGAATTCTGCTAAAAGGATCAGCCACTTGCTCTTGGCTGCTGCCCAATGGAAAATAAGCGAAAAGCCTTTTTCAGCGTTTTTCATTTAGCGAAATGAGCAGCCACGCGAAATGGAGTTTTCACCAAGGCGAAAAATCAATGAGAATTGCGGCCAAAAAGGAAATCATTTTTTATTAAATCCGGTTTGCCGGGTGCCGAAAAAAGAGACTGTAAAGGCAAGGGAGTTCAAGTGGGAGCTTAAAAGAAGTTAAGTAAATGCATCAAGTAGAGCTGAAATTATTGTTTTCTTTTAAGTTTTCAACGGTTAGGGATATAATTTAATTAATAAATATATTACTTGCATTTATATCCAGGCTTACTGTTATATTTTTAAGCCAGAATTTTTAGATATTAAGAAACCTTTGAGTAAGAAAATAATTGATTAAATTTAAAAATATTTTGTTAAATTTTATTTGTAAAAACCTTTTATTGTTGCATATCTTGCCAGATTTTCCTACTTTTTCTTTCGCATTTATCAAGCCCTTAACTTAACCTCTTCCATTATCTCATAAACATTGCTATTTGATTGTGTGCAATAAATTGAACAAATTCGGAACTGTTAAGCTTGTCGCTTGCTTTTAACTCTGCGCTGGACAAGTTGGGGCTCTCCAATGGCTAACTCCCATTCCCGAACTGTTGGAACTCTTTAGCACAAGTTCCATCCGACACATAATCAGGACTTGACTCTGTCTTACATGATTTACATTTTTCGTCCATAGAAAATTCTATTTTATAACAGTTGTTCTCCAGCAACTGAAAAGGAAATCTGGGGGTTGAGAGCCATAAAAACTGGAATCAAGGATATCATGTTAAGATTCTTGATACCCTCGGCTGTAAAACGGGAACTTAGAATTATAAATTTCTGAACTTTATATACAATTCTGGTTTATAAATTTAAAGCGATTATTTATTTTTAATACATTTCGGTATGCTAAATTTGAATCTGGCCAAAGTTGGGCTAATATCAATCTCAATACCAGGCAAATGGATTTACGTTTTCATCGTGTTTCTGCGATTGTTTAAAAAGATGTTTTTAGATTTTTGTAACAAATTGAGGTAGTCTTTATTTTTAGCTAAGTTCCGCTAAAAGAAATCACAAAAGTGTTTTGGAGAGAAGTATTTGAAAGCCAAAGAGTTGCACTTGGCCATGTGGTCAACAAAAAACACGGTCATCGAGGCTCGAAAATAATTAAAATTGTTTAAAATCTATTTTGTCAAACCGCTGAAATAGTGAACAATTTGGCCAGATTTGGAATCTGCGCACGGAAATCTATTAGTGACTTCCCTTAAAAAAAATTAAGGGTTTTTTGCTAACACAGCATAATTTTATTTTAGGTCTATGCAAATGTGGTATTAAACTATTAAGGTATAATTTATAGCCGGTCTTCTTTGATTTGAAGTCAGTGGAAAACATAATTCAAGCAAATAGAACTTCATGTTTGAAAGAAAATCAGAATAAACAGCTTGTTTTAAAATTTAACTTTTTGATTTCAAACTTTTTTAAAGTTCCTCGGTAAATTTTTAGTCGTTTATTTCCTGGCTTTCTGAGCCTGCTTCTGCAGTTCCGCCTGGATTGTGGCGCGTCTGTTGCTACAAGCAGATCATGTCCTTGTTAACACGCCATAAAAGCTGTCACAACATGTATATGTCGATAAGTCGGGTTCAAGTCACCCAAAGTCGAGTGTCAAACGGGGAGTCCCTGTACTATGGAAGCTGCCAGTGTCGTAGACAGAACCAGACATTGCTTGGCTTTGATTCCAAGGAAGTAAAAGTCCGAACAAAAAATACTTTCGGGCCGCGCCAAACCAATTGCCAGTTTATTACTTACAATTTATTGCAAAGGACCCAGCATCTTTGGGGGGAGGAAGGGAAGGTCGACTCCCACAGAGCCGTAAAAAGTCAGCCAGCAAATATAAATAAATGCGAATCGACACAGCACATAATATGTATTCATGCCACGAGGCCATCCAAAGATGAAAATATAAGAAATAATAAATGAAAGAAATCTTTAGAATCTAAAAGGGTTGGTGTTTTCTAAAGTGCACTGAAAAAATGTGGTTTTGAAAACGCAGAATCAGCAACGAAAGCTGTTCGAGTGGTTGAAAAAAGAGGTAGATTATTTACTTCTAAATCATTGAAGTGTTTTCAAAATTCCTATATATATTTCTTTTAGTGCACTTAAAAAGTGGTTGACCACATCCTCAGCCCATATAATTCACCCTTTTCAGAAAACAGTTCTTATTTCTCTTTTGTAAATCATATTAAACGAATTGCGATAAATTATTGCCCACAACCCATTTGTGAGTCTCGCCTTTTGAGGGGTGGCGTAGGTCCACTGCAGCATTATTATATTTATTTATTTATTTTGCATTTATTTATGCCATTTAAATACTTTAAACGACGCTATTTTTCACATTTTATTACCAATTTATTTTTGCTACGCGGATAAGCAATGACCAAGGCTGTGCCCACCCCCGAGAAAATGAACTGCATTTATTATGGGGATGTTTTTTTATGTACGAGTATGTAAGTCTTGGCACTTGTACGTAGTTATTTGTTTGCTGTTTGTTTTAATGGCCAAACCTGAGCGAGTGCCAAGCAAAACCGTTTTTATTTTATTTTTTATTTCAGCCTTGTTTTTATTAATTTTTGCCTGCCTCTTGCGGCTAATTTGGTCGCCAGCTCCGCTTCGTCTGACATTTAATTACTTTCTGTGCTTTCCTTTTTTTTTATATTTTTCCATTTTGCATTTGGCTAAGTGCACTTTAGATGATCTACCAGGGGAGAGGTATGCCATGTTCAAAGGTCAATGGAGGCATAATTACCTGTCTGACTGTAGACTACTCGCTGTTAATATTTTGCTGACTTTGGGCAATGCCACATTATCATTTTTATACGACTCGCAGCGACTCACATAAATTAAGTCGCGTGGACAACAAGGCGTATGGGAAATGAGCGTTGGGTTGGAGCGAATTTCATCAGCCTAAGGGTCACACGTCGATCACTCCCTGCTCATATGGATTATATAGCTTTAATGTGCGGTTGAATGAGTTATGGTATTTGCACTTTAAATGCTTCAAGAATTTTTCAAGAAAAGTTACTGATAAAAACCAAGAGCTTTGTTTCTTGACAATAACAAATAACCGAAATCTGATTTTAAAATTTAAAAATAAAAACAAAATTTTCTGATCATCAAGAAAAGTCAAAGTATTTGCTTAATTCCAGGGAGGGGTTAAACCGAATCGACGGACACATCGACTCGACATGCGGTTATGCGGTTATTTCCCGAATCGTTCAAGGGTGCCAGTGCCAGTTTACACTCCGTGTTTATCAACATTCGGTGTTAATACTCATACATCAGATAGCTGGTGTCGACTTATCGGACTGCATGGCAAATGCATTGCGGTTATGTTCCGAGTTCTGGGTAAAACTAGTTGTTTACTTTTACACCATACACATATCGCTATCATAACGGATGCGATAAGTCTAGCTGGTTTTGGAATGCTAAGTGCAATATTTGCTGATATTTCGTATCAATTACGAACCATTGTCCCGCCATATGGTGGATGTTGGGATTAGCCTACAAATATTTTCTTTGGATTTAGTTTTGCAATACACATAAGATGGCAGGTAGAGGGGGGTTTTGACTAATACGGGGATAAGCAATCAGTAATAGGGGTAGAATTTTTTAAAAACTGATAAATATTTGAGGGACTTCCGGTCATTATACTTAATTTCGCAAGTAAATATTTTGCTGCCAGTTACCTTTTTCGATTATACAAAAAGGTTAAGAATAACTTAATAGATTGAAAAGAACACAGTATTTTTGTTTTTTAGTGTACACAAGTCATCTTTATCATATTTTCTTATTTTTAATCAGGTAGAGTCTGTAATCTATAGCTATAGATTCATTGATCTAGGGCTTGCAACCTTCAAGGTGAATAAATGGTATATCCCTGTTCCCAGCCATACATTGAAATAGTTTCATCGCTCGCACAAACATATTCAATTTATTTGAAAGATTTTTTGCCGATTGCTTGGCTTGCACTTTGAACATTATCATAAGCGATTTACGTCAATTTGTATTTGTTTTCGAAACGGGTATTTAAGGGAAGGGGCTGGGGTGATCGGGTCGTTTGTTGATCTCCGTTTGAATCGTTATGCGTTATAATTTGTTTTGTTTGCTGTTGAAATTAAGTTTTAACTTTGGCCGAGCTATTTTTACATTTGAAATTGCGATTTTTGTAGTTGTTGGCCTCGACAGATTCGCGGAATTCATTTATCAGAATCGAACATTTGTTATTGCGGTTCAATTGATTCTCAGTCAGTTAATTTATCTAGTTTTGGAGGGAGTGAGAGCGAGAGTTATGTGTGCGGCACATGTTTTGATTATTTTTATGAAAATTAAAATGCGTTTGCGTGTAATTAGCCGGAGGAGGGTCACGATATGTGGCCCGTTTTCCCAGGAAACATTTGCTCATTGCCATTTTGGGAGCCGCTGCTGATGATGACTGCGCGCCCCCACTTTTCGACGATGATGAGGTAATCTTCGCCGGGAACATTTTGGCAGCTCAGTTTGATTTTGCAATTAACAGTTGGGGACATGGATTGCCAACCGAGCCCATCCCAGTGCCATTCCAAGAGACTGACTCACGGGAGGAGAATATAACTAGCGGTACGGCATGTTTACCGAGGGCATCCGGACTCTTTATCAGGTTCACGCTGTACCTGAGCACATCTGTACTTCGTTGTAAAAATAGGTTTCAACTTGCGATACCAGAACAGTTGTTGGGTGTTTTGTCATGAATTAAGTGGGCTCGGTACGGATTAAACACATATTCTTTCATTGTAATATATTTTATTTTAAATATAAAACCTTCATCTGAGTACCTTTAGTTCAAAGCTGCAATTCAATAAATTTTAACTTATTGCAACTTTAAATTCCATCAACACCTGATCTGATTCCGAATTAAGCGTAATTATTCTCACGACTGAGCAATAATACATTCGTCTGCCTGTCAAGTGCAATCCGATACCCAGCGCATATTTGGAAATATTAATACATTCCGATTAAGCATACGTATAAACACATTTCTGTGCGGCACATTCATCTGGCTCAAATGGCTGGCAAATGTATTATAAAAATGTTCCAGAGAATTTCGTTTAAAAATAATACCGAAATGTGCAACTCGAGAACGGTGTGGCATAAATCAATTCTGGGCTAATTAAAAAAATGTTAATTGCCGCAACTGGCGGTATTTTTTTACTGGTAAAAATATTCGCTATTCATTCACAAATCGGGCTGCTGCTGCTGAGAGGCATCGCATAAATTACGGAGAAAAACAATTTGACAAATGCGTGAGAGGACGTTGGTTTTGAAATAAATAACTTTTGACATACGAGGCGAATGTATTTGGGAGATACCAGATACCAGTTCGACCTTCGTGCTCATTATGGATTCTCATGCAAATTGCCAACCGCCAAGATAAATTGTGCCGAAATCCAGGCAGAAGGCTTCAGCCAAATCCGGCTCCAAAGCCCCAAAAAACAAACCCGAAAAGCAGCGAAAACACTCCGCAGTGCACTTGTTAATGAAGTTAACCATGCTGTTGACTGCGATTCGTGCCAAGGTGCAAGCCGAAAGCTGCAGGCTGCGCATTTGCCAGATACAGATACAGATACAGATATAGATATAGATACATTTATACAGCACACGAAAATACGGGTAAAGCGCGATATGCTGCAAAACACAAGCAAACGAGGCAACTAAAACAAATCGGGAAATAATAAACACGTTCTTCTGCTTCTTCTCAGCGCCTAATGAGGCCACCATTGTGAATAGCTCCATCTAAAAACTATAGAGCCCATAGCGATATCGTGACGTCGTAAATTTGCGACTTAGATGACGAATTACTGGCGTCAGCTCATAGACGGCTTTGAGATAATGCAGCCATATGGGTAAAAATAGTTGGCTCAAATTAAATAATTTTTTAAAACGGAATTTCCATACAACAATTGTACTAGTTAAGTAACTGCATTCAATCTGTTTTAAATAAAGTATAGGTTCTGCAAGAATGAAAGTTCAGGTTCCAACTAATAGGTACAGATAAAATAAAATTAATTTTCCTAAAAAAGACATTCTTATTTTGAAATATTACAAAGCCTTAGTAAAGGCTTCGACTAGCCAACAATATTTGTAGTAAGTTCGTATTATACAAAGGCAGTTTAAGAATTACATGGTCAAAAATATAAATTATAGCATTTTTAAAAACAGAAATACCACTCAACAATAGTATTTATTATGTAACTACATTCAATATGTTAAGTCTGTGCTTCAAGAATAAAAGTTCAGGTTCAAATGGTATTATTTTTACGTACAGAAATCCATTATCTGAAATAATATTTGCCAACAACATTTTTATTAAATATGTATTGTTCAAAGACTTATTTAATTTATTTATAAAAGTTCATTATATTTTTTAATAACACTACGAAATCGACCGAAGCACTTGTGTTGTGAAAAAGAAATAGGAGCTGCTTCCGATTTAAGGGCCATTAATTAATTTTGGACCTGCGGTCGGTTAGTCCGTTAAGGAGATTCAAAAACCTTGAATCTTAGTTCAGCTAGATAAACTGGTAAACAGGACGTAACCATAAATTACCGCTTAAAGAAAGAAAAGTGAAACACTTCGGGATACAAGAATGTCAGGCTATGTCGGGGTCATGTGTACATATTTCTTTTGCACAATGTTTGTACTGCAATACGACAATTGACACGTTTTCGACTACAGTTGCAGCTAATTGCACACCTGAACGCCCTTTTCCTATGGAGCCCAAAGAACCCCCTCTGAAATGCAATCCATCAGCGGGTTTTTTTTTCAGTCTAGCCTCTTATACAACGAAGGCAGAATCGAACCAGCGACAGTTGATATATGATTATCGCTTTGGCGCATGTTCCTGAGTCCAGTTTTTGCTCCGAATATATATATATGTGCGAATGTAGAAGGTAAGCAGGTAATTACGTTGAGGAGAACCGTTACCTGGACTTTGGCCCAAAAACACCGTCTAAATGGGGGCTATTTTTGGATTAGCTGAGTTTAATTTGGTTCAAGCTGATCATCGCATTTGGGGTTCTTATATGGCCACTTAAAATGATAATTGGACATTGGCTAGAAGGAGTGACATAACAGAGGGGGTTCCTTGAACCCAAAATGGGTTTGTGGAACTCTGGGTTAAGGTCAAGGCCATTTATAATTTGCATATTTCTGGGATAGATGGATGTTCTTGGGCTTGGGTATAAATAATTGTTCTTATTTGGAAAATCAGGTTTTAGAATGGGTTCGTTGAACTGAGCGGTCAGTAAAGTTAAGTTGCAGCTGGACGGAATTTTTTAAGTCAAGGTTAATGCTGCAAATGAACCATTAGCGTTGCATAAATATTTAAATTAAATACATACAAATGAAAAAATCAAACGTTTGGAATTTCACTATCTAGTAGTTGCTTAACTGCCACATTGCCACATTTTTCCATTTCATATTTTGATTTTTTCAATTACTATTCGTGACCTACTTGCATATTGTATCGGATACAACTTCACCTTCTCCGATCACATAACCAACAAACAAATGCCGTTCTATTTTGTTATTAATGTTTGCAATTGGGTTAAGAAATTATTCGCGAGACAGGAAGGGGGCGCCAGGGCTGTCACTTTTTTTTATGCCTCTCTTTTTGTTGTTCTCGGCATTTATCACACATTTTAATTTGTAATTGTGTTGTTGTCGTACTTGAGTTGCTGTTCTTTCTGCATTATTTATACGAAATTGTATTGTTGTTTTGCTGACGGATTTTGTTTTATTCGCCACCGCGTTAGGGCAAAATATTTTGTTTGGATTTTATACCCTTGCAGAGGGTATTATAATTTCAGTCAAAAGTTTGACTATAAAGTATGTGTATATAATCCTGATCAGCATTTCCATTAAAGTAAAAATCTAGCCGTGTCCGTTTCTGCACAAACTGGTCTCACAGTTACAAAGCTATCTGCATGATATTTTCCCAAAAGTTGTCTTTTCATAAAATCGTAAGACGTATCATCTAGTTGCATGGGTACGAATAATTCAGTGGAAAATCATTATAGCTTATCTGATGTTAAAAATATACATATGTATAAAAATCTTGATTTTGTTGTTTTAAAGAATATTTAATTTTTGTAATAGCTGCAAGGCTATATCAGCTTCGGTTTGCCGAAGTTTGCTTCCTATCTTGTTGTTTCTGTTTCTGTTTTTTTCTCATTGTCAGTCGCCGTGGCTCTTTGTGTTTTGATTACGCAAATTAAAAGCGTCTAGACAAGGCAGACGATTGGAAAAAGGAGTGATCAAGGGAGTGCGACGGCAGCGCCTATGCAATCGCTATGCAGAATAGTCAAGTTGTTCCGCACTTATTAACAGAATAGCCCACTGAGGATCACCAATTTTGGCAGGTGCTTTCCCTAAAATAAGGTTGACCCCGATCCCTAATTACTAGGCTATTCAGAATAGCTCACATCTTACAAAACAAGACGAGTTTTTATACCTCTAAATCATAATCTGTTTGATAATTGGGAATTTAATCTTCGTTTAACACATTATTTTTAATAAATTGGGTTCCCTCTTAATACACATGTAAGTTTGTGGCAGAGAACAAGAGAGCCAAACTATCGAATATCGATAATTTATGTCTATTTGTAGCCACGTGTGCAGTTTTAATTCGCTGGCAAAGAAACATATTTTTCGTAATAATTTGTTGGCTTAAAATAATAAAAAGCGGGAAAAGTGTAGATGAAAATGCAGAAAGTGCTTGGTATATTGAGTTTCGACGAAAAAGTCAAGATCTTTGCAGATTTCTGAACATTTTGCTTTCGCAATTGGAAAAGTGCTCCCCTCCCCAACACAATTGCAATATTCACGAGTAAATGCGTAAGTATGAGTGCTCAGCTATCAAATATGCAGTAATGTTGAAAATACAAATGAAAAACTAATAGGTTTCAAGAAAGTTAAAAAGCTTTTAAATTTTATTATTACAACAAATATACTTGACATAACTCACTTTTTGTGGGTATGTAAAAATTAGATTTTTAACTCTACCAAAAAGAGATCAGAATAATTATTTTGTGTAAGTCGCCAATACCATTGCAATATACATATGTATGTACATGTGTGCTTACTTTCCTAAAATAAGAGAAAAAGAGAGCAAATAACCGAATAACAAATGAAAAACTAATAGGTTTCAAGAAAGTTAAAAAGCTTTTAAATTTTATTATTACAACAAATATACTTGACATAACTCACTTTTTGTGGGTATGTAAAAATTAGATTTTTAACTCTACCAAAAAGAGATCAGAATAATTATTTTGTGTAAGTCGCCAATACCATTGCAATATACATATGTATGTACATGTGTGCTTACTTTCCTAAAATAAGAGAAAAAGAGAGCAAATAACCGAATATCGATAATGTTTCTCTATTTGCAACCACTTGTGCAGCTTTAATTCGCCGGTAAAAAATGTGTTTTTCGTAAGATTCCTTTGATTAAAAAAAAGAAAAATTAAGGGAAAGTGTAGTTGAAAGTGCAGAAAGTGTTTGGTATATTGAGTTTCGACGAAAAAGTCAAGTCCTTTGTATTTCTTTAAACATTTTGTTTTCGCATTTGGCAAAGTGCTCCCCTCCCCAACACAATTGCAATATTCATGAGTAAATGCGTAAGTATGAGTGCTCAGCTATCAAAAATGCAGCTATGTATGTTGAAAATACAAATGAAAAACTAACAGGTTTCAAGAAAGATAAAAAACTTTTTAAACTTATTATTACTACAAATATACTTGCAATAACTCACAATTTGTGCGTATGTAAAAAATATATTTTTCAGAATAATAATTTTGTGTAAGTCGCCAGTGCCATTGCAATGTACATATGTATGTATGCACATGTGTGCTTACTTTCCTAAAATAAGAGAAAAAGAGAGCAAATAACCAAATATCGATAATGTTTCTCTATTTGCAACCACTTGTGCAGCTTTAATTCGCCGGTAAAAAAATGTGTTTTTCGTAAGATTCCGTTGATTAAAAAAAAGAAAAATTAAGGAAAAGTGTAGTTGAAAGTGCAGAAAGTGTTTGGTATATTTAGTTTCGACGGAAAAGTCAAGTCCTTTGTATTTTTTTTTAACATTTTGTTTTCGCATTTGGCAAAGTGCTCCCCTCACCAACACAGTTAAAATATTCATGTGTGAGTGAGTATGTATAAGAGTTTAAGTGCAAAACAAGTGTTATCTGAATTTAAGTTTAAGAAGCTTGTAGCATTGGGTTTATTGTCGTTAAGCATGGACAACCCACGTGGATGCTGCAGCATTTAGCTTTTTGACAGCTAACTAGTTTGTGGAAGAGAACAAGAGAGCCAACTATCGAATATCGATAATTTTTGTCTATTTGTAGCCTTGTGTGCAGCCTTAATTCGCTGGCAAAGAAACATTGTTTTCGTAATAATTTGTTGGTTTAAAATAATAAAAAGTAGTGAAAAGTGTAGATGAAAATGCAGGAAGTGCTTGGCTTATGGAGCTTCGACGAAAAAGTTAGGATCTAAGCATATTTTTGAACATTTTGTTTTCGCATTTGGCAAAGTGCTCTCCTCACCTACACAAATGCAATATTTATGAGTAAATGCGTAAGTATGAGAGTTAACCTTTCAAAAATACCATTAGGTGTCAAGAAAGTTTAAAAGCTTTTTTAATTTTGTTAATTCAACAAATCTATTTAAAATGACTTACATTTTGTGGGTATATAAAAAATATATTTTTAATTCTACCAAAAAAAGATTATATTAATTATATTGTGTGCTTACTTTTCTAAAATAAGAAAAAAAGAGTGCAAACTACCGAATATCGATAATGTTTCTCTATTTACAACCCCGTGTGCAGCTTTAATTCGCCGGTAAAGAAATGTGTTTTTCTTAAGATTCCGTTGATTAAAAAAACAAAAAGTAAGGAAAAGTGTAGTTGAAAATGCAGAAAGTGCTTGCGATATAGAGTTTCGACGAAAAAGTCAAGATCTTTGCATTTTTTTAACATTTTGTTTTCGCATTTGGCAAAGTGCTCCGCTCACCAACACAGTTAGAATATTCACGTGCCGAAAATGTTGTACTTAAAATATTATAAGCAAAACTTATTGCTTTAAAGAAAGTTACAAAGCTTTTTAATCTTAAATAATAAAAATTAATAATCTTACAAGATTGAACATATATTTTTACTTCTGCAAAATAGCCATCAGATTAATTATTTTGTTTGTTATAATTTTCCAAGAATGGGCAATTGAAATACTTTTAATCGTTTTAAACTAGAACTAGTTGCAGTATAATCAAATAAAAATTAAGTTGTTTCTCATTATTAACTGAGAAAAAAGTTTTATTGTTTAAAATTGTATATGCTTAAAATTCGCGGTAAACAAAACACTCAACGTCCAGACATATTTCATCGATAAAGATTTTATGATAGCTGAATTTGTTGACCCATTCGTCTAACAACCAAGTGCTAAATAGCGACCTGCGGCATCGAATTGACCCCAGACAGATGCTCCATCTCCTCGGGGATAAAAAGGTCGATGCCCCGCCTTTCCCCTTGTACAGCCTCACTTCATTGCAGGATAATTGAATATGTGCGATGATAATTTCATTTTACGCTTTATAAACACATTACTCCCCCTTCTCACCCGTCTTTTCTGCTCTTGGCAAGGGCAATTAATAAGCCCACAAGCGAATTTCTGTTGATTGCAAGTGGTATTCAGAGGGCCAGCAACTTAATTATACGTCTGGACGAGCGTGGGATACAGCCCATAGCCAGCCGACCTTCATTGAGGACCAAGGACCAGGGCATAAATCAAACAATATCGATTGTCGGTAAAGGGAATATTTTTTTCTTGCGAAATTCACTAGCCCACGCGAAAATCCCCAAAGAAAGGGAGCCAGGAAAGATAGATGGAAGAGAGGTACTCTGAATCATGTATGGGTTGTCACACCTGCTGTGTACAAACAATAGTTCAAAATGTGGAGTCCCTAAAGATAATTATTTGACGTGCTATTAAATATCCTTTATATTACTCTAACTATTATATAAAACAATTATTGTAATTATATAGTAGTTTATTTCGTTTTGTTCGAATTCGTTGTAATTATTTACATCGAAGATTGTGTTGACGAGACGCTCTGAAGGCAAATACTCGACGGGGACTTACAATTTCCATGGACGACGATGCTTTGAATGCCAAAGTGGCGGCGACGTCGACGCAACTCGTATACCTACGACAACTGTCAGTTTGTATAATCTATATCTGTGGGATTGTTGTCTTGCAGTTGGCCGTTGTTGCTGCTGTTGTTGCTGCTGTTGTTGCTGCTGTTGTTGCCTTTGTTTCCTCGTTTTGTTATTGCTGTCGTCTGAAGCGCCTTATCGGCGGCGCCTCCAGAAAATATGTCACACGTACGCGTCAAAAATTTTCAGAAAATAAACCGCAAAATAAGCATGATACGCCTGATATGATACGGGGCGGCACCGTAGGCGATTATGCGATATTCGACGGCCTTCGTAGCATATATAAGTAATTTCAATTTCAATAATTTAAAGATACACTTGGGAATTGACTGTAATTATGAACGAGCGTTATGTCCATATCAACATCCGCCGAAAGACCAACTCCCCGTACTTTTACAAAGAAATGTATATTTAACGTGGGATCTTTTAATTTCATCATAGTAACATAATAGTAATCAAATCATCAGAACTTAAAGATATTAAGCCCTTTAAATTTGTGTTACACTTTTCTCATTCTCTTTTAATGTGTTTACAAATTGAAATGTTTTCGCCATACCAATTTGAGAAAACAAAACCATAAATATGTTCTTTCCGTAAAAAAACTCAAAACAGTTATGGAGCTATAATGCACAAACCTCAAATGGACTTCCTCAATACAACTATAGAATGAAAGGGAATCCCGAGGATAATAAATAATAAAAACGCACATGCATAAAGCAGAAAAAAGTGGATAAAAATTGCATGCGCACTCGTTTTTATTGCATTTGATGAACATTTAATTTTGATTTAATTTTTAATGATGCCACAGCCACCACTCCCCCGCTCCCGATGTGTATATTTTTTTTGGACTGAGCTACGTGATAATCGGGAATATTGCCCATTACTGCGGCCACCCACAGATGAGCCAATAACAATGACAAACGATGTTCATATATGTTTGTTTATATGGGATGTGTGTATAAAATACTGGATGTTGTTTTCGTTAGCACATTGCATTCTGCAAATTGGCAAACGGCTTATTTATTTATTTCTTTTCGTTTAAATTTTTATGGAAGCTCCGTCGCACTGCAACATGGCAAATAAACAAATTGACTCTAAAAATCATTGAATTTCTAATTACATATATGTAGGTGTGTGTGTTTATTCACTGCTGCGTTTATTCGAGCTCAATAATTGGATAATGCAAAGGGGGTCCGTCTGGCCATCCACCAGTAAGGAATCAATTATATTAATTTTATTTCTTAAATTAAGATCATTAATAAAGCGAAATCAGAATTATAATGAATTTGGGGATTTTGACATAGCGAGAAGCCAAATTAACAAAAAAAAAAAAAACAATTAACGAAACGCATCAGTTGAATTTCTTAAATTAAATATTATAGTTATGTTTATGAGTTTTAAGAAAAGATAAGGCAACTTCAACTAAATTTGGAAAGTAAATACACTCCATTTCGTGGAATTTCCTCAGCATTTGATGGCGCCTTTTAGTTTTTTTGAGTGAGATAAGAGTGTCGAGAGCATAATCAAAATTTAATTTTTAAAGCAAGTTTAACTTTTTTTCGCTTTTGTTCATTATTGACCTTGTACTTTGCACGATTACTCAATATTTTTCCCACAATATAACAACTGTATTGGTCGCAATGTCATCATTCCACTGTTGGTTGACTCGACGGAACTGGTTGGTTAATTATTTATTAATAGACTCACGCCAGAAGCATGCACGGGGCACGGGAGCAATTAAGCGATTGTCAACAATAAAATTTATTAATAATATATAAGAGATGCCCCATAACAACGCCTGGTTACGCTAGATGCTTATCGTCGCGGGGGAAATCCGATGTTTGCTCACTATTAGTTTTGAATGCTGCCCAAGATTTGTGTTTGGATAACAGAAAGTATGTATTTCCCAAGAGATCTGGTTGGGCTCGAACATGACATTATGGGTAGTATAAAAAGCGGTGGAGCTTGCAGGAATTAACCTATTGTTTATTTTACCTGCATTCATAAAGTTTCCTTAGCTATGAAATTCGCGATTTTATCCTGGATTAGTTTGGCGATGCTAATTGTGAGATTTTAAATCGGTTTAAGGTAACCTCTTGAAAGGAAGAACAATTATAGTGTAGAGCAAATTTAAAAAAAAAATGTATTTCAGTTGTCTTCGTAGAGTTCTAAAATTTTGAAATAATCCTGACCGTGTTGTAGATAAATTTTTTTTATATATTGGTTTATATTTTAGTAATTAAAGATTGATGAAGAAATGATCACATAAGGAGAAGAAACTAATGAGTAAGAATATTTGGGAAAAATGGATTAATATTATGTAAAAGTTTAAAGTTTTCGTTAAGATCCTTTCGGGAGTTTATTGAATACCCAGTGATTTACCGCCCATTAACCACACCCCCTTCCATTAGTGCATCGCCGAGGCTCAAGTCCCGGGTCAACGCGATGCCCTGAGTGCCGCCCAAGGGGGCGTGGGCGCGGCGGCGGGGGCGGGCGGAAAAGTTGGAGGAGCAGCCACTCTCGGCGAGGACGGACCCGGAGCTGGAATGTCCGCTGGTATTGCAGCGGGAGCCGAAGTGGGCGCCAAAGCCCAAGCCGGAGGCGCTGGAGCTGGACGAAGACGCTAAGAGCGGCACTTCCGTTTGAAATTCCATTTGCCTGCGCTATTTACACTTGTGCACTCGAAATATATTGAAGAAAAAGGGGAGACAATATAACAGTACTTCATATCAGTAAACAACCGCTGGATTTTAAGAAAAGGAAAAGAAATACGTATACGGTTTATTTAATCCATTAAACATGTCAAATTTTGTTTATCGAACGTTCCGCACTCCATGACACATCGATGGCGCCAGTTTTTAGAGGGCTCAGTGTCATAATTGATTTGGAATTGCGGGGCGTCGCCACGTAATTGGCCGCTCACCCCCTCCGGACACATTGAAAATCGGCTCACTTCAAATAAAAGACAAACACACCGAAATACGAATCGTTTTGGCAGCTCAAATTCCTTTTAATGCCATTTTATGAAATACACCTCAAAATGTATCGATTGTACCGCCGACAGGTGCATGTGCTTTGGGGAAAAATAGCAATAGAAAACTTATCAGAAAATGTTAAAAATATGAACGGAATATCCACATTAATCAAGTGATCAATAAATAAATAAAATATGGCACCAGCAACAAAAAGAAGTGCAATATTGTGAAATATGACAAAATGGCGACTTGTTTTTTTGTTTGCACATCGTCGAAGTTGATTGTTTACAGTGAAGACTGGGAATCGACTGACAGAGTGCGAGAGAAGTTTAATGTGAAGTCTTTGGGAGTTTTTAGGAATTTTCTTAAGCAATATATAGGAATATATTAACATATATTTTTAAGTAGAAGTTATTTAGAGTAGCAAGTTTGGTTGTAATTTAAAATATATTTATAGCAGCATTATATGTTTTATATTTTCATTTATGCCACAGTTCATGTCATACCCTAAACTGATGTTACAGCAATATAGCCCTAGTAAACAAAAGTTTCCCCTTGTGTAACTGGGCCGTAACTTTCTGCATAATCCTGCATTTGAACTTGAGAACGGAACTTTGTCCTGCATTAGAGAACTGTCCTTGACACAAGGGTGAGCTCACCTGTCTGGCCACACCTCACCCTTAGATAAGAATTCTTACACCCATTGTCCCGCCGGCACTGCTGCCTTCCTGCGGCGCTGAACTTGAAAGTGGTCACGTGCGAGGCGCCGATGTGCCGGTATAATTGCCAATATAATCGTTGGCGCGCTTTGGGCTGATAAACATTTATTTCACACAAAACGAGCACCCCACACTGATACAAAGTTAAAGAAAATTGTTAGTAAAAAGGTTCTGTATGCAAAATGCGTGTATGAAATTTTCTTAAACGTTCAAAGCATATTGTTTTAATCAATTTAACAACAATGTTGTTTTTGTTTAATACGTATCAGAAATAAACTACAGTACAGTCTTATTAACTTAAAAAAAGTCTTACACCATTTTTTAAAATTTTTTTTTTAATTTTCATAAAACGTAAACCTAGCTCTAACCACTGTAAATATGTGTGTGGCCCGACCGGGCTGGCTTAATATTTATTTTCATTCGCAATTGCAATGCCAGGTGCCGCGGAAATGGTACCCATGTTGGTTATGGGTTGTAGGGAAATCGTGTAATTCCAGTGGCGGGCCATTAAAATTGATCAACTGCTAAGATTTCCTGGCGGCTCCAGTTGGCCAGTTCTGCAAAGTGCAAGCCTCAAATTCCCACAATTTGCACAGCGCTTGATTTATGTTCGTTTCCTACTCACGCAAATTGAATTTGCCCATATGTGAATTTATATATGTTGTACATTGAGAAGGGCAATGGGTATTGGAGGCCTTAATGACTTTGAGGGGCTATCGCAAATCGGCCATAGGACATTATCCAGTCCCATGCCAGACAGTCATAAGATATTCGCTGTGTCAGTCGTAAATCATTCACAAATCGCACTCACGTGAGTTCATTGGGCACTCACATATGCCTGCATCGGTTCTTATCGCGGCTGACCCATATAAATACATATTTAAATGCATGGTGTACCTGGCAGATACATATATTTCTGTGGGCTTTAGAAATATGCGCAGTCATTAGCTTTGGTCTAATCTCTCGCAAAAGTGCGCATTAGCAGAATCAAATTGCGTTTTGGCCACAAACGAACCAAATACGTAGAAAGTTTAAAAATATGGCACAGAGTGGTCCAAAGTGAAGTTCTTTTAAATTTCCATGAGCAAATTAACTTTCTCTCTACCAACATCTTGACGTCTTGTCTAGTCATTGGATTTTTGCCAATATTTTTAAGTTCGCAAATGTTTCGCAAATACTGGGTTTAGCTTAATTAGTTTTCAACTAATTAACATACTAATGGCTTAAACTCTTATAGAAAGACACGAAGGGGAGGAAATTTTACTTGCTGCACGCGTGCACATGGGAAATGTAATTTCCCATGAAAATTTATTGAAAATACTTACCCAGAAGAGCTGGGTAAATGATATTGCCTATCTAAAATCATTACATTATCAACTGTAATTCATTTTATCAACGGCAAATTATCTGGTGTGTTCTCCAACTTTCAATGTGTTTTGTTGGCTATGCCAAGAGATAACTACTTGTGTGAATTAAATGGTTTTTCAAAAAGCTTTCTAAGTAATAATAAGTGAGTTTTATTTAATTTATTTGACAAACTTAAAAAATTCACTTTTTTTTTTTTCATGTATTTAATAAGTTTATATCTCTGTGGGAAATACTATACTATTTTATCAAAACCGTTGTAATAATTTTTTACGATAGACGAGTTTATAAACTTCACCATTATGTTATTTTGACAATGAACAATTTTAAGCACTATCCCCGATCGACTGCACCCAGCTTCTCATATGCAAGTGTTAGTCAATGATTGTTTTGATCACTAAACAAGCATGTTTAATTATATGTACACTGGCATCGAATGTAAGAATTACGCATTCGTCTGGCTAATTGCCCCACGAGTAGTACTAAATATAGAATGCCGAAACTGCGTATTATATAGTAGTATACAACTACTGATTAAACCCCTGTATGCATCGACTGCGCGGTTCGATGGTGATGACTTTTCCGTTTCTCGTTTCGCACTTTTCCCTGCCGACTTTGGGCCGGCCGTAAACTACGCAATTGATGGAGTGTAAATGAACGTAAACGCTGCAATCATTACGGCGGCGGCCATTCGTTATTTGTATCTGTCTGATACTCTTGCGCTCCCGCTTGATTTATGAACTGCGAAATGCAGCCACGACAACAACATAAGCGACAATTACTGTTATTTGCCATATTTATTGTTCTCAATTGAGTAGGTAAATCACTGAAATGTAATTTCACCTGCATAATTAATAACACGAAGTCAATGCGAGTGTCATAAGTAAAGAAAAATAAAAGAAAAAAATGATTCAGTTCGATTCACGATTCATATGTCTCTAAAAGTGCTGACAAAACATCGATACTAATTATTATTATTTTTTTTTTGACTTTCTGGTTTTTTGTAAGAATTTATATTTGATGTCAAAAGGTCTAATTTAAAACGATTTGTTTCGAGTATAGACTCTACCCGAACCGCTCGAGCGGTGCCAATTAACATTGCGATCCAATTCGATCCCCCATCCACATATAAAAACTTCAATTTGTGCCCGTGCTTTTGAGGAACGGATACGTGGCTTTTCGGTTTAAAAATAGTCATCTCAATATTTATTTTCGGACACTCTTGGCCTCTTACTCGTACTCTATGTACTCGCACTTCCGTCGCCGTTTCTCGCTTTGATGTTTATTTTTAAACCCCACCAAATGCATGAAATCATTTTTGAAGTTAAGTGGTTGTTTGTTGTGTTAATAACATAAACAGCAGCCCGGCAGCAGCGGCAATTCAAACTCAAGAATCCGAAACGGTCAAAGACTGATGGAAGATGACTGAACGAGAGCGGGAATGGAGGTAGATTAAGGATGGTAATGGATGCCGAGAGTTGACAACACTCGAACAAGTTTTTGACCATACAGTTTAATATTAGATTTGCCAGACTATTTATAATTTGTTTGTCAATATATGTGGCTGATTAAATAATTTATGCCGGTTATTTTACAACGCACTCGGGTATTATTGGTTTACTCAGCTAATTGCATCATTTTAATTGGTTTGTGTATATGCTTTGAAACCATAATTGATGCATTGACTTGCAAAATAAAGTTAACTGTGTCATCTTATATAATTGCTTTTATTAAGTGGGTATTCTGGTCTAGAAGCCTGAATTTTAGGAAATTTTTTAAATCAGATAAAAAAGAAATCAAAAAAATTTTAGTTTGTTTGCGTGCAAATTTACTTAACAATTGTTTAATTTGTAAAACTATTTAATAATAAATATAACGATTTCCTATCACCTTTTAAAAACCTTCAATATTTTAGCTTATAAGCTCTTTCAATGTTTTTATTTATTTCACTTTTGACTCGATATTTGAAATAAATGTTAAGCAATAACGTTTCTCAGCGGCAATTTACTATATCCATTCATGATTTTATTGCTTTTTCGCAGTTCAACTCTATTATTTAATCGATACATATACATCCGTTGCATTACTTTCGAAATAGTCCTTATCAACGTGACCTTGAGGCGCTAACTGGCTTGATTATCAAAGCCCAAGCATTCCATAGCCGTAGGAAATAGAATCCAATAGAAACTCGTCAAGTGTATATATAATTTTTTTTTTTTGGCAGGTTCTGGTTTGCAAAAGCGCAAAAACTCACCAAAAGATAGGCAAAACAAAACAAAATTGTTATTAAATAAGCGATATGTGATGAGCGGAAATATAAGGTTATAAAAATGTTGCTGCTGCATTGGAATTATCAGCAGAAAGAGCGAGATAGTAGCGTCTTTTGGCGCTGATACCAGGAATGAAATCTGCTTTACCTTCTGTAGAAGGTTTCCAAAAGAGAATCTGCACCTGCTGAGTTTCTGTTTTCGTAGGTGCTCTGTTGTTTCTCTTTCTTTTTCTTCCCTTTGACATGCGCGAATTGTTTATAATTCGTATTGGCGCCCCGCCCCTTATCAACGCTTTTCTCTTATCTGTAGCTGGCATTGAAAATGCCCGAAGGCGCCGCTTATCGTTTACGATCATCGAACTAAAACTTGAAACTAGAAATCATTCGAGGTGAAAAATGCTTTCACAGGCGTGTGTCAGACTGGCAATCAAGCGCACTGCCTCAGGAGAAGGTCCCGCCTAGTCTTCCCCCCAAAGCAAAAACCAGTATGGAATATTTCTAGCCTCAATCAGCGAGTCAAGCTAATGAATCCAAAATTTTATATATTTAGCATGCGAGTCACCTGCTTTCATAATATAAGTAAGTTTTGCTAATTCGGCAATAAGTACACTTTAATTCGGCAAACTGAAATAGGGGTAAAATTCTGGTTAGATTGGGTTTGCTGCTCTTATTGAGTAAGCGGTGAGTAATCTTGCGGTTATCGTTCTACTTTTAATCAAACTTTCTTTAATACGGTTGTTTACCATTTTCTAACATTTTTTTGCAAGTTATTTTAGGTAAACATTTTTAGATTATTTAAAGTCATTAAAAATGACTCTAAGTCTCCTTAAACAAATTATTTAATCAAATCTACTAACAAATCAATAAACCTTCTTTAACTTCACATTTTTGAGCTCACTTCTTTGCCAATGTATTTACCATATTAATCCTATGTAGCAAAACATTTAACTAGAACTCGTGGGCGGTGCTCGCGAATGTTCCCAGATTGTTATCACTTCTGGGAAAAGGGCGAACCATTTGATCGAAGTCTGGCGAAAAAAGTTGCTCAACTCATTGAGGCTTTCTCGATTTCAGTGAGTGGCACCGCTGATTCCTCGGGGTGGGGAGGTCTGGTTTCTGTCATCCGGTGACTGGCAGCACATGGAGCGATCACTTGATCGCACGTGAACGCCATTTGAAGGCTTTCGACACAATCGCGAAATGGGGAAAATCGGCTTCAGAGAATCGAAACGAGCTGCCTGGCGCTTGTTATATTTACATAAATCATTTCTGCTCGCTCACTTGCTGTTTGCCCATGAATTTTCAATGTTTGTGTATTATTTGCGGTCTTTCTTCGGCGTGTGTGCGGTGTTTTATTGCATTTTGTTTTGCGCTTAGCCAAACATTTGAGTGCAGGCAACAGCAACATCAGCGTTTTAATGTGATTTCAGTTGAAAAATTATTTTTGTGTCTGCTCGTAAATTTTAGATAATTTTCGTTGCTGCTGCAATTTCTATTTGCGGGGCAAAGTATTCTAGGTAATGTAATCGATGGTATCGTTTATTTTTGTTCAAAACTGCATAATTTTATGACCTGTTATGGTTTAAAGCTCAAAAGTTTTTAAAGAATTAATTTGACTAATTTAAAGTTTATTTTATTTTTGCATTCACTCAATTTGTGTTTCTTTTTAAGCCACTTTTTACACGTGCCGACATAAAAAAAAATCATAGTTCATATCAAGTGCGAATGCGAAAAGTAAAACAGAAAAGACCCCATTTTTATTTATATGTTTTATGAAGTACGCAATCGCTAAACGAAATCACTCATACGCCAAGAATCACTCATACGTCACGTTGGACGAACGCACAGACTCCCTATTTACCCGTCCTCACAAGCCGTCTGTGTGTTCCCATATCGTGTTTCGCATGACGCTCGCTGATCAATAGAAAGCGCCAAACGCCGACGCCCAAACTGAATAACCACTTGTAAATGCACCACCCAATGTCCGTCCCGCCCATTCACCCTTCTTCACTGCCCCGTCTGCGGCACCAATGTCTGGCCATCTGTTTTGATGTCCGCTGTAAACACAAACGGACGGACAGACATAAACACTCGTGGGCAAACAAATAGATGCACACGCCACAGAATGCACGCCCACTTTGGAATAGCAACTCGAAAACAGTACACTACAAGAAATGTGATTACAAATACATGAATAATATTCTGTGCTTGTTAAATATGCCTTCAAAACTTAAAAACTATATGGTGAAAGATTTTACAAAAAAAAGGCTTATTAAAGAAGCTATTTTAAAGGTCTAAATAATAATAGAAGAAGATCGACGTTTAAAAGTTTATATAAAATGTTTGTGTAGGTATGTTGCAATTTTCTATGTTGTTAAAAAAAATTCTACTAACCAGTTGAGAAAAAATTTCATTAAAGATTGATCAAATTTTGCTATTTTATTCAAAAACTGAAAAGCAAAGTATATTATCAAATTAATAAAAACAATACAATTGTTTTCATATACCAATACTCCTTTTCCGCTGTTGGAATAATAATATGATAATTTTAAGAAATTCTTTTCTACCTTGGGGATATTTTTCTCCCAGTGTTGATTTTACCCTTCATGCTGCGTTCCACGTGCTGCTCCACTTTTACTCGACCGCACGCGCAAAAGTTTACTGCCATATGAAAGACATCATGCGAATGGATGACTTTGGTCGGCCATGGGCAACCTGAGCTGATCCGTTCGAGACTCGATGGAGGCATCCTCCTCGGCTGCTGATTTATGCCGGAGAATTCGAGGGGGCGATGGAAAATCGCATTTCGCTCCAATTTTAGACTGCACACAGCTCGTTCGCTCGGTGCTCACTTTCGCCTACTCGTCTTTCGCCTGGCGGCTCTTTCCCTGGATTTTGTGCGCCCGTCCTTGTCTTGCGATCTGTTGCTTACGCGAATTCCAATGCTACAATACAACACAATACACTACAATACAATGTCTAGTGCGGAGGCCGTCGCCCCCTTTCGGGCATACATGGTATCGTATTCTGCTTACCCATCAGCGGTGTTTCTTTTTTTTCTGATTTCTGTAGCGCGTGTGCAGGTTGTTTGATTTATTTGCTGACTTGTCTACATTTGTCTGACTGGAATTGTGTGCAGGGAAAACGGTGATGATTATCCCATCTACGACTTTGTCAATTTGGCGTGGTTTTCGCAAATTTTATTAAGCAATCATCATAAATTTCACTAGAGTTGGTCACAATTTTATTTTATTTGAGAAAATATGTTTGTTCAGTGATCTCAATTGCTTAAAGAAATTAATTTTGTTTTATAGTTACGTTTTAAGATCCCAAATTGTAATTAGATACAAGTTTTCTGGAGCTAAAATTAATACGTGACCCCAAAAATATCCCCAACTCAATGCAAAATTCATTATCCGGTAAATTTTTGACCTCAGTCTGAAACTGAGAGTTGTATGCGCAAATTTCGTCTACGTAACTTCTGTGTACTTTTAAATGCGACTGAAAGTCAAAATTTAAAGTGAGTTTATTGCCACCGATCTTTGCCAATTTATGGCGAGTGCTTAGTACGCCTTCACCCTCTTGTCATCTCTTATATTTTTGCCTGCTGTTCAGAACAAATTTATGACAATCATTTAAATATTGTTGTGGCTGTTGTGGCATGTAAACAAACGCGTTAATAGTTTGCCATTTGTTTTTTGTGACGAGAAACACTCGTTGTTGTCTTTGCCACTCTTCCATTTTGTCATTTATTTATTGTTTAATTTTGTTTGTTTTGGTTTTTTCTTTTGTTTCTGTCCGGTCAGACACGTGCCATCGTAAAAAATACCATTGACCCCTTGCAAATATTGACAAACCAAATCAACCGAAAGTGTTTGGACTCCTGTGTGAAAGGAAATCACTTTAAAATTGACTTAAATTTTGTTTAATTTTGTCAGTTTGACTTTTGGTCTTTCCTATCATACCATGACGTCAGTGCTTTGGGAATTATTCTTTAAAAGAACTCTGATAATTTTGGCATTTTATCAGCTGCCAAAATGAAATGGTGACTTCCAAAAAACTTTTACCAAAATAAACTTTTTCAGTTAATCTTGGCAAAGTAATTGTTTACATTCGCATATATGTGGCACATGAAGTGGCCAAAAATTTTGATTTAATCAAGTCATACGAACATTAATCACGGGTTCACATTATGATTACGTTGGTAATTTCGTCAGAGTTACTGGAACTCTCTTTCTGCACAGGGTAATTCCCATTTGTGTTGATAGGGTTAATAATGTGGCTTGGTTTTAGCGAAGTTTTGTTTTTTTTAGCAAGCGTTTTATCTGTTTATATTTTTGAACTTAATGTATTGCTTTTTATTGTTCTATTATTTTGCCAGTTCTTTTGTCCAAATAAATCTCTTAGACGACGAGCACACACTGCTCACTTCGAATGTCTGGGTATTTGGTTTTCAGCCTAATCAAATCACCATTCCCCACAAGAAAAATCACGTAAATATAATCAAAGAACTCGCTTCCCCTTCGCCCGCCTCACTCATATCTCACTGTCATGTTATTACGTCAGTGCAGAATATTTCTTGGCATTTTCTTTTCATTTATTTTTTTGAGAAAATTTAATAATCGTAAAAACAAAAGCGCAGGAAAAAGAAAAAACAAAAATAAAGGCGACAACAACAAATAATAATAAAAGGCGAAGGCACGCAAAAGAGCCAACGCGGCATGACAAATGTGCGATAGCGTTAAATAATTTTTATGATGCGTTCGCCATAAAAGGAAGGGTGGAGGGGGTGTGTTGATGTGTGGGTGGGGGAGTGGGCCAGCACATATCACGAGCAGAAGAACCCGACCAGTGGCCCCTCTATCTCCCAGTCGCCCATGCTCGTGTGGCCTTCTCACTTAACTAATCAGCGGCACGTGTTCTTTTAGCAACAAAGTGACAATTTCCTCTGTCGTCTGCCCATCCAAACACATTCCCGTACTCGTACTCGCTTCATACTTCACCGTTCCCACTTTTCATAAACATTACCTTTCTTTCCCCAGACTCTTTATCGTTGGTTTCTTTACGTGAGTTATTATAAGGGGTACTAATGGCGTGGTGGGTCTACAAAAGAAAAAGGCTTTTATCATATTAATGTGGGTAATGCTTAATATTTCAGCAATCATTAGATTGTCAAACAAATTTTAAACAAAGCAACAAATAAAAAAAAAATTTTTATTAAAATTAACGGACGTGAGCTCGGTCCCGGGAATCGGCTTTATAATCCTTGGTTGTTTCAAAATATATTTATAGGGTTTTCTTCTTTGTAACATAAACAATCAGTTCTTGTCAATTATTCAGATACCAAACAAAACTTTTAACAGGGTACGTTTTTATTCGATCAAATCAAATCTGATTTTTATTATATTACTCTTTTCTCTTTTGAGCATTTTCCCTTCTTGATTTTCTTTTGCTTAATTTGTTTATCGCTTTTGAGAATTGCAACTGTTGCGAAAATACGTGCCACCAGGCCAGGCCTCCCCACACAAGGAAACCGCACCTCATTCTGTTTATTTATTGATTTTTAATTCTGCGGATTTTTGCGTAAGCCAAAAATATTTTGTTGCAAAATGACAAGTGCTGGCAGTTTTTGCATTACGCCATTTAAAGGTCTTTGAGCGAGAAAGCAAGTTCGGAAAACAGTTTCTCTTCCGGCAACAATGTCGAACACAAAAGCTAAACAGAAAGTCTTGGCATATTGCGTATACGTATAGGTGTGCAAATATTTATTAGGCCTTTGCCAAGGCTATAAAGTCGGGAAAACGGAAATGCTTGATGTATCGCAATAGATGTACTCTATGGACGTATAATGTAACATAACATTGCTGGTTTTAAAATAGTGAAAAGATTAGATGTGATTAGAAGTGATATCTTAACTTCTATTTCAAGTTATTGGTTTGTTATAATTATTGTCTTCTAAAAGCCAAACTGAATTAAACTATTTTAAAGTCCATTATCTTATGGCTATAATCTTTTGCTATAATCTTTTGTATAAATTTAAAAATAAGTTGGCATGCTTTAATAAATACTGCCGTTTTTTTTTTATAAATAGAATTACTCCAAACCAAATTAAGCCAGTAAATAATATTATATGTTTTTTTTTTGGCATTAAATTGTCATTGAATTAAATTTAATTTATCGTTGTTTACTTGCCCTAAAAAAAATGGCCACGGCTATTTATACATTTTAATCGAATTTCATTT